>NC_046154.1:17470830-17770830 GCF_011064425.1 Rattus rattus
TCCTGATGGAGAGCCACGAAACGGCTGGAAAAAATTACCTTCCAATGTGGTACAGGAGCTGGGCCTCTGGCTGGGGCCCCTCCAGGGGTAGGCGGTCAGAACCAGATGCCTCGCTTTGATCCTCACAGTCTAACAGACTGTGTGGCCATGTGTTTCCTATCTGCTAGGGGCTCAGAGACCTCACTGTCCTGGGGCGGGGCCTGGAGTCCGTGGGAATTACCAGGCTCCCACTGGGACGGTAGAGGGAATAACATGTCAATGATGTCTTGGCTAATGAAGAAACATGTCATTCTGTGAAAGGAAAAAGAAGAGAAGTTGGTATTAGGGGTGAGCGCTTGTGATCCCTGCTCTTGGGAGGTGGAGGTAGGGGGATTTCAAGTTGAAGACTAGCCTCAGCTACCTATTGATTCCTTGACTCCAATAAGTAGGTAGATCACCAAGGTGTTAGAGAGCTCAGCAGTCAAAGACACGCATGGCTGCTGTTGTAGAGCGAGGGGTAGCTCATAAGTATCCGTGAGTTGATGTGTCTGGCCTCTGTGGGGACATTTACTCACAAGCCCGTACCCATACACACTTAGCAAAAAAATCAAACTAAAAAAAAAAAAATTAACAAGTATAGAAAGAAACAAGGGACTGGAGAGATGGGCCGGTCACTAAAGGGCCTGCTGTGAAAGTGTGAAGACCTGAGTTCAGATTCTAAGCACCCACGGGGGTAGGGGTTAAGGGTGGGGTTGGGAGGAGCCTGCTGAGCCTTTAATGCGAGCACTGGGCAGATGGATAGAGACTGGAGGATCCCTGAACAGCTACCCTTGCAAAGTTGATGGACTCCGTGTTCAGGGAGAGAACATGTCTCAAAAAATAAGGTGGGCTGGGGGTTGGGGATTTAGCTCAGTGGTAGAGCGCTTGCCTAGCAAGCGGAAGGCCCTGGGTTGGTCCCCAGCTCCAAAAAAAAAAAAAAAAAAAAAAAAAAAAAAAAAGGAAAAAATAAGGTGGAGAGGTTGAGGAGATGGCTCAGTGGGTAAAGTGCTTACCAAGGAAACAGGAAGACCAGGGTTCTGTTCCCCGAACCCCACACAAATGCTAGGCAGGTGAGATGGCCGGCCTCTCGTCCCAGCTCTTGGGGACAGAGACTCCCCAGAGCAAGCCATCTAGCAAGAGTATCGGGTTTGGTGAGCTTGGGGTTCAAGTGGGTGGCCTCGCCTTGATATATACAGTGGGAGATGATTAAGAAAGACACCTGACATTAGTCTGCAATTTACATACACACACATGTGCACGCACACATGTGAACAGAGATACACACATCCATACAATACCCCAAATAAGGCAGAGTCATTGAGGAAGACACCTGATGATGTCAGCTTTTAACCTACATATGTACACACTTAAACACATGTGAACATGTATGTACACCCACAACACACAAGAGAAAAGTGACCGAGCGGCTGGATCTTGGTAGGTGTAGAATTCTGTGTGACCTCAGGCAAACTCCTTGGGTCTCTCTGAGTTGTGAAGATTCAGTGTCACGGATCGGGAAGGTGGCCAGAGCTTCTGTGGTCTACACTGGTCCAGCCCTATGAACAGTGAGTGTTTTCACTTTTTTTTTTAAGATTTATTTATTGGGGCTGGGGATTTTTTTTTTTTTCGGGCCCAGCTCCGAAAAAAAAAACAAAAAAAAAAAAAAAAAAAGATTTATTTATTTATTTTATGTACTGCATTCTGCCTGCGTATGTGACTGCAGGCCAGAAGAGGGCACCAGATCTTATTACAGGTGGTTGTGAGCCACCATGTGGTTGCTGGGAATTGAACTCATGACCTCTGGAAGAGCAGTCAGTGCTCTTAACCACTGAGCCATCTCTCCAGCCTGAGTGTTTTCACTCTTGAGATAGATGCTGGACTGGATGGGGGCAGAAGTCTCCTAAGGGCTTTTGGGAAAGCAAGGCTCCAGGGTCCTGCCACAGAATCTTGTCATTTTGAGTTGCTGAGGGTCGTCTTGGTGTCTGTGTCTAGAAAGGACACAGACCATAACATTGGGAAGGACTTTAATAGCCTTTTGCTTTTGGTTGACTTGGTTCAGATATTCTTAGAAAGGTGTGTGTGTGTGTGTGTGTGTGTGTGTGTGTGTGTGTGTGTGTGTGTATGTGTGTGTATTTTTGTTTGCTTTTTGAGACAGGTTTTCTGGGTAGCCCTGGCTGTCCTGGAACTCAATCTTTAGACCAGGCTGGCCTTAAACTCACAGAGATCTGCCTGTCTCTGCTTCCCCAAGAGCTGGGATTAAAGGTGAGTGCCAGCAAGTCTGGCTATTAAAGTAAACGTTAAAAACCCATGGGCTGGAGCGATGGCTCAGCAGTTAAGAGCACTGACTGCTCTTCCAGAGGCCCTGAGTTCAATTCCCAGCAACCACATGGTTACTCACAACCATTTGTAACAGGGATCCGATGCCCTCTTCTCGTGTATCTGAAAACAGCAACAGTGTATTCACATACATATGATAAATTAAAATAAATAAATAATAAAAAAAAACCCCTATGGACTGGAGAGATGGCTCAGCCGTTAAGAGCACTGACTGCTTTTCCAGAGGTCCTGAGTTCAAATCCCAGCAACCACATGGTAGCTCACAGCCATCTGTAATGGGATCTGATGCCCTCTTCCGGTGTGTCTGAAGACAGCTACAGTGTGCTCATATATAATATAAATAAATAAATCTTTTATAAAAATAAAAAACCTAGAGAGATTAAAGACAGATCCATAAAGATGAGGAAAGAGGGCTTAAGAGATGTTAAGTAAAAATGGCAGGTCCTGGAGAGGGCTTTGTGGCTAAGGGCACTTAGTCTTCCAGAGGACCCCGGTTCATTCCCAGCACCCGTATGGTAGCTCACAACCATCTGTAACTCCAGTCTCAGGGGATCTGATGCTCTTGTTGGGCTTCCTTGGGCACCAGACATAGATATGGTACACACACACACACACAAACACACACACACACACACACACTCACACACACACTCACACACACACACTACACACAGAGGCAGACAAAACACCTGTATGCATAAAAATTAAGATAAATAAATAAAAATTTCAGGCATCCATTGTCTTGGACTAATCCTCCAATGGCCATCAAGTAGTCAGGCTAAAGATCAAGATGGACTCCATTCCACACCTCTCAAGTGAGCTCTTCCCCAGCCTAGAGGTGCAGGTGAAATGTTTTCTGGGTAAATTCTCAGCCAGGCCATTGCACTGACAGCTAAAGATGCTCCCACCTTCCGGATCCTGTAAGAGTCCCCTGGTATTCCAAGACCTCCCCTCAGCCTATCGGTTCCCTTTTTATAGATGTGGCTTTGTCAGTCTAACACATCAGAGTGCCTGCTGTGTTCCTCGGAATTCTAGAACGACTCTACAAAAATAATTTTATGACATCTAAAGGCCTTTAATAAAGACTGTTGAGCCGGACTGGGATGTGGCTCGGTGGTGGCTTGGTTTGCTTAGCACGATTGAAGACCTGGCCTCCCCAGCACCATTGAAGACAGCAAATAGGGCTGGAGATGTGTTTTAGCTGGTCAAGTGCCTGCTATGGAACCACAAAGCCCCAGCACCCCACAAACTAGGCATGGAGGTTCACCCTGCAACCCCAGCACCGGGAAATGGAGCCAAGAGGGTCAGAAGTTCAAGGTCATTTTCAGCTACACAGGGAGTTTGAGGCCAGCTTGGGCTACATAAGACCCCGACCTAAAAGAAAGCAGAACAAGTTGGAATTTTGTTTTAACAGCTCTTTTAGATTTATTTCTATTCCTTTATGCATATGAATGTGTTGCTTGCATTCGTGTGTGCGCACCACATGCGTGCCTGTTGCACCCCTGGACTGGGTTTATAGGCGGTTGTGAGCCACCATAGGGGTCTGGGAATCAAACCTGGGTCACGGTCACCTTAACCTGTGAGCCATCTTTTCAGCCCCTTCAATTTTGTTCTTTGACCCTCCTGGGTTGTGTGTTTTCTTTTCTTTTCTTTCCTTCCCCCCCCCTCTCTCGTCCGTTTTCCTCGTCCTCCTCCTCGTCCTCCTCGTCCTCCTCGTCCTCCTCCTCGTCCTCCTCGTCCTCCTCGTTCTGGTCCTCGTCCTCGTCGTCGTCCTCGTCCTCCTCGTCCTCCTCGTCCTCGTCCTCGTCCTCCTCCTCGTCCTCGTCCTCGTCCTCGTCCTCGTCCTCCTCCTCGTCCTCCTCCTCGTCCTCCTCCTCGTCCCTCCTCCTCCTCCTCCTCCTCGTCCTCGTCCTCCTCCTCGTCCTCCTCCTCGTCCTCCTCCTCCTCCTCCTCCTCCTCCTCCTCCTCCCCCTCCTCCTCCTCCCTCTTTTTTCTCTTTTTTCCTTGAGAGGGTTTCTCTGTGTAGACCAGGCTGGCCTCTGAGATCCACCTGTCTCTGTCTCCCCAGTGCTGGGATTAATAGTGTGCGTCATCACCTCCTGGGTTCCGTATTTTTTCATTCTCGGTGTGGCCCCCTCCACACACCCCCCAACCCACCCCTTCCCGGCTCCCTTCCAGGCTCACTCATCCTTCGTGCTCCGCTTTCGGCTCTCTGTCTCCCTCTGCTGTTCACCAGACGTGGTGAACCTTTTGGCTCTTACCACAAACCCGGAACAGGAGGGCTGAGATTATGGGTGTGAGACACTACGCAAGCCTGCTGCTTGCCTCCCTACCCCCACCCCTGAAACAGCCCTCGCTAGCCTGGAACTCACAGAGATCCACCTGCCTCTGCTTTGTGAATGCTGGGATTAAATGGTGGCCAACATGCCCTGCCCCCTTCAGCTTTTCTTAACATGAAAGTGTGGTCTGTTTAATGGCCCTGGTCAAGTAGACATAAATTATTATTTGGGACCCAGAGAACTAAGTCCTTGAATCATACCATCGGTCACCTAATGCAGATCACTTCCTCCAGGAAGGCTTCCTGGGCTGGACAGACTGCGCTAGGTGAGTTCTTTTGGCTCTGTTTTGGGGATCCTTTCAGAAACGGTGGATTTCCTCTGAAGAGAGCATGAGACTTTCAAAGCTGGGATGCTACTGGGATATTTTAGTAGCCCAGGTAGACCCCTCCCCCTCATCCCGAAAGCACAGAGGAAGCAAGTGCAGTCGTCTTGGCGTTGTTCTCACTGCCGCCAGCAGGGGGCACTAGAGCCCCACGCTTTTGCACAGACCGGTCCTGAGGGAGGGGAAGGGGGCGCAGGTGAGGCCTCTCTCCTTCAGTATCAGGTCAGGCAGTGAAGAACCTGGGGACTTGGACCCAGGATATCCCATCCGGGGTTTTGTGTCTTCCCATCTGACTCTTGTATTTAATAAAGCAAGGCTGGACCAGGCTGAGCTCAGAGCCCAGCCAGGCACAGTGCCTCATGTAGCACAGGCTGGCCTTGGATGTGCTATGTAGCTGAGGTTCTTCCCTCTTCCTCCCGATGCTGACATCACAGGCTTGCATCCTCACACCTGGGCTCCGAAGCTGACAATGGTTCCTGAGAATCCTCCGGCCAGAAGGAAAGAAAGGTGGGTAACAAGGGACCTAGTTTTCCATCCATCCATCCATCCATCCATCCATCCATCCATCCACCCACCCACCCATATTTGGAGGACAGTAACACTGGTGCCAATTTTTCTCTTTTGTTCTTTTATTGAATTGGGGGTGGGGGTGGGGGTGGGGGTGGGGGTGGGGGATGTCTCATGTAGCCTAGGCTGTCCTTGAACTTTATGTAGCCGAGGCTAGCTGAAGATCAGTGTCTGCTGTGTATCTGGATGCTATAGGTTGGAGACATCAGCAGACGCTGGACCACTGGATTTCTGGCCTCCATCTAAAATTGCTGGGATAAAGGGTGTGCCTTCCCACACCTACCCACATCCCCATTCTGTGGGCAGATTGGGTTTGTTCCATTCAGTAGAGAAACATCTCCTCCCTCCCTCCCCTCCCCTCCCTCCCCCTCCCTCCCTCCCTTTCTTCTTTTCTTCCTTCCTTTCTCTTCCTCTCGCTTCTGACTTGCTATGTAGCTCTGGCTGTCCTAGAACTCACTCTATAAAGCAGTCTGGCCTCAAACTTACAGAAATCCACCTGCCTCTGCCTTTATGCCAGTGCTGGTACTAAAGGCATGCACCCCCATGCTCCAACCACCGTTCTTTTTTTTTTTTTTTTTTTTTTTTTCTTTTTTTTTTTTTTTCGGAGCTGGGGGCCGAACCCAGGGCAAGCTAGGCAAGCACTCTTCCACTGAGCTAAATCCCAAACCCCCTTTTTTTTTTAAAGATTTATTTATTTTATTTATATGTTAGTACTCTGTGGTTTTCTTCAGACACTTCAGAAGAGAGAATCCCATTACAGATGGTTGTGAGCCACCATTTGGTTGCTGGGATTTGAACTCAGGACCTCTGGAAGAGCAGTCAGTGCTCTTAACCACTGAGCCATCTCTTCAGCCCCTCCAACCACCTTTCTTACATACTGGGGATTGGATGGAGGGCCTCACCGCAGCTAGATTAAACACCGTCCAATGAGTTTCATTAACAGCCTTCACTTTGTTATTAATTAGGCTTTTTGTTTAGAAATTGTTGTTAGATATAGAATATCCAGGTGCACACCTTTAACCCCAGCGCCGGGGAGGCAGAAGCCATCAGATCTCTGTGAGTTCAAGGCCAGCCTGGTCTACATAGCAATTCCAGACCCATCAGGGCTACATAGTGAGGCCCTCTCTTCGTGTGTGTGTGTGTGTGTGTGTGTGTGTGTGTGTGTGTGTGTTGTTTTGCTTTTATGTTTTTAAGACAGGGTTTTAAGACAGGCCCTACCTCCTGAAAAAAATAAGTAAATCTTTAGAAAGAAACAAAACTGAACTTGGGCAGTGGTGATGCACACCTTAAATCCTAACCCTCGGGAGGCAGAGGCAGGCAGATCTCTGAGTTCAAGGCCAGTCTGATCTAATACAGCGTGAGTTCCAGGACAGCCAGGGCTGCACAGAGAAACCCCATCTGGAAAAACCAACCAAACAATAACAATAAAACGAGACAAACTAGAAATCTTATTTTATAATTTAGACATAGTTTCACTAGATGATTCTGGCTTTTCTAGAACTTGCTATAGAACAAGCTGGCCCTGAGCTTTCTCAAGACTCTCCTGCTTCGTGTGCTGGTTTGTGTGACACAAGCTAGCCATCAGAGAGGAGGGGCCTCAACTGAGAAAATGCCTCCATAAGACTGGGCTATAGGCAAGCCTGTAAACGAGGTCCCATCCCACTGTGGGCGGGGCCATCCCTGGGCACAGGTGGTCCTGGGTTCTGTATGAAAGCAGGCCGAGTGAGCCATGTCGAGCAAGCCAGTAAGCAGCACCCTTCATGGCCTCTGCATCAGCTCCTGCCTCCAGGTTCCTGCCCCACTTGAGTTCCTGTCCTGACTTCCTTCAATGTTAAAAATTTGGAAGGGTAAATCCTTTCCTCTTCAACTTGCTTTTGGTCATCGTGTTTCATCATAGCAATAATACCTCTATGTAGAACCCTCTGCCTCCCAAATCCTAGTGTTATAGGTCTTGACACTGCAGTTGACTGAGAGTTAAACTGAGAGTCTCACATGTTTCTCCGGCTGCCTTTGAACTTATGATTCTCCTCTGCCAGTCTCCCCAGTAGGCGGGACAAAGCCTCCAGTAGAATTTCCTGCAGAAGAAAAGCTCACATTCTGTAGTCGGCCCATCTAACTTTAACTCTCATTCTTGTGACCGATCACTGGAAAATGGTGCTTCCTCACCACTCAGTCCAGTCACAGGGGAGAACACCATGCTTATCGAGAGAGAGAGAGAGAGAGAGAGAGAGAGAGAGAGAGAGAGAGAGAGACCTTGTCTCAAACCATAAGGTGTGAATTGGTGTGATGGAGCTCACCTCTCCCAATGCAGAAGGCAGAGGCAGGTAGATCTCTGTGAGTTCAAGACCAGCCTGGTTTACACAGTGAGTTCCAGCACAGCTGGGGCTACATAATAGAGTCTGTCTGTGAGAATGGACTGAGTTTGAATGAGAACGGTTCCCTTAGGCTCCTGTGTCTGAAAGCTTGGTGCCCGATTAGTGGAACTGTTTGGGAAAAATTAGGAGGAAGTATGTCTCTGGGGGCAGGCTTGGAGATTTCGAAAGCCCACACCACCATTTCCATTCTCTCTCTCTCTCTCTCTGCCTTGTGCTTGTGGACCAGGATGTAAAGCTCTCAGCTAATGCTCCAGCACCGTCCCTGTGTGCTGACTGCCATACTCCGTGCATCATGGCCAGACATGGCTTCTAACCCTTTGGAACTCTGAGTCCCCAAATTTAATGCTTTTTTTTTTTTTTTTTTTTTACACATTGCTTTGGTTCTGGTGGGTTTTTTTTTTATAGTAATAGAGGAATAGAGCACTGTGCACACGTGCCACCCCTGTACACACAGCTGCGTGTACACACACACACACATGCGTACGCAAACCCTCCCCCCCAAAACTGAATGATAAGACCAAGACCACATGTCTAAACCAGCTCTGC
The DNA here is from genome assembly GCF_011064425.1 of Rattus rattus. Taxonomy (NCBI): domain Eukaryota; kingdom Metazoa; phylum Chordata; class Mammalia; order Rodentia; family Muridae; genus Rattus; species Rattus rattus. The sequence continues at coordinate 17,479,335 of NC_046154.1, forward strand.
CTGGCTCCCAAGCTTCAGATTCCATCCTGGCCACGCTCCTGTCTCTGAATGGAGAGAGGTGGTTGAGGCACTGCTCCAGGGATTACCCCAAGACTCCAAGCTTTTGCACAGGTTACTTCATGCACTCCTCAGAGGGATGGTTAGAGCATTGTCCCAATGTACACACAGGCAAACTGAGGCTCTATGAAGTTGATTGGCTCTTTCAAGTGCCACACTTGAAAGGCCAATGGGCGGGGGAGGGGAGGTTGACTCTGGAAACAAGGACTTGTGTCTGCTTTCACCAGACTGACTGCAATGCATCTTGACTGCACGGTTCTGTGCAAGCTCCCGGGGGCCCTGTGTACCAGCAGGAATCTCTTGTGAACGCAGCTCCCAGGGTTGGCCCTCTGAGGCCTATATGCTGCAGCTGTAGCCAGCTATGGGTGTCTGGGAGACATATGATATCCAGTATTGACTGACACCTCTGACTACCTACTTCAGCTCACATGTCCTGCGTGAATCCACCTGTCTATGCTGTGAATGGAATTCCCAGGTGGTCTGTTAGTGGCAGAGGATAGATGCAGTAGGCGTCTACTAAATGCATGAAAACTAGGCAAAGAAGTGTGTTTAGCCGTGGCTGGAGCCTCTCAGTGGATCAGTCATCCTTGAGAGAATGCTTAAAGGCCGGAGCTGGTGAGGGAAGGCTGGGTCCCTGCCTTGCATGTTGCTGTGGGTCACGTGAGCTGGGACCCAGACAGTAAGGGGGGTGGATCTGGGTTCTAATTCTGCCCAAGCGTATACAAGTGTTAAAAATAAAAGACTGTCACACGCCAGCATTCCTGTTGTGGTGGAATATTTATTTTGTTGGGTTTTTTTTCAGGATTTGTGTAGCCCTGGAACTCACTCTGTAGACCAGTCTGGCCTCAAACTTGAGATCTGCCTGCCTCTACCTCCTGAGTGCTGGGATTAAAGGCGAGTGCCAACCACTGCCCGGCCCCTGTTCCTTGTTTTAAAGATATTTACTTTTCTGGCTTTTTTTTGTTTGTTTGTTTTATATGTCTGGGTATTTTGCCTGTTTGGGTGTCTATATACCATGGGCGAGCCTGGTACCCGCTTGGTACCCATGGAGGCCAGAAGGTGGCGTAGGCGTTTCTGAGACTTGAGTGATAGATAGTTGTGGGTGCTGGGTTTGAACCTGGGTCCTGTGGAACAGTAGTCAGTGTTCTTAGCTGCTGAGCCATCTCTCCTGCCCTATTCTTTGCTTTTTTTTTTTTTTCCAGAGCTGGGGACTGAACCTAGGGCCTTGCGCTTGCTAGGCAAGCGCTCTACCACTGAGCTAAATCCCCAACCCCTGGCCCTAACTTTCTATGTAGCTAGGATGACTTTGAATCCCTCATGCTCCTGCCTCCACTTCCTGAATGCTGGGAGAACAGGCGTGCCTGCCCTGGTTTATGCAGCCCTTCACTCACTGTGTTTTGTCTTTGGTTCCCCATTTACTTATCTTGTGATGAGCCCCCTCCACCCCAAACTTCATGGTGTAGGACGAATGGTTCTATTATACAAGGTAGGGTGAGGACAACTTGCTTCTGCTCTGTAGTATCTGTGGCCTCGGTGGGGGATAATTTAAAGGCTGGGTGACTCAGTGGCTGGTGCTGGATCCATCTAGAAACATTGCATCCTGGAGCTGAGGCCAGCTGTGTGAGGACTCAGTTGCAATGCTGACCAGAGCACTCACACAGGGCTTGTTCTGCTGAATGTGCCTCCTCTCGTTATGGTGGCCAATCGTGGTCAGGCCTTGCACCTCAGCTCCACCACAGACAGTGCCGAAGATCACAGTGGGCATCCCATGGCCTTCTCTAAACCAGCTTCCTGGCCCACACAGTGGCTGGAGTCTGCGTGGCTGGAGTGTGCCTGCCTGTGACCGTAGACCTTCCCGCTGAGAGTTTGTAGGAGTGTGTAAGCACCCCAGGTGAGCGGCGTCAATGGCTGAGCATCCCAGGGCTATGAGAGTTGGGGTGAAGCGTGTGAGACCCCAGGGGCAGTTCAAAGGTCCGAGTCAGCCTCGCCCACCTTGACTTAATTTTCTGTTTGCAGCCAGCTGCTTTCTACCTTTGAACTGGATGCTGTGCTCCTGGTGACCAGCAGGGGGCGCCAGATACATTGAGGAGGTAGCCTTTTGACCGAGGCGCCTTCAGCCACATCCACCCTGGAGCTGGGTCCCTTCCTCACAAGCACAGGACAAGCTAATGGTGGCTCTTCCTGCTTTTCCACAGCTGTGCTGGTGAGACCCGTGGGGAAGCCAAAAGCTGCCTTTCAAGTGGGCAGATTTCATCTTGGACTCATCTTCATAGTCTGACCTTTGGCCTTTGGATTTTCCAGATAATGCAGTGAGGAATGAAGAACAGGTCTCTAGCTATTCCTACCTCAGTTTCTCAAGGTAGCGGATGACAGGCCTGAGACACCAGGCCTGGCTCAGACATATCTCATTGCAAAGGCCAAACCGCTCTGCTTTGGGCTTCTGTGTTCACCCCGTGTGGCACAGGCTGGAGGGCTGTGTTGGGAATAGACTCATGAAAGTGTCTAGCAGGGGCTGACAGATGGTCAACGAGTCCCTCTGTCTCTCCAAAGAGTTTCTCCATCCCCCTCCACATCCCCCTATACACTCTGAGCTCCAAAAGGTTGCCGAAGGAAGTTTGAAAGGCTTGGTGCATCTCAGCGTAGAGTGGACCCAGCTGGGGGTGGGGACAGGGCTCTGCCTTGGACTCTGTGCAGTGCAGCTCCATGCTGGATTGCAGGATGCCTTGGGGAGGCACTGTGAGCTAGGGAAGAAACTGGAGACCCAGATTAGTAGCCTTTCCCGGGAAGGGACAGAGAACTCCCACCCTACTGTCTCTTGCCCATGAGACTCTTCCTATGACCCTGTCCCCTACCTTCCTTCCTTCACCCACTGCTCAGCCCTTGTGAGATCAAGGCTAGGCTCATAGGACCAGCTCCTGCTCTTCTTCCTTGCTTCCCAGTGATAGCCCATGGCTGCCCCCTCTGGTTTACCCCCCATGTCCCTTCTTTCATGGACCTTGCCAGTTCTCGGGGAGCAGCATCTTCTATGGCTGTCCTTAGCTGGTGACATTTGTCTGCAGGGTTGAGGGTAGCTAATCATGGTAATGGGGCTGGAAAGGTGGCTCTGTGACCGAGGGCACTGGCTGCTCTTCCAGATGACGTGGGTTTGGTTCCCACACCCACATGATGGCTCACAACCATCTGTAGCTCTGACTTCTTCCATGCTCCAGAGGCTGGGGCACAGATGTGTTATGCGTGCATGCGCTTACGTGCACATACATAGACACATTGTTTTTAGAGGCCAGTCAATTGGTGCTGACCTGTGATCCCAGCACCCAGGAAGCTCAGGCAGATGGATCGCCTGCTGGGAGTGTGTGGCCAGTTTGGGGCATGTAGTGAGACCTTGTCTCAAAACCACAGAGGCTGGGCACGGTGACCCTTGCCTAGAATCCCAGCATCCGGAGGCAGAGCCCTTTGAGTTCAAGGTCTGCATAGCAAGGCCCTGTTTCGCCAACAAAACTGAACAAAATTCACCTAAATAAGTAGACAAGTGGATCGGATTGGACGCGTGGGCTGTTTGTTACAATGCTTGCCTGGTTGCCATGGAGACCTGGGTTTGATCCCCTACGCCAAATAAAACCGGGTGGAGTTGACAGGGACCCATAGAATGTCAGGCGTTCAAGATCAGTCTCAGTTATAGAGAGACTTTGAGGCTACCCTGGGCTACAGGAGACACTGTTTCAATCAGTGACATCGCCCTGGAAGTTTCAAATCCAATTGCCTTTTTCTGTGGCAACGTTCATGGACAACATTCAACTCTCTGAACCTCCGGTTTTTTTCTCAGCCTGTGGAGTGGGGTTTAGTAAGACCTTAGTAAGAGACACATGGGGGTAAATCTTGGCGGTAAAATGATGGGGATGGAGCAGACATCCTGAATGTGCCTCTGTCCTTGGAGCACTGAGGAGTAAGATCTCCTGTCCTCTGTCCCACCTAGACCCTCAGTGCATTGTCCCCCAACTCAGGAAGGTCCAGTGTAGATGGGACATTTGGCATCCAAACATCTCATCTTTCTTTCTTTTTTTTTTTTTTTTAATATTTATTTATTATGTATACAGTATTGTGCCTGCATGTCTGCCTGCAGGCCAGAAGAGGGCACCAGATCTCATTACAGATGGTTGTGAGCCACCATGTGGTTGCTGGGAATTGAACTCAGGACCTCTGGAAGAACAGTCAGTGCTCTTAACCACTGAGCCATCTCTCCAGCCCTCATCTCATCTTTCTTAAGTGTGCTTTCTCCAAAACTGAGCTTCGAATTGAGGAGACACACACACACACACACACACACACACACACACACACACATGGTGTGGTGGTTTGTATATGCTTTGGCCCAGGGAGTGGCACTATTTGGAGGTGTGGCCTTGTTGGAGTGGGTGTGGCCTCGTTAGAGTGGGTGTGGCCTTGTTGGAGGAAGTGTGTCACTGTAGGGTTAGGTTTTGAGACCCTCATCCTAGTTGCCTAAGGAAGCCAGTCTTCCCCTAGTGGCCTTCAGATGCAGATGTAGAACTCTCGGCTCCATCTGCACCGTGCCTGCTTGGATGCTGCCGTGCTCCTCTGAATGGACTGAACCTCTGAATCCGTAAGCCAGTCCTCATTAAATGTTGTCCTTTAAAAAAAAAAAAAAAGACTTGCCTTGGTCAAGCTGGAGAGATGGCTCAGTGGTTAAGAGCACCGACTGCCCTTCCAGAGGTCCTGAGTTCAATTCCCAGCAACCACATGGTGGCTCACAACCATCTGTAATGAGATCTGATGCCCTCTTCTGGTGTGTCTGAAGACAGCAACAGTGTACTTGTATACATGAAATAAATAAATCTTAAAAAAAAAAAAAAAAGAGTTGCCTTGGTCATGGTGTCTGTTAACAGCAGTAAAACCCCAGCTAAGACCCAAGGCAAGCGTTCTGTCATTGAGTCTCATGCCTAGCCCAGGGTCTCATGTAGCCCAGGCTGACCTTAAATTCCTGAGCCTCCTGATTCAGATCCCCTACCTCCTCCCGGAGCTGGGGACCGAACCCAGGGCCTTGCGCTTCCTAGGCAAGCGCTCTACCACTGAGCTAAATCCCCAACCCCGATCCCCTACCTCTTAAGTGCTTGGGTTAGGGGCATTTGCCACAACACCCAGTCTTCTTCTTTTTTTTTTTTTCTCTTAAGATGTTATTTTTCTAGGCAGCCCAGGATAGCCCTAAACTCACCATCCTCCTGCCTCAGCCTCCTGAGTGGGATTAGACATGTAATACCACACACTAAAGTCCAAGGTTTTTCTGGTTTGATAGAATGAGAAGAACAAAAAAAGGCCACTTCCGTTGTCCCCACATAATGATCCTCCTCACCCTGGTGCTCTTTTCTGTGACTGAGCTCATTCCCTTGGCGCAGTGGTCTTCACAGCTGAGTGTCTTCACCCCCATTTCACAGCCCTGCGTAGAGAGGTCAAGGGGTCACACGGCTCACCAAGAAGCTGGACTCAGACTTGGCTTTGTTTGGTCCCAGTAATTACAGGGGCCCTGGCTGTGGGTCTGGTTATGTCTCCATCTAGGCTAGGAGTTCCTTAAGTCAAGCTGAGACACTTCAGGGCAGGATCGGGGCTTAGAGGAACAGGGCAAAGCTGCCATCTGCACAGGAGGGGTGGAGAGCCCTGGAGACCCTCTGGGCCAACCCACTGGCTTGTCTCACAGCAAAGGTAGCACATGGTATCTATCTGTCTCCAAGACACCCAGGGAAGGCTGCCCCAGAAGCCCACAGCCTGTTTATAAAAGCCAAGGAGGAGGATGATGGAGTGGAGGGGAGCCTCACTGTGCACCCATGCAGCTCAGAGACCAGCACCCAGTGTGTCTCCTCACCATGACTGCGAACAGGCAGGTAGCTTAGGAGGTAGGGACACTGAATGGGTAGACCCCCTGCTTCCCTGAGGGCTCAGTCTCCCCTTTCCCAGGAGCAGTCAGAGACTTAGAGTCCAACATCAGCTCTCCCTCTTGGTAGCTCTGTGACTTCTCCAAGCCTTCATTTCCCCATCTTAACCGATGTGAGGGCTGCCATTCCGGCTGTTGGGGAATCCGATTCAGCTGACTGACAAAAAGTCCTCTGCCTGGTTCCTGGATGCCTCAGGCAGCCCCATGCCTCCAGGGACCTGGAGTAGGAGTAGGCTCTGTCCAGATGCCCAGGCTGCACAGCAGGGTAGGCCTATAAACCTCCCTCTGCTTTCTCCTAACCACCAGGGCATGTGCTCTAAGGATGTCCTTCCGGTGGGAATTCTGATGCTTCCTGAACTCTGCCTTGGAAGATTCTCACAGCCCTGCACCTACCCACTTCGAGGCTAGGTTCATGTTCAGAATTAGTGATGGGTCTTGGGGACTCCATCTGTTGACTTTGGTTTGAACAAGGATATTGAGGAAACGGAAGATGAAATGCAGGGGCGGACCAGCTAAATGGCTCAGCAAAAAAAAAGTGGCTTGCTGCCAAGCCTGATGACCTGAGTTCAATCCCTTGGTCCCATAGGGAGGAGAGAACCAGCTCCTCAAAATTGTCCTCTGACCTGCACACAGAGAGACACACAGACATATACACAGAGACAGACAGACAGGCACCAAGGATGAGGCCAGTTGTGTGGTACACACTTGTAAACTCTGCACTTTTAAACCTAGGTGAAAGCACTCAGACTGGGAGTTCAAGGCCAGCCCAAACCCTTGGAGGTTTTGTGTAAAAACAAACCTCAAATCCACCAAACAACAAAACCAATAGCAGAAACCAAAAGGGAAGTTGGCGGCCGGAATCAAGGGGAACTGTGAGCAGGGGTCTCATCTGGGGGTGGATTAGCTCCTTGGAGCGCATTTACTACAACTTGGGACAGCTGGGGTTGACAAAAAGAGGGTATCACAGGCATGTGGGGGCCAGAGGCAGAGATTTGGTTCTGACCACCTATAGAGTCCAGGATGATCCTATGGTGTAGAACCTTCTGGCCTCAGTGATGACGGGGACCAGGCCTAGTCCACAGTCCCTACGGTCGGCAGCTTTTATCCCGTTCTCCTCAGGGACTGAGATTTGGGATCAGCTTCAGGAGGGCGCTCCTTCCATCTGCCTACTGGATGCATTATGGGTGCTGGGCGTGGAGATGTGGGGAAGGCTGGTGCCCAGTGAGGAGAAGGGGAGGCCCAGTGCATGGCACAATCTGACACCATTTCTGCTGCCTTGGTTGGCAGAAAGCTAGCTGGCTCCTGCTGGAAGGTACTGTGCTTGGGGGCATGCGTGGGGGCGTCGTTCACTTGCCGACCTGATCAGTCCAGAATGTGACCATTAGTTTTTTGACAGTTTGGCACAAGCTAGCATCAGGGAAGAGGAAACCTCAACTGAGATATCCATCAAACTGGCCCGTAGCCATGTCTTTTGGGCATTTTCATGATTAAGGACTGATCTGGAAGGGCCTAGTCCACTAGGTGGTGAAAGACGGTGAAAGGCAGTGAGACCCCTAGGCAGGTGGTTCTGGGTTGTATAACAAAGCAAACTGAGCAGCTGGAGAGATGGCTCAGTGGTTAGAGCACTGACTGCTCTTCCAGAGGTCCTGAGTTCAAATCCCAGCCCCTACATGGTGCCTCACAACTGTAACTCCAGTTCCAGGGGATCTGCCAGCCTCACACACATACATTCAGGCAAAGCACCGAAGCACATAGAATAAGAATAAACAGATCTGTAGTGAGAACTTTGGAAGCTTGGTTTCTTTAAAAAAACACAGACTTATTATAAGAATGCGTTTTTGTTTTAATCCCAGGTATGGGATAAGAGGCTGCTTTGCAGCAGCCGACTGTGGTCTGCCTCATGCTCTGGGAGAGGCATGATTTTGCCAGCTGCCGATAGTTTCGGTGTTTGTGTGACCTTTGGAATTCTGGAGACTTTTCAGAGGGGAGGGAAACGCTAGGGCCCTGAGAGGTGGGACGGTTGTTGCTTGACTGCTGTTGCTTGCAGTTTGTAAAGTAGTCATGGGCAAAGAAATAGCAAAAAGAAGAAATTAGATCTCCTGACAGGAAGATCAAACTTGCCCCAAGGAACTTGACACCCCTAATCAGCAGGAAGTAGGCTAACAATAACATCTCCCCTTTCTCCTCTATCCCCTTTTCTCTCCTATCTGGTGTTAGGGGTTTGAAACGGTGGAAGGAAAGGGGTGGAGAAAGATGGAAGAAAGAAGAAGCCATACAGTAGCTGATACCAGTTACATAAATCATTAAAAATGAATGAGAGAAGGAAGGGGAGGAGTGGGGAGAGGGAGAGGAGCGGGGGAAGGGAGAGGGGGAGGGAGAGGGGGAGGGGAGGAAGAGGAGGAGGAGAAAAAGCAGCAGAAGAAAAAGCAGAAGAAGAAAAACAGAAGAAGAAGAAGAAGAAGAAGAAGGAGAAACAGAAGCAGAAGGAGAAGCAGAAGCAGAAGGAGAAGGAGAAGCAGAAGCAGAAGGAGAAGGAGAAGCAGAAGCAGAAGCAGAAGCAGAAGAAGCAGAAGCAGAGCAGAAGGAGAAGGAGAAGAAGAAGAAGAAGAAGAAGAAGAAGAAGAAGAAGAAGAAGAAGAAGAAGAAGAAGAAGAAGAAGAAGAAGAAGAAGAAGAAGAGGCAGAGGCAGAGAAGCAGAAGCAGAAGGAGAAGCAGAAGCAGAAGCAGAAGGAGAAGCAGAAGCAGAAAGAAGGAGAAGCAGAAAGAAGCAGAAAGAAGAAGAAGAAGAAGAAAGAAGAAAGAAGAAAGAAGAAAGCCAATGGACCTCAGGAAGCAGGGCTCCTCTGTGGTTTCTGCTCCAGTTCCTGCCTTGACTTTCCTCCATGATGGACTGTGAGCGGAAATAACCCGTCTTCCCCAAGTGGCTTTTGGTCATAGGGTTTTATCATGGCAATAGAAAGTGATCTAGGAGAAGGAGGTTGAGGCAAAAATGATGACTTGGGATCAGGAGGTTAAGACTAGCCCGGGAAACATGGTGAGATCCTGTAGTCAAGGAACGAAAGATGAAAGAATGGACTCATTGGTTTGGTTTGTTTCTTTCTAAAAAAGAAAAAAATAGAATTTTTTTTAGAGAAAAAATAATTTTTCTAAAATAAAATAATTTTAGGAAAAATTAAAAATTTTAGAGTTATTTATTTATTTAATGAGTTCACTGTCTCTGTTCACACCAGAAGAGGGCATTGGATCCTATTATAGATGGTTGTGAGCCACCACGTGGTTGCGGGGATTTGAACTCAGGACCTCTGGAAGAGCAGTCAGTGCTCTAACCACTGAGCCATCTCTCCAGCCCTTTTTTTTTCTTCTCACCTAATATGCAGGCTATCTGGGCTCAGGGCTGGAGTGAAGAAGGGTAAGACAGGAGATTCCAGAAGCCTCTTCATCCATTCTGAGGACTGGTCAGCCTTTCCAAAGGCCAACCCTGGCTCCTCCTGATTTCTTTAGTATCTAGGACCAGGCTAGCCCTTCCAGGCACAGGGTGGGCTGGAGACAGAACACAGCTTTCCACAGGCCCAGTCTCCTTCTCAGGTTTGTGGAAGAGGCAGCTAGCTCTTCTAGAAGGGCCTGGACCAGGGACCAGGAGCCACCCTCCCATGCTAGCCCCTGTAGTGGGAGTGACCACCTCTTGTCTCAGGCACATTCCAGGCCCCTTCATCAATGACAAGGACCCTGGGGTTTTGATGGGAGTCTGGCCGCCTAGCACATGCTGGGCACTCTGCGCACACCGTCTTCCTCACTGCTGGGGCAATCCTCTTGTTCCCAGCTCAGAGGTTAAATCCAGGCGACGTGACTCATCCGAGGGTTCTCTCCACCGTGGCGAAGTTCTCAGCCCAGCCAGAACTTGCCTGCTCAGATGACTGGTGGATCGGGAGGCTTTGAACTCACTCAGCCAAGTCCAACCTTTGTTGTTGTTTTTAGACAAGGGCTCATATAGCCTAGGTTGACCTCAAATTTGCTATGTAGCTGAGGATGGCCTAGAACTGCCGGTGCTTCTGTTTCTACCTCCTGAGTGCCGGGAGTTACAGGCGTGTGCCACCACACCAGCTCCAACACACCTATTTCATGTTATTATTTGATTTTTGGAATCAGGGTTTGCTGTGTAGCTCAGGCCATCCTTGACTTTGCTGTGATCTTCCTGCCTCTGCCTCTGGTGCTGGGGGATGTAAGGTAGGCACTGGGATGCCCATTTCTGGATGTTTTTTTTTTTTTTTAATTCAGAATATCCATCGTGAGACTTTGAGTAAGTTACTTTCTCAGGAGCCTCTCTGCATACAAAGGAGAACCCATGGTGTAAGGTGTGAATGAAATTGTGCTTGGAGAGGAATGTGTGGAACCCAGGAACCCAGAAAAAATCACCACCACCACCACCATCACCACCATCACCACCACCACCACCACCACCACCACACCACCACCACCACCACCACCACCATCCACTGTCAGGCTTTTTTTTTTTTCTTTTTTTTTTTTTTTTTTTTTTTGAGCTGGGGACCCAAGGCTAGGCAAGCGCTCTACCACTGAGCTAAATCCCCAACCCCGTCAGGCTTCTTCCTAAAGGGCCAGTGTAACCCCTGGGGCTTCTTGGGATTGCAGTCTCTGTCAGGACTCAGTCAGGCTGCTCTGTGTACAGAACAACCAGAAAGAATGGAGGAGCGAACACACATTTTTCTGTTTGCTTTGTGCTTTAGTGACAGCTTCTCCATATGTGGAACTTACCGTGCTTCCCAGGGCTGGCCCTTGACTCCCAGAGATCCTCCTGCCTCGGTGTCCCCAGGGCTGTGAACTCAAGCATGCACGATCCGATCGCATTCAGCAAGGGAGGACAGGCCCGATTCAGCCCTAGGGCTGCCCCTGACCAATACCTAAGGCTTTGGAGTTTCGGTGGAGAGCACAGAACTGCTTTGGTGTGAACTGTGAGCGCAGCACGCTCACTGCCACTGATCTGCGTGGATTCGGTGCGAGGGGGTGGGGCTACCTTTGTGTCCCCAGCTACGCTTTTTCTGGGGCTCAAGGAATAGGCAGAGCACTTGTGATTACAGGACTTTTCTGATGTTCAGAGCCTGTTTTTTTTTTTTTTTTTTTTTTTTTTTCTTTTCTTTTTTTTTTCCGTAGCTGGGGACGAACCCAGGGCCTTGTGCTTGCTAGGCAAGCGCTCTACCACTGAGCTAAATCCCCAACCCCTTTTTTTAAAGATTTATTTATTCATTTAATGTACGTGAGTACACTGTAGCTGTCTTCAGACACATCAGAAGAGGACATCAGATCTCATTACAGATGGTTGTGAGCCACCATGTGGGTGCTGGGATCTGAACTCCAGACCTCTGGAAGAGCAACCAGTGCTCTTAACCATTGAGCCATCTCTCCAGCCCAAGGCCTGTGTCCTTGACGAGCGAGTTGTTGGTCCAATCTGTGCTCATTGACACTGACAGCAAGAAGGATGGCTACGGCAAGGCCATTCCCCTGTCCTGCAGTGCCAAAGGAGTATTCTGTGACCCGAGCCACTGTCACTGACTAGGAGCCAGGAACCTGTGGTGGTGAGCCTGTTCTTCCCGACAGCGCTATCATCCAGAGGCTATTATTAATATTGTCATTATGCCTGCAGTTTAACAAGCAGATAACTGAGACTCAGAGAGGCCAGACCGCTTGTCTCGGGCCACACAGCTGTCGCACAGCTGCCCTGGAGAGGCTCTTTCCCCCTCAGTGTATGCTTCCCCTTTCCCATCTTCCAGGGTTAAAGGATCTGATCATACAGGGCTCCACCCATCCTGGAGTCTTGTCTTTTTTTTTTTTTTTTTTTGGTTCTTTTTTTTTCCGGAGCTGGGGACCGAACCCAGGGCCTTGCGCTTCCCTAGGCAAGCGCTCTACCACTGAGCTAAATCCCCAACCCCTGGAGTCTTGTCTTGACCCTGTCCTACCAGGGGACAGCAGACAGAGCTTACCCCTGCACTCAGCACTCCTGGAAGCCCCATCTTTGTTTATTAGTTCTTTCCTTCCACCCTGGCTAACTTCCTGGGCTGGGCCGAGGGATATATACCCAGCCAGGCCGGGACTGACTCAGCCTAACCCTTCTTGGTGGTAAAGGCCAGGGCCCCCTCGGGTCCTCCAGTCTCCCGCCCTCTGCCCGCCTCCATGTCCAACGCACCGGCCCGGCAGGTCTGGCTGGTAAATGACTCATACAGCTGGGTTGTCAGCAAGCCCAGCCAGGCCTGGCTCAGGAGCCCGGGTGTAGCAGAACTGAGGCTCCTGCTCCCTCTACCAGCAGCTTCTCCACCAGATGCTTGCCCGCTGGTGACACCTGCACCTGGTCACTGGCATCTTCTTCCCTGAGGACCACGGTTGAACTGTGCATAATCCAGGTCAGTCAGTCTTTCCCAGTGAAGGCTTCTCCGTTCTTTGTGGAGTTGGATGGGGTTCTTTGGATATGATGGAGGTGGTGAGGGTCTCCTGTGCTGACCCCTTTGGACTCTGGGGTGCCTGGCTCTCCCTAAGAGGGCAGGAAGTCTTGGAAGTGTGTGTGTGTGTGTGTGTGTGTGTGTGTGTGTGTGTGTGTGTGTGTGTGTGTGTGTCTCAGAGGGAACCTTATTGACAGTTCCACAGGGGTGACCCTGAGTCTTGGGGAGCAAATGAGGGCATGTGAGAGGAGGAATTTGGAGGGAGCCACGAGCACAGGTGTATGTTGGGAATTCCTCTACCCCATTTCTAGGCTTATGGAGGTTGAGGAGGGTGGATATGGCTTCAGAACATCTTTATAGCTGGAGAATTGAGGCTCTGAACCCCCAGAGAAAGCTGAGGTGGTGCAGTGACTGGATACTCTCAGGTCCACTCTCAGCCTCCCTTGCTGCTCCGTGGCTGCCTGCTTGTTTCTCCCGTGTTCTTACCCTGGTGGCCTCCTCTGCCAGTCCCGTGCCATCCCTGGCATTTCACATCTAGAGGGAGGGACAGCAGCTTACACGGTTGCCTTGGCAGGGACTGTAGCCGTTTGTGGTTGGGTGGCATTTTAAAGGTCACTAAGCAGTCTTGTTCTGCGTCCCTGACAGGTGGCTATTTAGACATAGCTTGACTATCTCTGGTGAGGCTCACTGGTTTCAAAGGATCTCTTTCATTGTTTGGTCAATGTCTGGCCAATGATAACATAATGAACTCTGCGGGGCCCCTGCTTCATGTTCTCATTTGGCGAGCACAGTGCGGGCTTGTGTGGTGCGTTTAATCCTTCAGTATCCCCACCGAGTACATGCTACCCCGATCACAGCCCCAGAGGAAGTAGCTTCCTGAAGCTCTCACAGACAAAGAAAGGGGAGCTGGGTTTAAGGAGGAGGAAGGGTGGGTGTGGCAGAGGACAGAGGGGCCTCTGTCCTTTCTGTTTCTTCCCCATTATTGCTGTCTCCTGCCGCCTCTTGCTTTCTGTAGAGGAACTCTGGTGATCAATAAGGCAGTGAGTGTCTCACCAAGGTGCATCACAGTTTACAAAGCTATCTATGTTGCTGGTTCCTTAGGGCACTCACAACAGCCTGGTGAACTGGACAGGGTGGGAACAACCAGCCCCATGGTGACTGGCCCTAGAGAAGTCAGGCATCCTGCCTGAGGCCACATGGCTATGAGACAGCAAGAGTTTAGGGGTCTCTCCCTTCCCTGACCACTTCCTCATCTTTATAGGTTTTGGTCTGGAGGACCCTGGAGAGTCTGGTAGAAATGTCAGAGATGGGGTTGCCTCGCACACTGAGGCCCAGCTTGTGGCTACCACCCACCTGCCTCTGTCCCCCAAGAGCTGAGGACTTTGGGGGTTTGAGAGGGTGGCCCTTTCATATCCCTGACATCAAGAAGAGAGTCGTCCCCACTCAGTGTGGAGGACAGTCATGAGGAGGAAATCCCAAGAGGAATCTGCTGTTCCGCGCTCCTTGTGACAACATTGTAATGGCTTCCATGATGCTGTGCTTGAGAATCTACTCCATGGGCACTGACTGTCATGGATGGAGCATAAGTCACATAGAGCTCTTCTGACAGCCCCATTTCCCAGAGGGCTCTAAGTAGTCAGAACTGGTCTTATTTTAAAATGCTGGGATGAGGCTGCGAGGTGGTGGCGCACACCTTTAATCCCAGCACTCCTGGGAGGCAGAGGCAAGCGGATCTGAGTTCAAGGCCAGCCTGGTCTACAGAGTGAGTTCTAGGACAGCCAGGGCTACACGGAGAAAGCCTGTCTTGAAAAACACACCCAAGACAAAACGAAAACCAAAATGTTGGTGTGATGCCTTGCACCTGTCATCCCAGCCCTCAGGAGGCTGAGGCAGGAGGATTGCTGTGGGTTTGAGTTCGAGACCATCCTGAACTACAGCGTAAGACCCTGTTTCCACAACAGTAGCTCCCTTCTCCCTCAAGACAACCTGACAAGGGCCAAACCTCCACACAGTACAGGCAGCTGCTCGCCCAAGGTCTGCAGGCCCGCCCTTGACCTTTCACCCTCAGGACTGGGGTACTTTTTAAAGAGTGACCTTGAACCTCTTAAGCATTTCTCATTACATTTCCTTTTACTTATTGTGCGTGTGAAGGGGGATGAGAAACCTGAGCTTTGGTACTTGTGTGGAGAGAAGGGTCCTCATCTCATCTGAGCCTGAGCCATCTCGTTAGCTCGCCTGTGAGAGTCTGTGAGATTCTTGATCTGCTCCTGTGTGACGCAGGATCACAGGTTGTTCGATGCGATGTGGGGGCAGCTGAGACTAAGCTCAGTCAAGGTCACAGATCCACTAGGTCAGGGCAAGAGTTCCAAACAGGTCTGCATGTCCCCTGAAGTGGTCACCACACATGCAATGCAAGCTCCCCCGGGGAGCAGAGGTCTCCGGGGTACTCAGGAGCTGAGCAGGAAGAGGTGTTGGAGAGCTGGCCAGGCGGCTCAGTGGGTAAAGGCAGGTTTGCTACCAAACCTGACAGAAATGTGAAAAATAAGTAAAATCAAAAAGGGTTGATGTAGAGACTCTGGGATTCCTGAAAACCAGACTCCAGGGAAGAAGTCCCGGGGTCTGAGAAGAGGGGTCTGAGTACCTCCCTTCAGGCCTCAGCGTCTGACTGAGGGGAACCTCCCTCCCAGATTCCTCCAGCGTGGGGTACAGCAGGAACTGGGTGTGGAGGGGGAGAACTCACCAGGCCAGCTGAGGGAGGGAACCAGGGGTTCAGATAGACAAGCGACCCCTCCCCATCCCCCACACCCCTCCCTACCCTGTCTCTTCCCCAGAGCCAGTTAGCTGATAAGCAGTCCTTCAATCTGATAAAAAGAGGTTTGCAGTGGGCTTGCTTTTCAGAGCCACTGGGCCTGGAGCCAACAGGCCGCTGCCTCCTTCGCTCTTTAGAAGGTCTAGTCTTCCTTTTGTGACCTCGAGGAAACCCTTGTCCTCCCAGCGCCTCAGTTTCCCCTTCTGGGAAAGGAGAGGATTGGTTTCCATCAATCCTAAGAGCCCTTCAGCTCCCACCCTGAGGTCTCCAGGGGCCCAGTGGCTTCTTGCCGCCCTGCGTCTGTGTAGGAATCGGTGGCCTCTGGTGGGAGGGGACTGAGGGAAGTGGTGGTCACACAAGCCTGAACCTTTTAGAATAAACCCCGGAGATGAGGCCTCATGGCGAAGGTCCTGTCTCTCAGTGGGGAAAGGATGGCTCAGGGGTCAGCTCTGTGTCTTCCCTGGGTGAGTCACTTGTCCGACCCTGGGTTTCCATGGCTGGTGAGGGTATACATTCTCCCAGTGTCTCTCTAAACTTCCTGCATAGAAGTGACCCGGCAGGGGTTGGGGATTTAGCTCAGTGGTAGAGTGCTTGCCTAGGAAGCGCAAGGCCCTGGGTTCGATCCCCAGCTCCGGGGGTGGGGGTGGGGGGTGGGGGAGAAGTGACCCCGCACCCTTTCCTACAAATGGACAAATTCCAGCCTGGCAGGGCACCTCCCCATGCTGCCTCGGACCACAATGACATATTTCATTTATGCCACAGGATGGCTGTCTCTAAAGGTCAGGAAGCCACATACCCCATCCTCTTTCTCTCCCCACCCCTGGGTCTCACGTAGCCACGACTCTGATATTTATTGAAGAATGACCTTGAACTTCTGGTTCTCCCGCTTCTTCCTCCCAAGTGCTGGGATTACAGGCGTGCACGGTGATGTCTGCTTTCTGCACCTGCTGAAGAGCAAACCCAGAATTTCTCGCTTGCCAGGCAACCAGCGCCCAGCCCTTCTTTCTCTTCTTAAAATTGTTCCGGCAGCTAGAACCCCGGGTCTTGTGTCTCCATGCCCCATATGGGTCTTGCCTCTCCAACAGGAAACTGCTCCGAGCAGGGAGGGCAAAACTGTTCACTCTATCTCGCCCCAGAATCTGGCCTGCTTGAGCCACAGGTCAGAATTAATGAGATGGGAGGGCTTGTGGGTCACATGAGATCTCTCACAGGAGGAGAGCCAGCGAGACAAGCTCAGGGCTGCCAGATGCCCACCACTCCGGGGTCTGAGAGCTCTTAGGTAAAGGAGGGGTGTCTCCAACTAAACCCACAGTTCTGTTCCCAGGCCCCACCCTGCAGCCACAGGGCAGGGAGCTCACTTTGCTGGGTACAGTTTATGGCTGCCTACCCTCCTCCTATCCGGAGACAGACACTTGAGGTTGGTGCAATGCCCTGGCACGGAGGTGTCAGGGAAGGGACTGTGGGATCCTTTCTGCCACTGCTGTCACCTAGCCTTCTCAAGGTGGCTCATCTCTCCGTACTCGTTGTTTCTTTGTTCCTAAAAATGTCAACACATCCCTCTCTGCCTTCTCTGGAAGCCCTGCCAGGGGATTTTCCAAGTAAACAAGGAAACCACGTCTACCCGGCTACCTTCCTCCTCCTCTCCCAGGGTGAGCAGGGGAAGGGGTGTGGCTGGGAGTGGACTCTGTTTCCTCTCCTGTTCTCAGTTGCCTTCATGAGTCATCCTTCCATCTGTCCATCTGTCCATCCATCCACCCATCCAACTTCTCTCCCCCCATTTCTTTTTTTAAAAATATTTTTAATCATTCGTTTATTTTTATTTTGTGTACACCAGTGCTTTGCCTGCATGAATGTCTGCGTTGAGCGCACGGGCTCCCCGGGAAATGGGGTTAAAGGGCAATTGTGAGCCACTGAGTGGGTACTGGGAATTGAGTAGAGGTCCTCTGGAGAAGCAGACAGTGATGTTAGCTGCCCATCCCCACCCATTTCTACCCTTCCATCCATCAATCTATACCTTCATGTACCATCCATATAGTTTCCATTCATCAATCTCTCCATTCATCACCCATTAATCCATTTTGTACCTACCTACCTGCTATCTATCCATTTCCATCTGCCCATTCACCTATCTACACACTGAGCTACCCATCTACCATCAATATATCTGACAATCCATCCACCCACCCATCCATTCATCCAACATCCATCTACTTCATCCATCCACCCACCCATCCATCCACCCATCCATCCACCCATCCATCCACCCATCCATCCACCCATCTATCCATCCATCCATCCATCCATCCATCCATCCATCCATCCATCCATCCATCTACCCACCTATCCCCCCATGCATCCAAAGGCCATTTATTGAATGCCTGTCCAGTGCCAGACACCATGCTCTGGAGACATGCGTCTTTCAAATCCCCTTCAGAGGGATTGGGATAACAGAGGTGACAGACAATTGAGCAAGCACTACAGTCCCTAATACAATCCTAATGGTTGGTTGTCACAGTTGGTCAGCTTCCTTGTGGGTAGCAGAGGATGATAGTAGTTGCCACCTTGAGAGATTATTGTGATCTGATGGGATCATTCAGGGAAAGACCCGGCACCTAGCAGCCAGGGAGTGCCTGGGAAGGTGATGATGCTGATGGTGGTGATGATGGTGATGGAGGGGTGAAGGGGATGACGGTTGATGGTGATGATGGGTGATACAGGTGATGGAGGGGGTAAAGGGAATGTTGGGTGATGATGGTGATGAAGGGGCTGATGATGATGGTGGTGATGAAGGGGTAATGAGTGATGGTGATGATGGGTGATGCAGGTGATGATGGTGATGAAGATGATGGACGGGGTGAAGGGGCTGATGCTGATGTGGCGATGCAGGTGATGATGGTGTCACCACCGACTCCAGGCCTGGCTCTGATGAACCAACCACAGTATCAGGGAGCTCCTCTTGGAAGGCTAATTTCCTCAGAGGCAACAGAGGCAGCAGGGGATAGTGACACAGGTCAGGGCACCAAGTCAGCTTCCCAGAGGAGGGCGGGCCGCAGGAGAATCACCTCCACGTAGGGCCATACTGGCCATGGCTGGTAGCTGATCAGGTCTGAGGGATCCTACAGGGCCTGGGATGCCATTGCTGCCCACCCGTCTACAGGAGTGGAGCATGCACAAAGAAACCAGGCCAGGAGCTATGCATGGTCCTCCACTTTGTCTTTGTCTTTGTTTTGAGATAGCGCCTCCCCATATAGCCCAGGCTAGCTTGGAATTGCTGTGTAGTCCAGGCTACCCATGATTTTATGGTCCTCCTGTCTCTGTTTCCTGAGTACTGGGCATAGGTATGTGTCACCACAACCTACGTCCTCAGACTATCTCTGCAGGGTGCAGAGACAGGAAACCAGCAGAAGCCCGGGAGAGGCAGACAGCACAGGGGGTCAAGGACACAGGTATGGATGGAGCCAGCAAGGGTCCCAAGTGGCCCCCTGGGATTGAGGGACTGGGGACACGTTGTTCTCATGTTCTGCTAGACTCCTGGTTTCTAGAGAGATGTGTAGGGATGGCCTGGCACTGAGGGAATACAATCCATGTGTGTCACGTGAGGGGGCAGGTGTCCCGACTCTCACGCTGGTGCCTCAGGAAGAGCAGTGATCCTGAGAATCAAGCCCAATGCTGGCACCCACACTGTCAAGCTCTGCGGGAGCGTGGGTCAGACCCTTCCCACTTCCTCTGTCCCAGGCTTGGGTTTTGCCTCTGAAGAGTTCAACGGGCAATTATTGACATTGGCTTATCCAGCAGGTGGAGGGTTAAGGGCTTCAGTACTTAGAAGGAAAAGAGCGAATGTCAGCTTTGCAATGGTGCGGTCTCCTGGCATGAGCAAGCCTTAGGTTCCGTTCCACGGCACAGAAAAAGGAAACAAAAAAATAAACGTGAGCCAGAAATCCCAGGTGACGCTTAAGGAGGGCTTAATCCAGAGTCACGCAGATGAACCCCGCTTGTGACATTTCGGGGAGGTAAGAGGTGGACCTAGAATGGCTTACTTGCTGTGTGTCTCAGGCGGGCTACTTCCCCTCTCTGTGCTTCAATCCCTCACGTGCAAAGGGATCTTGGAAACTTGTTCTTATGAGAGGGAAGGGGCTTGGGCATGGAGAACATTGAGCTTGAGGTACCCCCAAGCATTCATAAGGGTTTGGGGGGCTTTGCAGGGAAATGGATGGTGGCAGTGTGCGAATCTGAGCTGATGGAAACTGAGGGGTTTCATGAGGGGCTGGGTTGGGGTGGAAGACCCGGGGTCCTCCTTTGTCTTTGGTCTTTAGTGTGCTGGATGCCATCTGCGTGGTCCGGGATCTGTGCCTGGGGCGCATGCTGAGGTCGCAGCAGCAGGTCATTCTCAGGAGGGTGAGCTCTAGATTTCGCTGGCCAGGTTCTGGCTGTGTAGACTCAGGCTGGCAGGGCTGCTGGGGGTGGGGCCGGGGGGTGGGGAGGTCGGGCCGGTGCACAGTGAGCCTCTGTGAATGGGAGGGATCCAGCAGAGCCTCACACAAGGACTGGGAGGTTGGATGTTAATGGGCACTGGGGCTGCCCCAGAGAGCCAGTCTATAAAGCCGGGGCCTGCAGCTTCTTGGGTGCTGCTGTCGGGAGTTTATGAGGAGGCTGCAGCCACATAAGGGCCCATTGTCCCGAGAGGGCACGGTTTTATGGCTCTTAGAAAGCTTCTTTCATCTGGGGACCAGGGAGCTGGTAGAGAGTCCCAGTCCCGGGCGGGCGGCGGTGAAACCGGGGACAATGGAGGTTTCTGGGGCTCGTGCCAGGCCATAACTGTGCCCAGTGTCACTAGGGGCTGGCAGCTGTAGACCGCCCTCCCCAGCTGAAGTTGTTCCCTTCTGGAGACCTCGTGTCTGGGCCCAGTCCCCTGGCTGGGCCCACTCTGTCCCTGGGTCCCTTGCTCTTCCTTTTCTCAGCAGTGTCCCCTCACCTTGCCTCTTCAGTCCCATAGTGGCTTCTAGGACAGGCTCTGGGCTCTGTCAGCTGACCAGCCACTCTGAGCTCTTGGTGGTAACCTGATGCCCGGAGGAAAAGACCTTGCCTCCTGTCCTTTCTGGCTGTGTGCCCAGGCCCCAGGCATAGCCACTCAAACCCCTGCTCAGAGGCCCCAGCGCTCTGCTCCTCCTGAGAGGCCGTAGGTGAGGTAGGGTTCCCAGGCACATGGGCCTGGGCTGGTGGGCGGAGTTTCCGAGTATCCCTGCATCTGCCTCATATTTATCCCACCGTAACCTTTCACCTTTGTCCCTTACAAGACACAGGAAGGCAGAAGCAGGGGGCTGAGCTACTTGGACCTTAACAGGTCCTCCTGCATGGTGACAGTGGCCAGGACACAAGGACACGCTTGCCCCTTGTCACAGGCTGCTTTGAGTCAAGGACTAAAGATGGCCTCGGGAGGGTCCAGTGACAGCGTGGGGCTCACGGCATTAGTAATGGAAGTCTGGACCCGGACAGACTTTGTGCTACAACATCAACATCTGTGAAGTGTGAATAAGGTTCTTTATAGGGTCCCTGGGGGCGGGGACAGGGGGACGCATTCATACACACAAGTGTCCACACAGAGCGAGAGACAATGTTGCTTGCTGTCACCATCATTTTATTTTTATTTATTTTTTGTTTACTGTTGGTTCGTTTTGAGGCAGGGGCTCATGTAGCCCAGGCTACTCACTACGGAGTCAAAATGACCTTGGACTTCTGTCCCGCTGCCTCTGTTTTCCGAGTGCTGGGATGACAGTGCTGCTCCTAGCTTATGTGATGCTGGGGACCGAACCCAGGGCTTTGTGCAGGATGGGGAGGCACGGCCCTCTACCAACCAAGCCACATATCTGAGCTTCATCTCCAGCTCGTTTTCTTTTTATTTTTCTCTCAGAGCCTCAGCCTGAACTTGGCTGTGGTTTTATTCACAGTGCGAACAATGACTCTGCTCTGAGAATCTTTGTGGTCATTTTTCCAGCTCAGCCTTTGACTCTCTAATTCCACATTCCCGGGAGCAACCAGCCAATGGGCTCAGTGTGGGTCAAGTGGCCACCATCCCATCTGACCTACCGTGGCGGGAGGAGGCGGCTCCAGGGTCAGTCTTGTTGGAGGCTGCATTACCACGGGAGGAGAGAGAAAGCTGAGTCTGGTGCTTTCTCTGTTGACGCAAGGGTTTCGTAGCTTTCAAGACTATTTAAGTTTAGATTGTTATGTGGAGGTCAGGGGTAAGGGTACAGGCCTCTGTGACTTGGAGGCTAGCCTTGTCTACATAGCAAGTTCTAGGCAAGACAGGGTTACCTAGTGAGACCCAGCCTCAAAACTACTACAAATCCAAGACACAATATGAAGACGATTGAGGAAGACACCAGACGTCAACCTCTGGCTTCTGTACAGGCGTGCACAGGCAAGTACCCTTACACACACACATACATACACGCATGTGCACGCACATATGCACACCCCATATACACACAAGATAAATGAAAAAACCGCATACTTCTGCAAAATGTCAGGGTTTCTGCCGGGTTTGGGGGCACAGAGCTGCAATCCCGGCCCTTGGGAGGCTAAGACAGGAGCATTGCCTGGAGTCAGAAGGCAACCAGGTCTCCAGCGTAAGGTCCTGTCTGGCAAAACAAAACAACCAGAAGAAAAAGCAAACAAAAAGCAACCGCTGGCCTGTCGGGTGACTTTTCCTGGGGAGATGTGAGCAAATGTCTGTTCACTCCAGACATGGCGCCAATGACAGACCAAAGAAACATTTCCACCTAAGTCCAGCTCAGGACTGGGCGACGACGTCCTGAAGGCTGAGCCCTTCAGTCCTCTCTCTGGAGACCTTGGTAGCAGAGGCAGAACAGTGTGCAGCTGGGAGGGGAGGGCACAGGGCAGAGGGAGGGGAGAGAGCACAGGGCAGAGGGGGGAGGGCACAGGAGAGAGGGAGGGAGGCACAGGAAGGGGAGGGCACAGGAGAGGAGGGGGGAGGGGGCACAGGACAGAGGGGAAGGGCACAGGGCAGAGAGGGAGGGCACAGGGCAGAGGGAGGGGAGGGCTGGGGCAGAGGGCACAGGGGCAGAGGGGGGAGGGGCACAGGAGAGAGGGAGGGGGAGCACAGGGCACAGGGGGAGGGCACAGGGAGAGAGGAAGAGGGAGGGCACAGGACAGAGGGGGAAGGCACAGGGCAGAGAGGGGGAGGCACAGGGGCAGAGGGAGGGGAGGGCTGGGGCAGAGGGCACAGGGCAGAGGGGGAGGGCACAGGAGAGAGGGAGGGGAGGCACAGGGCACAGGGGGGAGGGCACAGGAGAGAGGAAGAGGGGAGGGCACAGGACAGAGGGGGAAGGGCACAGGGCAGAGGGGGGAGGGCACAGGGCAGAGGGAGGGGGGGGGCACAGGGCAGAGGGCACAGGGCAAAGGGGGGAGGGCACAGGGCAGAGGGAGGGAGGAAGGGCACAGCTGCAGTCTCAGGTGAGGGTCTGGTGAGCTGCCTCCCACCATTAGACCAGGGAACGTGTTTAATAGGCTGGATCCCGTGAGAGTCCTGAGCCATGACCGCAGTTGCTCTGTGAGATGGTGAGGGCCGTGTCATGCCTCTAGGAAAGGTGCGTGTTATGTTACGTACAGGTATTGGAGCTGAGACCGAGAGAAGGAAGCGACTTGTTCTGACCTAGAAAGAATGAGTCATTTGACCTTTTCCCTAAATTTTATTTATGGGTGTGTGTGTGTATGTAATGTTTGTGTATATGTGTGTTTGTATGTATTTATGAGTGTATGTGTCTGTGTGTGTGATGTATGTGCATATATGTATGTGTATGTGTGGGGGTGTATGAGTGTGTATGTGTATGGTGTGTCTGTGTGTGTCTCTGTGTGTGAGTGTGTCTGTGTCTGTCTGTGTGATGTATGTGCATATATGTGTATGTGTGTCTGTGTCTGTGGGTGTGTATATGTGTGAGTGTATAAGTGTGTGCATGTGTGGTATGTATCTGTGTGTGTGAGTGTGTGTCTGTGTCTGTGTGGTGTGTGTGTGTATAGGTGTATATGAGTGTGTGTGTTGACATGAGGAGGTTAGAGGACAACTCCACTGTGGGACTCAGGGATCAATTGTGCCTCACTCACCAGCCTGTCCTCATAAGCATATTTACCCCTGAGCCATCTTGCCAGCCTCTGTCTGATTTTGTAAATGACCCCAAAAGTTCAGAAAAGTTGCAAGTCCAGTATGCTCCCACTTCCCACCCCTTACCCCTCTCCCGGGCAGGAGAGGAAGCTGCTGGCTTCATGGTCTTTTACCCTGGGCACTATGCAAGGACACTATCTTTCAAAGCTCCCCTACAGCTAGCCGAATCAGGAAGTTCACATGATACCTTACCATGGTCTAATCCTCACACCCTAATCAAGATTTTCCAGTTGTCTAACAGTGGTCTTTGTAGGAGAAGCTTGAGGTCTGATTCATGAGATGGGTTTAGCTGTCAATTCTCTTCCATTCCCTTCAGCTTTGGAAGTCTCTTCAGCCTGTCCTTGATATTGGTGGCCTTGGCGCTTTAAAAGACAGTGGGGACCAAGTCTGGCAGTACACACCTGTGAGACCAACACTTGGGCGTCTGAGCTGGGGTGGGCAATGGAGATTCCAGACCCATATAGAACAGGGGGTGATAGGCATGGTTATAATCCCCGGCAAGCTCCAGGCCAGCCGAGGCTGTATATCAGGGCTCTTTCTAGAAAGAAGAAAAGGAAGAAATAAAGAAATAAAGAAAGAAAGGAAGGAAAGAAGGAAGGAAGGAAGGAGGGAAGAAAGATGAGTATGTGGCTCAGTTGTACAGTGCACTTGCCTAGCATGCAGAAAACCCTGAGTTTGATACCCAGGACTCCATACACTAGATGTGGTAGCACATGCTTGGAAGGTGGAGGCAGGGGGATTAGATATTGAAGGTCATCTGAGGCTTTAGGGTGAGCTCAGAACAGCTTGAGTTATATGAGACCCTGTCTCAAAGCGAAACGAAGCAAACACTTAGAAGAGAACGCCTCTTATTCTGCATTACTGGCTTTTTGCCCCTGACTGAGTTTGTCAGGGATCCTGAGAAGCGATGCTGTGCCCCCTGTGGTGTGTCTGTGTCTGTGGATGTGTGTATGTGTATGTGTGTGAGTGTATGAGTGTGTGCATGTGTGGTATGTATCTGTGTGTGTGAGTGTGTGTCTGTGTGATGTGTGTGTGTATAGGTGTATATGAGTGTGCGTGTGATATGTGTGCATATATGTGTATGTGTGTATATATGAGTATGTGTGTATATATGAGTATGTGTGTATATATGAGTATGTGTGTGGTGTGTGAGGCAGCTTGTGTGGTCTAAATACTCCCTACTTGGTCCTGATAGTACTACCTGAACACATGGGTGCATTTACTGTGAAGTTGCTTTCTTCCCTTTTGGGGTTGACAAGCATTGTGTGGGGAAGTGCTTGAGACCTCGAACTTCAACACATTCTTTAATTTCTTTCCAGTGCATGGACCTGGTGGTCCATTGTGGAATGTAAGCTGCTTTAACCCTAGTTTGTTTCCTTGCCTGTACCGTCCAGCAGGGCAGGCGGTTGGACAGAGCCACGTTTTAACATGATTGAGATGGGACTCAGAGGAGAAGGCAGAGGCAGGACCTCTGTGTCTTCCTCTTGGTTTTGGTACCAGCTTGTTTGCCGACCTTGGGTCAATCGTGCAGCCTTTCTTTAGTCAAAGAGGAACCCAGCCCCTGTCTTTGCTCCCTCCTCCCAAGTTCAGGGTGAAAGAAAGGGAGGTCTTGCATTACTGAATCTTTTACGAAAATCTCCATGAATCTTCTGTGAGAGGTGCTCACACAATAAATCCCCCAGGAGGCATGCTCAGTGGATGATTCTGGTTCATTGAATGTTATGGAATATAGGAACGTTCCCAGACCCTTTTAAAAAAAAACTTATTTTTATTTCATGTGCATTTGGTATTTTGCCTGCATTTCTGTGGGAGGGTGTCAGATACCCTGGAACTAGAGTTACAGACAGTTGTGAGTTGCCACATGGGCACTGCGAATTGCGCATGGCCAGTGCCCCTAACCACTGAGCAGTCTTTCCAGTCCCCAGACTCCACCCTGCCCCCATTCCCATTGACACCCAGGGGTTCAACTGTCCAGCAAACATGCGTTGTTTCTGTTGCAGCGTCTTCTGTCCTAGGTGTTATAAGGATGCTCTGCTGACTCCAGAAACCAGATCTAGGGCAAGTTATGAGAGCACCTTCCCTGCTGTGCCTAGAGGGGACTTCAGGATGCTTGGGAGCTGGGGAACTCCTAAGGAGGGAGCAGGGGAAAGAGCCATTTGACAACTATTGCTGGAGAGGTGTCCAGAGAGCAGTCACCAAGCCTGCCTATGATCCTAGGGCCTGAGAGACTGAGGCAGGAGAACCAAGTTCAAGATGAGCTTGGGTGACATAAAAGGGTTGGGTCTCAAAACACCAAAGCAGGGCATGCTAGCACTGCCGGCCACCCCAGGGTCTACGAGACAGAGGCAGGAGGGTCTTGAGTTCAAGACCAGCCTGGGCTACATGAGACGCTGTCTCAAACAAAGCAAGGCAAAGGCAAAGTAAAAAATTGAATCCAATTGAATCAAATCAAGCTGAACGAAGAAGTCAAATAATAAGAAGCAGTTAGTACCGTGGTTGTCATGGAATAACCAGGAGCAGAGACAGCAAGAACGAAGGGCCAGGGGATCCCTTGTACTCCATCTCTGCAGTGAGATGTTAGAATCTTAGAAGCATAGGTTGCTGCTCAGAGGGTCTCACACTTGTAATGGTAGCACCTACGAGACCTTGAGGTAGAAGCAGTGTTGTGAGTTCAAGGCCAGCCTGTGCTGTATAGTGAGATCCTGTCTCAAAAAAATAATCCCACCGACTGGAAAAAACCTTAAAAATAATAAAAAGAACCAGGCGTGGGTGGCAGTGCGTGACGTTAGGCCCAGCACTCAGGAGGCAGAGGCAGGCAGATCTCGGAGTTCAAGGCCAGTCCGGACTCTATAGTGACTTCTAGGTCAGCCGGGGCTACGTAGTGAGACCCTGCTTCATAAAACCGAAATGCTGGGAGTAGTGGTACGCACCTTTAATTCCAACACTCAAGAGGCAGTGGCGCGGAGGTGGGTGGGGGGATCTCTGTGGGTTTGAGGCCAGTATGGTTGACACAGTGAGTTCCAGGACAGCCAGAGCCATGTAGAGAAACCTTGTCTCAAACAAACCAACCAAACATAAATGAATGAATGAATGAATGAATGAATGAATGCGAAGAATATGGAGCTGGAGGAGGAAGGGAAGAGGTCTGTGAATGTTCAGAGAGAGAGGTGACAGGGAGGAAGAAGGCAGAAGGCTGTGTTGGCCCGGCCTGTGAGAGCTGTGGGCTCATATTTTTGTCAAGCATGTACTAACTACTCCAGACATGACTCTTTATGGCAAAAGTGGAGAGCTGAGGGACAGTGACGCTAAGATGCTAAGTCATGGGGAAAGGGCCTCGTCGTTAGGGGTGCACTGGGCTGGAAGAGAGGGTTGGCTGGTGGGGAACATATTTGTGCGGAAGAGGCCTGTCCCCAGCAGAACAGGGCCATTGGGAACACAAACTGACATCACTGGCTCCTGGCTGTAGTGGGAGTTCTGGCAACCTGGCTCTTTATGGCCAAGCTCCCAGTGATCAAGTGTTGGCCACCAGTTAACAGCAACTGCGAGGGACTGTGGGGAGAGCAAGCTGAAGCTATTCTGTTTTCTCCGCTGGTGGTTTGCCGCATAGAGCCTCAGGGGTTTAATGGCTGAGGGTTTGGGGGTGCCCACTTGGAATCCATGAAATCCCCAAGGGTTGGGTGTGTTTCTACCTTGTGCAGAGCTTCCAGGAGGGGAGCACAAGGGGAACCTGGAATAGGATTCTCTGCCTTTGTGCCTAGGCCACAGGGTTAACCATCACCAGGTAGACAATTCAAAGCTCACCAACACAGGTAGAGACAGTTCCAAGTGGCATCCTGTTCACTGCTGCAGGTTCAGAGTGTAAAGGTGGCTTCCTGGGGATTCTGGGTCTTGGTGTAATTCTGGAAGGGGGAAGATTCAGGAGCCTGGAGCAGATCCTGAAAGATTGAAAACAGAGCCCCAGGGCCCATGCTGGGCTCTGCTTATGACAGCTTCTGACTCAAGTCACACTGTGGTCTAACCCTTAGTGCTACAAGCTCAGGGGTCACTCTGAACATCGGAAGAAGTTCTTTCAGCTCTGCTGCCTTTTTGGAACATTCCTCTGTTTTTCATGGTACGTTAGTCCCCGGCATGGAGGCTCCCCCAAAACAGAGCTTAGGCCTATTTGTTCAAGAAGTCTCTCGTCTACCCACCATGGCACCTGGTGCCTATGTAGCAAGTGTTCAGCAAACACGAGTCGTGGACTGAACAATGAATTCAGAGAGTTCAGTCCAATGCCTTGTCTCTGCCCTATGGGAACCTGTGAGAGCCAAGGAGGCATGGTCTGGGTCTCTCTGGTTCCTGCCCTCTCGACTCTCTTAAACAGGGAGTGTTTAACCTTCTTGGGTTTATTTCATTTTATGTCTATGAGTGTTTTGCCTGCATGCATGTAGGTTCACCATGTGCGTGCCTGGTGCCTGAGGCAGTTGGAAGAGACTTTGGGTGCCCTGGAACTGGAGCCAAGAATGACTGTGAGCTACCATGTGGCTGCTGGGAATTGAACCCAGGTCTTCTGCAAGAGCAATGCCTTCTCTTAACCATTGGCTTATCTCCCCAGCTGCAACAGAGAGTATTTAAAAAATAAACAAAGAATCAAGGGGTGGATAGGGTAACACAGCGAGTCAAGTGCTTTGAAAACAAAGAGAATCAGAAAACACAAGCTGACAGGGCGACTGCTCTTCCAGAGGTCCTGAGTTCAGGTCCCAGCAACCGCATGGTGGCTCACAACCATCTGTAATGGGATCCGATGCCCTCTTCTGGTGTGTCTGAAGACAGCTATAGTGTACTCATATAAATAAAATAAATCTTTAGAAAGCTAGCCAGACAATCCAGCCAAACTGGCACTGGCAAGCTCCAGAGGCCAGAGGGAGTGAAAGAGAGACTGGCCCTGTAGGGCCTGAGTCTAATTCCTAGGAACCCATGTTGCAAGTTTCACAAGTGCAGGGAACTCCAGCTCTAGGGATCTGAGACCTCTGGCTTCTGTGGGCACTTCTTAGATCCATACACATATATACATAATTAAAACTAAATAAATCTTTAAAAAAGATGGTGGCGAGTGACTGAGGAACACATCTAATGCCAACACACACACACACACACACTCACACACTTACACACTTACACACCACACATTTACACACACTCACACACTTACACACTCACACACTTACACACTCACACACTTACACACTCACACACTCACACACTCACACACCACCACCACCAAAATACCTTTCTGCTGGCTTTGTGGTCACAAACACAGTTAGACAATGACTTCAACCTCCGCTTTGCACTTGAACCCTTCAGATATTACTGCTAACCCAGGAGTAATTGCTGATAAGCCCGAGTGTGAATTGCCTCTCACGTAGAGATGTAACTGGCAGTGTTTAATAACAACGGGATAATCTTAATTAGTGACCCGATAACTGTAATTAGCTACATCATATCCGGAGGCCCTCTCTGGGATCTTGGGAGGGAGTAGCCAGCGCTTGGCAGCCTTGAGGCAAGCAAGGAGGCAAGGCTAGAAGCCTAGCTTCACCTCCTCCTTGTTGGGGGCTAGGGGGATTGGCGGACGACTTGCATTTTTGAGCCTCAGTTTTGTCACGGCGAAATGGGGTTGTATCAAAGGCTGGGGCGTGAAGATATTGAAACCTTTCTTTGAGCAAGCCCTAGCCCTTTTACCTGAGGCTGCCAAGCTGCTACCAGAGTCCAGGCTGCTAGGCTGCACCCAACCCCTGTGGTTGTAGGACAGCCGCAAGGGGCCTTGTGTCTGCGAGGAGACACACCACGGGTCTCCATTTCCTTAAGGCAGGCCCTGGCACCTTTTGCCCCTTACTGGGAACTCTAGATCATGCTGGGGGAATTTAAAGGCGCCCGGTGTCTTCAGAATCTTACCCGGGGCTGCAGAGGAGCGGCGCAGTGGTGTGTAGGGGCGCCCGGTGCCAGACCCGGAAGGCGGAGGTGTGTGTGTGTCCGTTGTGTCGCCTGGGGTCCCTCCACCCCCAGCCTCAGTTTCCCTGAGAGGGTGGGGGAGGATATAGGGAGAGGAGAGCCGAGCCCCCGCCCCTCCGGGATCACTGTTGGGGAGCTGCGTGCAAGCCAGGCCACCAGGGGTTAAGCGGTGACCTCAGCCGCGCGCCCCAGGACCAGGCAGGCAGGGGGGCCATGCAGCGGCTGCAGGCCGCGGGCCGGGGCTGCAGAGGGGCGCGGGGCTCGGCCCGGCCACCGGCGCCCGCGGCGGGAGCGGGAGCGCGGTGGCGCGGAGCCTTTGTGAGCAGCAGGGACGGTGAGTGCGCGGCGCCCAGGCCTGGGCTCCTGGGTTCCGGCAGTCGCTTTGTGTGTCCGAGTCTCCCAGGTCCCCAGCCCTGTGTGCGCGGGTCCCTCTCGGGGTCGTGTCCTTCTGTGTCCCTTGAGTGTCCCTCTGTCTGAGTCCTGACTGGCCTTTTGCCTCTCTCTCTCTCTCTCTCTCTCTCTCTCTCTCTCTCTCTCTCTCTCTCTCTCTCTCTCTCTCCCTCCTCTCCTCTCTCCCTCTCTCCCTCTCTCCCCTCTCCCTCTCTCCCTCTCTCCCTGTTCTGGGCGCCCCCCCCCCCGGTTCTGTGTCACACTTTCCCCATCCCTCCACTGTGATTCGGTGTTGTGGGGTCCCTCCGAATTGCATGAAGTCAGGTAACACGGGGTGGCTTCTGTTTTGAGTCAGCCTCTCCCATCTTGAGTCCTGGCCCAAAGGCGGGACAGCCGGGCCTTCCTCAGGAGTAGGGTGTTGGAGGGGTCAGCGGCAGGCCATGGGTGAGAGGTATGAGCCCTTGGAAGACAGGTTTGAGTCCAGTAGGTTCTCTAGATCAGCTTTTAGGGGTGGCTTGTAAGAGGGAGCCAGGTGGGGGAGGGGCTGGATCTCTCTGTGTTCCCGAGGGTGAGAGTCATTTGGACCCAAGAGTCTGAGGACCCCATCTCAGCCCAGAGCGGGGAGATGGTACTGGGTGGGTCATTTCTGAGGGGCTTCCGATCTCAGTGTTTGCTTCAAAGGCCTTGGAGTCCCCATGGGGAAACCCCTGGCCAGCCCGCCCCAGGTCCCATCTGTTCCTCTTGGCTGTGTGGGATAGAGCAGGTTGTGCAGGCTCATTAGTACATTCGGCCCTGCCCTGCAGCCAGCCGTGTAGGCTTGGCTGAGAGCTGAAACACCCATCTATCCACCTGTCTACACAGCATGGGCTTCTCCACACAGAGGAGAGAGGAGGAGGCACTGCCTGAAGATCTCAGGCAAAGCTCAGTCAGGGCTTGCCTTTTATCAGGCTGCAAGCTGCTCCACCATCCCTGAGGCTGGTACCCTCCCTTCCGCTGTATACCTCCGTTCCCACCCTTGCTTCATCTACAAATGGGTTCCATCCCTCACCTCTTCCCCGGGTACCTCCTCTCCATCCAGACAGGCAGGTTTCTCCCATGCTCTTAGGATTCTCGCCCCGAGTAGAGGGGCTCCTTTACATCTGGAAGGCTTTGGATGCAGTGGCTATGTCTGTTCTTGGTCACCAGCCCGCAGCACTGCCTGGCGCGTAGTAGCCGATATCAGAAACTGGTGGTTCCTACATGTTTGCCCTTTAAAGTTTTAACTTTAAGAGGCTGGGATGTGGCTCAGCGGTGGAACACTTGTCTGGCACGTGCAAGGCCCTGGTTTCTATCTCTTGTTCTACAACCAACCAACCAACCAATCAAGGAACAGGGAAAAGCTGCTGGGTTCCTCCGGTACCTGGGAACAGGAAGGATCTCTGCACAGATACAGTATCTGCCAGTCAGAGGGCTGGGCTAAGAGCTCCGAGCCTTGGAAGCTTCTACAGGAAGAAGATACAGAGTATCAGAAATATACTCTTCTTAGATTAACTTGAAAAGACCAAGAGGGTGGTTATATAGACTGCTAATAACGGCTTGGTTTATGCTGTAGTTCACAGCCAGCCACTATCTCTTGTTTGACAACAACCCCGGTAA
Organism: Rattus rattus; assembly: GCF_011064425.1. Classification (NCBI taxonomy): domain Eukaryota; kingdom Metazoa; phylum Chordata; class Mammalia; order Rodentia; family Muridae; genus Rattus; species Rattus rattus. The sequence goes on from NC_046154.1 coordinate 17,510,783, forward strand.
TTAGGCAGGGAAGACAATCTGTTTAACAGATGAGGAAGCCGAGCAGCCTTAGGGAAGTGACTGCCTGAGGTGAAGTTAGCGGAGGAGCCTGGGTTCCAGTTGGGCTTCCTAACTCCATCCTTGCTGACCTTTGCAAGCTCTCTGTACTCTCTCCCTGCCCTACTCGGACCAATAAGTCTCTGTCTGGTCCTGGAGAGGTCCAGAGTCCACACAGATTCCATCTCATAAGCAGTGAGTGTTCTAGGGTTCTCTTGACATCTCCCTAGACTCCTGCAGGCCCAGCTTCTTGTCTGATGTCCCCAGAGAACATCCTAGTCTTTGCCGCAGCGCAGGTCAGCAGGCCCACTTTCTTTCAGGGCCCTGGGTTGAGTGCGTTCTGGGTAGTGCCGTGCTGGAGTTAGCGTTGTTTTGATGCACGCAGAGCCGGTGGCTGAGTTTCAGGAGCTGACTGTTAGTCATTATTCGATCACGAGGGAGGCTGGGGGAAATGGCTCAGTGTGTAAAGCACTTGCTGTCCCAATCTAAGAATCTGAGTTCGAATCCTCAGAACCCATGTGGGAGGTGGAGGGAGACAGGCAAGTTTTTGGAGACCAGTTAGCCTGGTCTATACAGCCACAATGTCTGTCTCAAACAAAGTGCAGGATGAGGACCACACTTGAAGTTGTCCTCTGACCTCCACATATGCTGTAGCATGTGCGTGCCTACTTTTACACGTATGACCACACATATACATACACACACAACACAGATGTACAAAGATTAAAAAATTGTGAGTTAGCGCCAGGTGTGGTAATGCAAACCTTAATCCCAACACTTGTAAGACAGGGGTAAGTGGATCTCTGGGAGTTTGAGGCTAGCTCTGTCTGTGATGTGAGTTCAGGCTAGCCAGACCCTGTCTCAGAAGAGAAGGGGAGAGGAATGGCATGAAGAGCCTTGATTTATTGAGAGCAGCTTGACCAGGGACAGGGGGAATGACTCAGGCATTGAGAAGCAGGGCGAGATGTCCAAGTGACAAGTCAGGAGCTCATGGTAACGTTCAGGGCATCATTTGGCCAAAGCTGCATAGGCACTGGTGACCATGTCCGATCTGCACAGATTCTGCGCCTACGTGAGGGAGAGGAGTTGGCTTGCTTTTGGATGGTTTGTGACCTCTGGTTGGGGTTCAGGAATGACAGCTTATTGAGTCTAGTCTGAGTCCTGATTGTGGTTGCTGGGGTTGGCTTGTGACAACACCCAGAATGCATTGCTAAGTTCCAGAGACGTTCAAACCGGTCCTTCAGCACAGCCACCATCGGGACACGGACACTGTGGTTGACTGTGGTGGAGCAGTGTGTGAAGCACAGTACAGAGAAGGAATGGCCAGGGGACAGTATCTGCAGAAGTTCAGTGGCAGAAGCAGCAGGGCTTCCATGTGGCTCTGGCATCGGGTGAACGGGCTGGGGGTGGGGGTGGGGTCTCCAGGTCTGTGACAGAGTAGGGACAGAGCATCCTCAGGTCTAGGATGTTTTTGGGGTTTCCTGGGCATCCCTGAAGAAAGCCTGTTAGGCCTTCTGCTGGATCCGCCTTGTTCCTTGGGCATCGGCCCACGGGGGAACCTAAGGTGATCCACTCTTCCCTGGTGCTTTTCAGTGAAAGTCCATCCCAGAAGCCCCCTGCTTGGTGTGCATCCTGAATCCCAGCCATTAACACACAAGACAGAGACAGCCACCTCCTCATCCCCCTCTTTTTCCTCTTCCTCCTCATCACAGTCTTCCTCTCCCTCCTTCTCTCCCTCCTCCTCTCCATCCTCCTCCTCTCCCTCCTCTTCCTCTTCCCCTTCCTGTCCCTCCTTCTCCCCCACCTCACCCTCTTCTTACTCCTCTCCTCCTCCCCTTCCCCTTCCCTCTTCCCTTTCTCCTCTTCACCACCCTCCTCGTCAAACTTCCCTTTCTTCATTGTCTGAAGTGGGTGGAGGGAGGGAGCTGTCAGAAGCCGCTCTTATTCAATTTCCATAAGAAAACAATGGTTAAATCAAGTAGGAAAATAACAGTCTTAGAAGAGAAAACGGCTCCAACTGGATCCCTCTCAGACCCCCCTGGGCGGCTCATTACACAAGCGTTCATTCTGTTTTGATTATTTTCTTTTCTTGAGACAGGGTCTCACTGTGTAGACTTGGCTGCCCTGGCTGCTTGCTCTGTAGACCGGGCAGGCTAGGAGCACGCAGAGCTCTACCTGCCTCTGCCTCCTGAGCGCTAGGATAAAAGGCTTTTGTCCCCACGCCTGACCATTTTTATTTTTTAAAACATCCATTTTATTTTGGGTGGATGGGTGTGCAGGCGCATGTATGTGCACCACGTGTGTATGCTGAGGTCAGGGGAGGGTGTGGGGTCTAGAACTGGAGTAACAGATGGTTTGTGAGTTGCCATGTGGGTGCTGGGAACCAAACCTGGGGCTTCTGCAGGAGCAGCCCAGACCCTTAACCACTGAGCCATCCCTTTATTTTACTTTTAAAAGATTTATTTATTTATTTTTATGTATATGAGTACACTTCAGACACACCAGAAGAGGGCATCAGATCTCATTACAGATGGCTATGAACCACTATGTGGTTGCTGGGATTTGAACTCAGGACCTCTGGAAGAGCAGTCAGTGCTCTTAACCACTGAGCCACCTCTCCAGCCCCCTTTATTTTACTTTTAATGACACATGTATTTCATGGCTGTTAAAACAAAACAAAACAAAATTGGAAGAAGCCAAAAATAGCCCTTCACTGCACCAGCTCCAAACACCTCTGGACAGAGTGGCATGTCTCACCCTCCCGCAGCCACTTGCTTGCCCCCTTGCCTAGTCTTTGTAGAACCCACAATGCACCAGGTCTGGGCTGGCTCTGTAGGTGAGGGGCCCACGGCTGGACGCTAGAGTAATTCACTTGCCTGCTTTCTTTCCCCTTCTATAAAGCAGAGGTCAAGCTGGGACTGACTGCTCAGGGGCTGGGGAACACAGAAACACAGGTGCCCAGGGCAGTGCCGGGCCGAGTGGAGGGTAGGGTAATGGTTATGTGGGTGAAAAACACTGCTCTGTGCTTTCAATGTGAGTCTATCCTGAGGCTAGAGAATTGAACTGTCAAAAGGCAGTTTAATAAAAGAGAAGGCATGCATGCTTTACCGATGAACTCTTTATTACATTCATCTGTCATCTATCATCTATGTCTATCTACCTATCTATCATCCATCTGTCTCTATCCATCATCTATCTATGTATCTATCATTTACCTGTCTATCATCTGTCTGTCTGTCTGTCTATCTATCTGTCTATCATTTATCTGTCTATGAATCTGTCTATCATCTATCTATGAATCTGTCTATCATCTGTCTGTCTATCTATCTGTCTGTCTATCATCTATCTGTCTATGAATCTGTCTATCTGTCTGTCTGTCTGTCTATCATCTATCTGTCTACGAATCTATCATCTATCTGTCTATGAATCTATCATCTGTCTATCTATCTGTCTGTCTATCATCTATCTGTCTATGAATCTATCATCTATCTGTCTATGAATCTGTCTATCATCTGTCTGTCTATCTATCTACCTATCTATGTATCTATCATCTATCAATCATCTATCATGTGTGCACGTGCACATGTGTGTGCGTGTGCATGTGTGTCTGTGTGCATGTGTGTGCATGTGTATACATGTGTGCATGTGTGTGTGTGTGCGTGCGAGTACACTAAGTTGAGTGTGTAAAGATCAAAGGACAACTTGCAGGAGTCAGTTGTCTCCCTCCTTGTGGGTCCTGGTGATTGAATTCAGGTCATCAAGCTTCATGCAGGCTCCTATATCCACTGAGCCATCTTGCTGGCCCCACGCAGATTATTTGATATATATTTTTTTGAGACAGGGTCTTACTTTATGGTCCAGGTTGACCTGAAACTCATTACATAGCCCAGGCTGTACCTCAACTCATAGGTATCTTGCTGCCTCAGTCTCCTGATGCTAGGTTGAGTCTAGCCTTTAATTTAACTTAAATTTTGGAGACAGGGTCTTCTGTAGCCCACGTTGGTCTAGAACTCAACTCACTAGCCTAGAGTGACTTTGAACTGCTGATTCCCTGGGCTCCACCTCCCTCGTGCTGGGCCGTCAGGGTGTGCCATCATGTCTGCTTTATGCAGGGTTGGGGATGAGTCCTGGGGTCTGGTGAGGTCCCGACAGGCATGCTACCAAGTGAGCCACGCCTCCAGCCCCGTAAATCTTTATTATTATTTTTTAAATGTTAAATTTAAAAAGTTGTGGTGGGCTTTACGTGGGAGTAGTGAGAGCCCTGAAGGAGTTAACACCCCAGGTTAACAAAGGATGATGAATTTGAAGTGATCAGACAAGGGAGAAGGGGGTCAGTCCTGGGAAAGGGCTAGGAAATGTCTTTGAAGTGAGGCTATGTCAGCTACCTTCCCATCCTTGTGATGACACACGGGACAAAAGCACCTGAGGACGGAAGATTGTATTTGGGCTCATAGGTGGTGCACAGTCTGTCATGGCGGGGAAGGCTTTGCGGCAGGAGCAGGAGGCGGCTGGTTACATTGTATCCACAGTCAGAAAGCAGAGCGAGGATGCTGGTGCTCCGTTCAATTTTATCCTTCTTCATGCCGTCTAAAACCTGAGCCCCTGAGATGGTGTGGCCCATAATCAGGGCCTGTCTTCTCTTTTCAGTCATCCTCTCTGGAAGCACCCTCATAGGTGGACCAGAAATATGTCTGCTAGGGCTCTCTACAGTCTGTTCAGTTGAGTATCAAGTTTGCCCATCACAAATGTCCAGTAGGCCTCTTACACAGACAGCATTCCTCTTCTTCCTATTTAGGGGAGAGAGACTTATGTCCCTGTCACCAAGGGAAATGTAGACCCTGCTTTTAGACAGAAGGGAGCAGGCAGAGGACATTTCTGTCCTTCCTGTTGGCACAGAAGCTCAAAAGAATTCTTACACCATATGACACATTTTGAGGTAACATTCTTTTTACTTATGTTTTACATTAGTGTGTGTGTGTGTGTGTGTGTGTGTGTGTGTGTGTGTGTGTTGATGCTTTTGTGGAGGTCAGAGACAAACTTGTGGTAGTCAGGTCTTTTTTGCTACTATTTGGGTCTTGGGGATGGAACTCAGGTGGACAGGCTTGGTGACAAGCGCCTTTACCTACTAAGTTTGACGATGGGCTCGTGGCAGATGGCATCGAGTTGGTGGGAGTGTTTGCCAGAAAGGAAACTGGGAGAAACTGAGGTCTCACAGCCCCTTCCCAGGGCAGGCTATCAACAACCTGGGGATATCCGCTAGTTCTCGCCTCCCGACCTTTGTGATCTGTTAAGAGATAGCCTGTCTGCAGATCATTAATCTGAGACTCCTCTACTGAGTAGCCACGACTTGGAGGCATTTGCCTGAGTATCCAGGGCTGAGGGCCAGACACAGGCTAGGGAGGCCATAGGTGCCAAGCTAGTGGAGGGGATAAATGGATGGAGACAGTGTGGGGGTTCAGGAAGATTTGAGCGTACGCCAGCCGGCACACGTACTCTGTGCCCCACCTGCCTCGGTCCCCCTGAGTTGCCATAGTCGCTGGGTGAGGTTGTAGGCTCCCCGGGGCCATAGGGAACTAGGGTATAGGTTCAGGTTATGGCAGGGAGCTTGGGGTCAGGGTTCTGTGTCTGAGATAGAATCAGCATTGCAAATTAGGACTGTATGCAGAGAGGGCCAAGGGAGGGAGAAAGGAGTCAGGTGACTTCTAGATCTTTCTTTTGTATACATGGCTGGGTGCAGTGTCAGAAAGTGAGCCAATTTGTGGGGAGTTGGGGGATGGCTTGGGGGGGAAACTGAGGGTTTAGTTAAGGATGAGACCACATTTAGAGGTCACACTTAGCTGGGAAGCTAAGTGGTATTGGCACCTGTGGAAAGTGAGAGTTAAGTGGAACATCTGGGCAGGAGGAAGCAGTGAGGGTTGTGAAGGGGCCACTCGAGAGGCTGGGGGCCTGGCTGTGAGGAACCCAATCTGCAATTCTAGAGTGTGGGGCTGAGCTCAGCCCTAAGTCAGAGGTGTTCGAATTAGTCTGGTTGTGTAGCAGGGAGAGTCTCCCAGGACGCCCAGCTGTGTGAAGGGAGGGAGGGCGGCTCTCCCGCAGGTCCGTGACCTCGGTGACCTCCTTCAGTCTTGCCAAGAGGATGCCAGAAGCGTGCAGTGGTTTTCATCTGTCTGACGCCTGTTTAGTGAGTGCCTTCTGGGTACAGGCGCAGGTGCAGAGCAGAGATTCCCAGCTGAGGAGGATAGGGCCCCTTCAGTCTCCGGGGGAGGCAGACAGGTCTCCACCCAACGTAGGGAGAGGGAAGACACTGCCCAGAGAAGCGGCCAAGTGGCAGAGTTAGCCCAGATGAGGGAGGATTAAGAAAGCAAGGGAATACTGCTGGAGGACTCGGAACCTCTTACCGGAATCCTCCGATTTACCTGGAAGGTCTTTGGGGGCCGTTCAGGTGTTTGGGTCAGGGAATAGCACAATTAGAATTTTTGCCCTGATGATGGGTGGGGAGGAGCAGGAGGCCCAGGAAGCCCTTTGAAGCTGGTACAACCCCTGACTTACCCCGATGACGAGCCCAGAGTCTGAACCTTGCTTCCTTCCTTGTGTTCTCCACTCAGTTCTTTTATTTTTATGAAGGAGATTTCAGAGACTCAAGAAACGTTAAGCAACCTGCCCAAGGTCACGGAGCCTAACAGGGTAGATGAAACAGATGCCTTCTCAGGGGGCAGATGCGGGAGGTTGAGTAACCCCAGGGAGGGGCTCTCCCAGGTCAGATCTTTCGGCCTTGAACTTGTCTTTGTAGTCTCAGGGGCCTCTGGAGACGCAGAGCAGGGCGTGGGCCTTCCCGGAGCCACTTACTCGGGCTGATTGAAAGCTTTCTGGGCGTCTGTTTCTTGGAGTGTCCCAGAAAACCACATGGGTCAGGTCCAGGATTCGATTAACCCAGGTCATATGAGGCCATCGAGGGAGGTGGTCCCACCAGGGAGCTGTGTTTCAGAGATGGCAGGCTCGCACCTCATCCGGGGACCACAAGAGATGTCAGAGAGGTTTCAGAGCCCTGCCCATTCTGTGGCTACCACTCTGTGGGCTACCCCCCCTTTCTGGAACCCCAAAGCAGGGGTGACATGAAGATGGCCTACAGGACGAGTCCTAACCGTGGGCACTGTGGCTCATCTGGTTCTGTTGTTTTATATGCACGACTTGGGCTCATTCCCTTGTACAGACGAGGCTGCCAAGTTTGAGCAGTCAGCCCGAAGTCACACAATGAACACGGCAGGATGTCCCGTGTGACTCTGGAGCCCTCCCTCGGAACCCTGAGGGTCCCTGCCAGCCTCCGTTTATCCGGGCATGTTGTCTCCTGCTGACAAGTCACCAAGGTAGGCTCTTGGTGGACAGGGCTTTTACCTACTTAGGGACACCCAGTCTCTTCTAGTCTGTTCAGTTTTATCCCATCCATTTAGGGCTACAATTGGCCAGGTAGACCAGGCTGGGGATCCCAGCAGCTCAGGCCCCAGTCTCAAGCCTCAGGAAGGGTGTGTGTCAGGAGCATGGAGCTGGGCACCTGGGGTCACATCTCATTTCTAACCACCCAGGAGAGCATGGATAGTCTTGCCCCCAGCCCACAGCTTTTCCCTGAGCTCCAGTTTCCTCTTTTGTGAATCAGGCAGGAGATTTTATTTTTCATCTATGGGCGTGGGAGCTTGTCTGAATACATGTCTGTGCATCTTGTGTGTGCAGCGTCTGTGGATGCTGGAAGCAGGTGTCCGGATGCCCTGCACCTTGAGACAGTTGTGAGCTGCCACGTAGTTGCTGGGAGTTGAACCTGGATCCTCTGCAAGAACAGCCAGTGCTCTTTACCCCTGAGCCATCTCTGTCTCTCTGTCTCTCTGTCGAGACAGACAGGGTCTCTCTACTGAGTCATGGCTGTCCTAGAGCTCACTATATATAGACCAGGCTGTCCTTGAACTCACAGAAATCGCCTGCCTCTGTCTCCCAAGTTCTGGGATTAAAGAAATTCACTTCCTTGCCTGGCTCCAACTTCATTATTGTTATTATTTTTTTAAGAATTTATTTATTTTATTTATATGAGCACACTGTCGCTGTCTTCAGACACACCAGAAGAGGGCATCGGATCCCATTACAGATGGTTGTGAGCCACCATGTGGTTGTTGGGAATTGAACTCAGGACCTCTGGAAGAGCAGGCAGTGCTCCTAACCACTGAGCCATCTCTCCAGCCCTCCAACTTCATTATAAAAACAAACAAACAAACAAACAAACAAACAAACAAACACCAGGATCTCCTATAGCCCAGGCTGGCCTTCACCTTACTATATACCCAAGGGTGGCTTTGAACTCTTGAAGCTTCTGCCTCCACTTCCCAGTGCTGTGCTTACACAATAGAGAGTGTGTCTTGGGACAAATCTGCTCATCACATGGTGGGCCAGGAAGGACAGGAGAGAGAAGGAGGAGAGGAGAGGAGAGGGGAGGAAAGGAGGGGGGAGAGAGAGAGAGAGAGAGAGAGAGAGAGAGAGAGAGAGAGAGAGAGAGAGAGAGAAGAGGCCAGACTAAGGTCCCAATATCCCCTTTAAAGATTTATGCCAATGACTTCACTTCCTCCCATTAGACCCCTCCTCTTAAAGGGTCCACTTCCCAGTAACACCACAGGGAGTAACCAGCCCTTTAACTTTGGGGAGCACTCTGGATCCTCTCTAAGAAATACCTGAAACACCGCTTTCTTGCCCGGGTGGACTTGAGGCAGGCTGAGCTCAGGTCCTGGCTCTCCCACTCTCTAGCCCTGACCACAGCAGGACTGCCAGCTCTGCCAGTCTTCATTGTGTCTTCATTGGCTCACCAGGCTCTGGCACTGCAGGACTCTTCAGAGCCTTTACCGTATGCATTATTCTGCCGTGGTTTCCCCTTTGCCCTTAACCTCCACCTCTCACCATTCCCCACGTGAGTAAGTAGCCTGTCACATCTCTCAGGACACAGACGTTGTCCCAAATGTACATACTCGCGTGCGTGCGTGACTCTGCAGGACTCTTGACGCCTCTTGCCTGTGGAGTTTGGGGACATCCCTATGAGCTGTGACAACTTGCGATCAACAGACTCTCCTTCTCAGCCCCTTTGTTTCTGCTTCCTGCTTGTCAGCTATCACTTCCCTGAACGTGGGTCGGGTCGTGTAACTTCATCCTGTCTGGGATGGCTGGGGCAACCTGGCTCATGGTGGGGCGGATGGACGCTTGGGTAAGGAGGGAGGGAGGACTCAGCGATTCCTAGAAGGTTTGGAAGTTGCACCAGGGATTTTCTCTAGGCAGGTCAAGTGTCTGCAAAGGTGGCAGGTGTGAACAGACAGTTGCGAGTCCTAGAGAATCCATGAGCCAGAATTCTGACCTTAGTCCGTGTCAGATGGGGCCCTGGGCAGTCTGCTAAGAATACCCATCCCTGAGCCACCTAAGAGGAATTAGGGGAGTTTCAAATGAGGGTTTTTTTGGGGGGGCGTGGTTTACTGGGGTTGGAGCCAGGGTCTGCTTTCTTTCCCACCCTGGTGTATGCCAGGCAAGAGCTCTACCACACAGGTCAGCCTCAGGTCAGAAACTGCATGTGAAGCCTCTTCAGTAGGTCTGAAGGTTGCAGTCTAGGGGCCGGTTTGGAAAAGGCTGCGAGACCCTCAGAGCTAGAAATGTTTGCCTGCCAACATGGCTGCCATGTGAGTGGGAGCCTGTTGAGGCCCTGCTGTGAGCTGCCCTTGCCTACAGCACCCTTCTGGGGCTCCTTGGTGAACCAGTACTGCACTGATGGGGAGGGAGGCCTCTGGATGGGAAGGGGATGCTTGACTTGCACCCGTACAGATGCCCGGGCCAGCAGACCTGGCTGGGCCTGGGTTTACAAAGCTCCCGGGTTTTTGGTTTATTTGCTTGTTTTTCATTCAGGAAACATGAGTTGAGATCTATGAAGGATTCCCCAGAGAGCACGACTGTCTCCAGTCATAGCCTGCAGTGTTGGTGATAGACACGGTGATCATAGAGGAGGCCTAAGCCAGGGTAGGGAAGAAGAATCTGCAAGAGGACTGAGTCAGACTGAACACTTGGGACGCAGCGGGGAGTCCTGGCGATATGAGTTCTCGTACATTCCAGGTTGGAGTAGAGCTCCAAAACACTGCTGATGAGTTCCTGTCATTCCTTTATCCATTTGTTCCTTCGTCTTCTGGATCATTCACCTGTTCTGACACCTAGGCATCCGTTTACTTATCCATCTATCCATTAGCCCACCCATCCATCCACCCATCCACCCATCCATCCACCCATCCACCCACCCATCTGCCCATCCATCCACCCATCTGCCCATCCATCCATCCATCCTTCTACCCACCCATCCATCCATCTATCATCCACCCACCCACCTACCTATCCATCTACTCACCTGTCATCCATTTTTTATCCATCCATCATTTACCCTTCCATTTACCTACCCACACTTCCATCCACTCACTGACCCACCTACCTACCATCTACCATCCATTCACACATCCATCTGTCCCCTCATTCACCTGTCCATCCACCCATCCACACTCCCATCCACCCATCCATCCACACATCCACTATCTATCCTCCACATATCCCACCTACTCACCTGTCTATCCATCCTTCCTCCTCCATTCTCCCATCCACCCCGCTCTGGCCCCCCAGTGTGTGCTGGGGACCCTCTGGGACCTTGACAGAGAGCAGAAGCATAATCCTTCCCTCTGGGGGTCAGAAAACGAAGCAAACTCTGAATTTCAGGGGCTCAGAAGGGCATGTGTCTGGCTATCCTGTGGTCATCATGAGAAGCTTTTAGCCTGGGCTGAGGCTTGAGAGAGGTAGTGGGAGGATCCCAGGAAGATGAGGTGGGGACAGCCTTGGATTGGAGGAAGGGTCCTGCCTGTGGGGGTGGGGCAGGTGGGCACCTCTTTCCTAAGCTTAAGCTATGTTTGTCTTCATCTTCCCACAAGGCTTGGTCCACAGGAGATGCCAACAAGCAGTGGGGGCGGCAGATGGGTGAGAACAGGGCCTCTGAGCCACACTGAGGAGCCAGGCTCTGTGTGGAGTCAGGGAATGCCACTGTTACATTTCGTCCCGCCTATGCAGACAAAACTGAGGGGTCCAGGCTCTCTCCCTTCCTCCTAGGCCCTTCTTGGTGCTCTCATGTCCTAGGCACAGCGGGGGATGTGCAGTGAATCCAGTCATGTAGAGGTGACAGCTGAGACCCTTAGCCTTTTCAGTTACTTCTGTCATGTATGTCATGGGCTAAGCGTCCTAGCCTCTCTTGGTCTCTATTTAGTTTCTCTATTTTAGGTAATAGCAGTTGTTGTAAGGACTAAGAAAGTCCTATCGGTGTCCAGAGTGTAGTTAGCACATAGTGAGGGTCCAGGGGGAATGCTCTCTGCAGGTAATCTGGCCTCTGTCACTGGTATTGACAGTCTCAATAAGGGAAGACTAGATTCAAACCCCAGCTATAGCTCAGACTGACCCCAAGACCTCAGCAAGCTGGTTCAGAGCTCTGAGCTCAGGTTTCCCATCTGTCTGGGGATCGACAACCCAAGAGGCCAGGAGCCTTAGCGTCTGACTCATTTGCTTTGCGGCTTCTCCCTGAGGCTGGTCCAAACAGGCAAAGTGAACTTTGGGTTTGGTGAGAGTCACGGCAGGGTCATGCACTGGCCTTAGAGACCATGGTCAGCTGTGGGCTCTACAGGGTCATGTGCTCATGGCCCCCATGTCCTTTGGAATTGGGCTCGAGTGCCTGAGGTCTTCACAGCTGGCTGCTCTGGCTGGGGCGATGGCCCGGCTATTTCATCTTCCCTTCTCCCCCACTTCCTGCTTGGCCCATACTCTTTGGTTGGGTGGAGCATACCTGATGCTCTTCAAGATCTGGGTCACTGCAGGTAAATATTAACCCATATATCTAGCTCCCATCACAAACTTGTCTGGACTGGCTCTGGGGGACTTAGCTGACTTGCAGGCCAGCCAGGGAGGCAAGGGTACTCATTCTTTCCCAGGGATTGTTCTAGGTCTAACCTCATCCAGGACTGCTGCTACAAGAGGGCAGGGGGCTAGCTCAGGGTCACACAGCAGTGTGGGTGGTCCTGTGGTCCTGGTTACCCTGCAAAATCCTGCTTGTCTCACTGGGACCCTAGAGCAACCTTGCCGCCTGGCCTATCCCAGGATGCCATGAATGCGAGCGGTGTCTGAAGTTTGCCTTCTGCCAAACTGATGTGAGGTGGTGTCAGGCTTGCCCAACACACCTTCGTGGTGGAACACCATGGGCTTTCCTGAGTCTGGGTTGGGACCTGGGAGTGACTTCCCCTGATACCAGCCAACCAGGCATCCCTGGAAGGTTACTCATTGGGTACTGCAAGAACCCAAGTGTTGAGTCGTATTTTTGAGAGGGCTCATGCACACAGACAGCATGCAGCTTGGGTCTCTGGCACCTGGGTTCCCGTCTCCGAGTTTTTCTTGTGGCTTTGTCACATTCGGTGTGAAGGGAGCCTCTGAGAGGCAGGGACAGAGATGTCCAAGATGAGGACGGACTGGCGGGTGGGTGTTCATAAGAGCAGGCACTTGTGGGTGTGTGTGTGTGTGTGTGTGTGTGTGTGTATGGTGTGTGTGTGTGGACAGTTGTGTGTGTGTGGTGTGTGTGTGTGTGTGTGGTGGTGTGTGTGTGAGTGGTGTGTGTGTGGTGTGGTGTGTGTGTGTGTGTGAGACGGTTGTGTGTGTGTGTGGTGTGTGTGTGTGTGGTGTGTGTGAGTGGTGTGTGAGGTGGTGTGTGTGTGGTGTGGTGTGTGTGTGTGTGTGAGAGACAGTTGTGTGTGTGTGAGAGAGTGGTGTATGTGTGTGTGTGTGTGAGACAGTTGTGTGTGTGTGGTGTGTGTGTGAGTGGTGTGTGTGAGGGGTGTGTGTGTGTGTGTGTGTGTGTGTGTGTGTGTGTGTGTGTGTGTGTGTTCAACTTTATGAGTTGGTCACTCCTTATGGCCGGGAGCCACTCTGGACCTGAGATAGGTAAGTCTGGTCCCCCGTGGTATTGGCTGCTGTAGACAGGACAGATAGGGGTCAGTCCAATAAAGGGCCTTGGAAGTGGGACAAACTGGGCTCAGGAGGGAAACGCTGGCTTTGCCTATACCCTGCTCATGGTCTTGCAGTCAGATGTGGCCCAGTAGTCATTCAGGAATGTCCTCACTCCCTTCTCAGAGGGGTCTTGTCAGAACTCCAAGAACACTAATATCACGCCATAGCTGCTGGGCGTTGGTGGCCAAGGCACATGACCCAGCTTGAGGACCAACTTGTCCCAAAGTGGCTTAGGGATAGGTTGGGTTTCCTGGCTTTCTGGCATAGCTTGAGCCAGCTCTGCATGGACTATTCTCAGGCACATGAGTCACAAGGCCAACCTTCCTCCTCAGACTGGCCTTCATGTCACTTTCTGCAATTTTCCCCTAATATGGTCTCTTGTGGTTTCCACTTTCCCCTGCTGGGCGCCTGGTCCTGAAAACCTGACAGGTGTCCCCTGGAAGACACAGCCTGCCTATGTGGATGGGACTATGGAGGAATGTCCCTGGGTAGCCAGGTGACAGAGGTGAAGTCACGTGGCTCAGCGCAGTGCTTTGAGGCCAGGTATCCTGAGCACTGGCTGCCCCAGGGAGGGTGCCAGGCCAGGTGTGTCTCATCCCAGGGGCCACTTGTCCCCTGACAAAGCCAGCATCTGAGAGGAGTCTGCTGCATTAATGACAGGGCCAGGGCCGCCTGGGCAACACCCTCTGGGGTCAGGATGGGCACAGGAAGGGAGGCAGGGAGGCACACAGGGAGAGATGAGAGGGCTGAAGCTGTTTTGCCACAGGGAGACGGCAGCTGTGAGCAGGGAGCACTCTGTGCAGAAGCCGTGATTCTTCCTCCAAAGGAGGAAGTGGAGCTGCTGGGGTGGGAGGAAGACGCCCACCCCTCTCCCAGGGATTGTGAACTTTCTGGCAAAGGAGCAATTTCAGTGTGCACGGTGGAGAGCTACTTTGGAGACCTACGTGTGCCAGGCACAGGGCTAGGCTCTGTAAGCCCTCTTGGGTCAGGAACCTTTTCCTTCCCACACACAGTTATTATCTCCCCAGGAACGGCACAGAGGCTTCACCGTGGGGCCTTAATGACTGCGGGCTGAGGGAGTGAAGTGCTGATGTACCCCGTAAACTGAGACTTGGGGAAGCTGAGCCAGACAGTGCCTCAGACAGTGGTTCTCAACCTCCCCGACGTGGTGACCCTTTAATACAGTACCTCATGCCGTGGGGATTTTTACCTATAAGATGATTTTTGTGGCTACCTCATGACTGTAATTTTGCTACTGATACGAATCGTAATGTAAGTGTCTGATGATGCAGGGCGGTCTTAGGCCACCCCTGTGGAAAGGCTGTTCAGTCACAACGCATAGGCTAAGAACAACAGGCCTAGGAAGATGTATTAGGTTTAACACTCGCTCTACCCAGTTCTCCATTCTGTGCTTCAACTCACTCCCCAGGCTCCTTAAGGAAGAATTCCCTGTACTGGCTGGCTGGGGGCCTCTAAAGGCTGGACTTCTGAAGGCTACTCCCTCTGTTCCCGTCATTAGCCTACTATGACTCTGGGATCCTGCCACATCTCAGGTGTTCCCCAGCCAAGCCAGGTCAGGACAATGCAGGCCAGCACTGTAGGGTCTGTTACCTCTGGTGAATCTGCCGCTGCCACTTTGCCCGGGCAGTGGTAGACCCACCTGGCTGAACCCCTGCTGTCCTCAGAAATATGTGTGCCTAGTCTCTTCCCAGCTTGAATTCCATCCAGACTTTCGTGTTTGCATGGAGCGGTTTCCAAGAGCCCAGGGCTGGGATGCTGTGCCTGTCAGCTTTCTGTTAATGTAGGGGATGAGTGCACAAAGGCATCTCGGGATTGATTTTGGCACCTGCTTCTCAGTGACACCGGGCAACCCAAGGAGGAATCGTGTTCTTGATTCTGGGCCCCCGGAAAGGGACCTGGACTCCAGACACCATGCTCATCACAAGTGAGCAGGGCAGTTGGGTGGAGTGGCCGGAGCAAAGACAGCACAAGGACACCGACTCCCGTGGCGTTCTAGCACAGCCACACTGCTATGACTGTACATCACGGCACCCAGGCTGGACAAGCATCTGTTGGGAGGCCATCCTGTGCACCATGGAGTATTTGGCTTCCACTCACCTGGTGCTTGAGTCACGTGACTTCAGCCCTCCTCCTCTCTCGTGAGATCCAGTGGCTTACAGGGCTCCATAGCATGTGTTCACAACCTCGGTGCTTGGAAGCTGAGAGACAGAGGGTTGGGGCAGGACTGCTGTGAGTTTGAGCCCAGCCAGGGCTATATAGCCAGAACAGGTCTGTACTCTCAAAACAAAAACCACTGCCTTGGATACACAGGAAACCTGCAGATGTGTGAACTGAGGGGAAGGGACATATTGGAACCCAAGAGTGACCCTCTCACCCCTGGGAGGAGCAAAGGAGCCAGAGGAGCCCAGTCTCCCAGATCCCTTCTGTGTAGACGCCTTTGTAGGTATCTGGGAGGTGAAGGGGCCCTAGGAAGCCAGGGCTGCTGTGTTAGCCTAGGTGTCACAGAGTCGGCTGGAGCTCTGCCCGGTCGGTCTGTATGTCCTTTTGATGGATGCCGTGGACAGCCATCAGCTGTGATCTGGAGTACCGGGGAGGAGCCTTGGACCTGGAGAGTTGAATTGGAATGGGGGCAGTCTGCCGGAGCCTCACTAAGCCCTGAAATGCTTCCGGACTTTATGGCTCCTGTGAGCACAGGGCCAAGGTTCAGTCATAAGGCATCT
Organism: Rattus rattus; assembly: GCF_011064425.1. Lineage (NCBI taxonomy): Eukaryota > Metazoa > Chordata > Mammalia > Rodentia > Muridae > Rattus > Rattus rattus. Next base: position 17,526,646 of record NC_046154.1, read on the forward strand.
TCTCAGAGCCTCAAGCCATTCCTGGGTCATGGGAGCCATCACCACCACCACCATCATCATCACCACCACCACCACCACTACCATCATCATCATCATTTTGCTTTGATTTCTAAGACATGGTCTCATGTAGCCCAGACTAGCCCCTTATTCACTATGTAGCCAAGGATGACCTTGAATGCCTGATCATATTGCCCCCCAAGTGCTGGCATTACAGGCATGGGCCACCATGTCTGGCTATTCCGTAGTCTCTGTCACACGATCAGGTGGCCATTGGGTGGTTGGAAGTCAAAGAGGAAGCCCAGCTTCCCTGCTGTCCCTTTCAGTGAATGGAGGTGCGTGTGGGAGATGAGACCACTGACTTCCTTTGCCAGACTTGAGCCTTTGACTTCATGGATGGCATCCTTGTCCTTTGGGAGAGCCTCCGGCCATGGGGCAACCTTGGATGCACCTGTATTGTGAGGTCTTGGCAGGCAGCATCTAGGTAGTGACCTGTGCACCATCCCCACCCCAATACTTTTTAAAAAAGAATTATTTATTTTATGCATGAGTATACTGTAGATGTCTTCAGACACACCAGAAGAGGGCACCAGATCTCATTATAGATAGTTGTGAGCCACCATGTAGTTGCTGGGGAATTGAACTCAAGACCTCTGGAAGAGCAGTCAGGGCTCTTAACCACTGAGCCATCTCCCCACCCCCCCAACATTTTTTAGTATAAATTGTTCTGGGTGCTGACAGCATATGGGGAGGGAGCTGTCCATCTCACCTGCCTGGGCCACAGGTCTCTGCCAGGCCACTTGGGCATTGTGCATGTCCCTGAGTGGATTGCTGACTGAAGGGACTTTGCTGGCCCAAACTTTAGCGAATTTTGCTGTCTGTCTGTCTATCTGTCTGTCTGTGTTTGTGTGTATGTATGTAAATTTTTTATGTGCGCACACACACATGTGCATATGTATATGCATCTGTGCTACATGTACATGTAGAAGTTAGAGGACAACCTGTGGGAAGCTGTTCTCTCCATCCATCATGTAGGTCTCTGGGATTGAACTAAGGCTGCCAGCCTTGGTGGCAAGCTCCTTTACCTGCTGAGCCGTTCTGTCAGCCTACGCACATTATTTTTCAGGCCTAAGAGGGAAGTGGAGGCTTGGGTGTCTGTATTGTGGCTCTCGCTGGGGATGGGTTCTGGGCTTGTGGCTCTGTGGGTGATGGATCCAGTGCAGCCTGTGCAGGCTGAAGGGCTGGAGGTCCTCTCCCCGCAACCCCACAGCCATGGTCATTGCTGTATTTTGGCTGTATTTTGCATAATGAAAGACCACATTGTTGCCTTGATTTCCACTTCTGCCTTTTCTGTTGAGCCTCCACCCCCTGTCCTGGAGTCACAGTTGTAAAGAGGACAGGAGGAATGTGGAGATTTGGGAAGAGCTAAGGGTTAGCTCACCATGGGCCATAGTGGCTGTCCCAGAATGCATCAGCTGTCTCTCATTCCCCACAGTGAGAGCCGCTGTGAACCAGACTCTGTAGGGCGGCCTGCCCAACACTATCCCAGGAAGGGCGATGAGGGGTTGGGGGAGCTATGCAATCATTTATTCATTCAATGTGTAGTATTAAGCACCTACTGTGTTCAGGCTCCCGCCAAGGCCTCTTATAGGGATGGCTACTTCATTGATTTGTCAGCTCCTTCAACTGTGCCCTGTGTGGTGGGTGCTCTCAGTGGAAGAGGAAGCCAGGATCAGGTAAAGGAACTGGTGTGCTCAGGGTCCTGCCCTGCTCACGTGGCCACATTTGGTGGCACCATCTTAAGATGGTGGCCAGAGTCTGACAGTGGTACACAGGACATTCCAAGGATATGTGGTAGGACAGAGGTGGCTTCAGAGCAGGAGGGGCCCAGGGGTAGTGGCCTCCATTCTCCACTGAGAAAGCAGACACAGGCAGGGTGGGCGGCAGCTTAAGGCTCTATGATTTCAACATGGGGGTGGGGAGGAAGCTAGGGTAGGAGAGCAGGGAACACCAACTGGGATGTGGGAGAGCACGGAGGCAGCACCAACTGGGATGTGGGAGAGAAGGGAGCACCAACTGGGATGTGGGAGAGAAGGGAGCACCAACTGGGATGTGGGAGAGCAGGGAGCACCAACTGGGATGTGGGAGAGAAGGGAGCACCAACTGGGATGTGGGAGAGCAGGGAGCACCAACTGGGATGTGGGAGAGCAGGGAGCACCAACTGGGATGTGGGAGAGCAGGGAGCACCAACTGGGATGTGGGAGAGCAGGGAGCACCAACTGGGATGTGGGAGAGCAGGGCGCATCAATTGGAATGTGGTCCCTGGGAGTCTTTTGAGGTATGCCTCGTATAGCCATTTCTAGTCCATTTTGTCAGTTGATTATGAAAGAGAGTAGGAGTTTGGGGAAGTTCCCTGCCTGGGCCAATGTCATGGACCTGATCTGATTCATTAAAGGCAATGGGGTTCAGGACTCATCCTGGCCAGTGTTAAAAACCTCTTTCTGTCCCTGACACCTCCATCCCAGCCTCCAGGGCCCCTCTCCACACCCCAGGTAGACAGGCCGCATCTTTTCTTGGAGTCAAGTGTAAGAGAAGCTGGTGAAAGTGTTGGCTTGCTCCGGGGGCGTCTTGCCAGCTCGTGTGGACTTTGGACATCGAGAATAGGCAGCCTTGGCATGTAGCTGCGGACTTGCTCTGATCAACTTGACCTAGGATGGCTCTGAGCCTCAGTTTCCTCTGTGGAATGGTGGTGCAGGACAGAGTCTAGCTTAGGGCAGGGTCAGAGTGTATGAGCTTCCTCTACCTCCCTTCAGAGGTGCTGAGAGCAGCTGAAGCCCACTCCGAGGTCTCCAGGAAGGACAGCGCTCCACACCGGGCACGGCTTTACATCTCTGAGAGTTCAGCCAGGGTTATCCTGGGCTAGGTGGTCCCGGGACCTCTGAGTGCCTTGGGCTTGACCTTCTGTTGATTTTCTGGAGACGGCAGACTCTGCTGCCCAGTCTGCCCTGCCACGGATGGGCGAGCCAAGCTGCTTTTAGCTGAGTTTTACTGCTGAGCGCTCCCTGAGGTCAGAGTGAAGAGTCCGTGACAGACTAGAGCTGAAGCCATAGATTAGAACCAGATAGATTCTTGTGGCTTTCAGAGGGCCTTCCACTCTCAAGTCCAGCCTTGTCTCTTCCCTGGAGAGCTGAGTGAGTATCCCAGTCCCCACTTGCCCACCGTCCCTGCTGCCCACAGAGCCGATGGTGGCCACCATGGCGTTCCAGGGTTCTGACCTCCTCACTGGGCCACATGCTTCTGACTCACCCGAGGAAGAATGTGGTGTTTTGGGAGAAGTTTTTAAAAATAGCCCAAGTCCTTCTCCACCCTGCCCCACCCCTTTCTCCTGATCACTGTCTGGAGAGGGCCTCAGCTCTCTTTCCACACTAGTGTTTGGGGCACCCCCTCTTGCATAGCCCAGAGCATGAGGGTGAAGGTATCAGGTGGGTTCTCTCAGATGAAATGTGTGGGTGCAGGCTGAGGCAAGAAGAGGAAGCCTATTCTAAGAGCGGGTGCCCAGTGTTTTCCTTCTCCCTCAGGAAGCTGCCCTGGGGCCAGGAAACCTTCCCTCCCCTCCCCTCATCCCTCCATCCCTCCCTCCCTCTCTTACTCCCTCCTTCCTTCTCTTCCTTCTTCAGAAAACCACAGCTCTCATCATAAAGGGAATAAGAGAGAGTTTATTCTGGAGCCATTTTGGGTGACCATAGCCTGGGAACACATATTTTAGGTTCCCACACAGTCAATGTCCCAACGTGGAAACAGTTTTATGAAGTTTTTGTAAGACGGGGGGAACTACCCCTCAGGCCCAAGAGGCTCTCTGACGACACGCTTAACGTTTGGACTCGTGAGAGGTAGTCACCTGCTCAGTTCATAAATAGCAAAAAAGTTTTTATCTATATTGTCACAAGATGTCAGTTCTAACCTACGGGGCCAAGGAATGGCTTTTCTGGAGGGCCAGACCTTAGTCCAAGATTAGGTAATTAGTTTCTGGACTGGTAACATTCCAACCTCCACAGGACTGGGATTCTAATCAGTCAGCCAGTCAGCTCCTGCGGGAAGATGCCTTTCTGGAGTTTTCCTCATTCACTAAGTCCCTCTAGCTCCTCTGGGTGCCAGGCCATGCTCTGGGGGGCTATGGGTAGTGTGAACACCAGCCATCGTGCCTGTCTCTGTGGTGGCCACTGACTAGGAAGGGGAAAGGGATGGGGCAGATACCCAAGGGTGTGAGGATGTACCTCAGGTGGCAGATTACTCACTTAGCATGTACTGAACCCTGGATTCGATCCCCAGAACCCCATAAACCACACAGGGGAGCCCATCGTAATCCCAGCAGGGAGGGGAGGTAAAGGCAGGGGGATTCAAAGTTTAGGGTCATCCTGGGCTATGTAACAAGTTTGAGTCCAGCCTGGGCTACATGAGACCCCATCTCAGAAAAGCAAGCGAGGGGCTGGAGAGATGGTGCAGCAGTTAAGAAGGCTTGCTGGTACTTTGCAGAAGACCCGGATTCAGTTCCCAGCACGCACATTAGGTTTCTTGAAACCTATGGCTCCAGTCCCTGGGGATCCAATGCCCTCCCCTGGCCTCTGTGAGGAGGAGGCCTCAAATCCACATCAAAGCTGTCAGGAAGTACTGAATACTGTGAAGGGAGGCAGGGAGGCTGGGCTACAGACAGTGTGAGGGCCACATCGGGGGCCACATGCCTGATCACTCTCACAGGCGAAACTTGGGGCAGAGCCCTGACAGAAAAGGAGACAGCTATGTGGGAAGAACCTTCTGGGCAGAGGGAGGTGCATGCAGGCACGTGGATGAAGGAGCAGCATGGCGGCCGAGACTTGAATGGAGTGAGCTGACAGGGAGAGAGGGGGCAGAAGCCAATAGAAGCAGGGAGGTCTTGAGGGCCTCATGGGCTAAGATAAGGACGGAACTTGTGAAGGTTCCAAGCGAGAGGATTAATTTGGCTCCTGTGTTCACCACAGAAGGGCAGGAGGAGGGGGTAGGAGGCCTGTGAGGCTGTAATAATAGTCTGGGTTAGTGATGCTCACGGTTTGGACTAACTGGTGAGACACGCTCAGGCCCTGGGCATGCCTAAACGAAAGACCACAAGGGCAGGGGTGCAGGGTAGGAATTGCACCCAGGCACTGCTGGGAGCAGTGCCCTTGTGAGTGGTCAAGTGAGCTGGCCCGCTGAGAGGAGCAGGTGGCTAGCTGTCAGTATGGCTGGGACACTGGTGTGGACTCAGACTGAGACCCTAAGGATGTCAGAGACAGGCTGCTGAGCAGACAGCAGGCAAGGGGCTGATGGGTAAGAGAAGGTCAGGTCTGGGCCATTACTGTGGAGACAGCAGCGGGTGGGGTGGGGAACCACAGGGTGGGTGAGCTCACCAGAGCAGAGGGCAGGGGAGACCGCCTGGTTGGAGGCAGAGCCTGAAGTCTAGGTTTGGGGTGTGAGTCAGGGGTGAAGGCGGGAAAGGTGGGTGACAGCAGCTGAGCCAGAAGAGGGAGAGACTGAGGGAGGGAGCGGCGGGTATGTGGAACGAGTGAGTGCACTGTAGGAGACCTCAGGAGCCGGCTCCTGGGTGGCGAGCAGATAGGAAATTTCTTGCAGAAGAGAACAGGAGAGCTGGGGACAACCCAGCCATGCTTCCTAGGAACCTTTTGTAGAGGTGCGTGGAGTAATGGGGCGACAGATACAGGAGATATAGGGTGTGGGAAATCCTCCTCCTCCTCTCCCTCCTCCTCCTCTTCCTCTTCTCCCCCCCTTCCCCCCCTCCCCCCCCAACCCCACACCCCCCAACTCCCTTCCCCCCACTCTCCCCTCTCCCCCCCCCCCCTCCCTCCTCCCCCTCCTCCTCCTCCTCCCCCCCCCCCCCCCCTCCCCTTCCCTCCCCTCCCCCCCCCCTCCCTCCCTTCCTCTTTTCCCCCCCCCCCCCTCTTCCTTCCCTCCCCCCCTCTTCTTCTTCTTCTTCTTCTTCTTCTTCCTCTTCTTCCTCTTCTCTTTTCTTTCCTCCCTCCCTCTCTCTATCTCTCCCAGGGAAGGGTCTTAGACCCTTTATCCCAGGTTGGCCTTAGACGTGTTGTGTTTCCAAGGATAAACTTGAATTTCTGATTTTCTTTTTTGGTTTTTCTAGACAAAGTTTCTCTGTGTAGCCCTGGCTGTCCTGGAACTCGCTCTGTAGACCAGGCTGGACTCTAACTCATAGAGGTCCGCCTGCCTCTGTGTCCCAAGTGCTGGGATTGAAGGCGTGTGTCACCGCTGCCTGGTGGACTTCTATCCTGCACCTTCCAGAGAGCTGGGACAGGCACGTGTCAGGTTTTATGTGGTGCTGAGAGTTGAACCCTGGGCTTTGCGCGTGCTCGACAAGGTACCCGGCTAGTTGAGCTATAGGCTCAGCCTTGCTTAAAGGTCTGAACTGGGTGGAGGTGGCGTACACCCTTGGTCCCAGCACTCGGGAGGCAGAGGCAGAGGCAAAGGCAGAGGTAGGTAGACCTTTGGGTTGTGGGTCAGCCTGGTCTACAGAATGAGTTCCAGGATAGCCAGGGCTACACAGAGAAACTCTGCCTTAATAAACCAAACCAAACAAGACAAGACGAGGTCTGATATGTAGCCCTGGCTGGCTTGTAACTTTCAAGGTAGACCAGTCTAGCTTCCAATTTGTGGTGACCCTGTCCCTGCCTCCTAAGTGCCGGGTTACAGGCATGAATCACGCTGCCTGGTACACCTGTGTTTTTAAGGTGGGCATTCACAAAGCCATAGAGATGAGCTAAGATGTGTGCTGCTGACCTCAGCGTTAACCCAGGGAGTGGCTCTGCTGCAGGCCGCACGCTCTTCTTCCTTCTGCACCTGAAGTTTTACCTCCCTCTGGTGTGAGCACAGAGGCCAGCCAAGTGAGGAGCAGGTGTCACACACTGCCCCCCAACATGATATGAAGGCAGTGACAGGCCAGGCAGGTGCTCCTGCTCAAGAGACCCTGAGGGTCTCATTTGTGTGTGTGTGTGTGTGTGTGTGTGTGTGTGTGTGTATGTATGTGTGTGTGTGTGTTGTGTGTGTTGTGTTGTTCTGTGTGTTGTGTTTGTGTGTCTCTTGTGTGTGGTGTGTTGTGTATGGTGTGTGTGTATGTGTGTGTGTGATTATGTGTGTATGTGATATGTGTGTAAGTTTGTGTGTGCCTGTGTGTATGGCATTGTGTGTGGTATGTGTTGATGTATGTGTGTGTTTGATGTGTGCGTTTGTGTGTATGATGTGTGTGGTGTGGTATGTATGGTGTGTGTATGTGCTGTGTGGTATATGTGTCTATGTATGTGTGTGTGTGTGGTGTGGTGTGTGTGGTATATGTGTGTGTGTGGTGTACTGTATATAGTGTATATATGTGTGTATATGTGCATGTGTGCGTCGTGTATAATATGCGTCGTCTCGTGCGTCGTCGTCTTGATGCGTGTGTGTGTGTGTGTGTGTGTGTGTGTGTGTGTGTGTGTGTGGTGTTTCCATGTGCTTAAAATGGTCAGAGGACAACTTTTGGGACTCAGTTCTCTCCTTCCACCTTGTTGAGACAGGGTCTTTTTTTCCTGCTGTAGCTCTCACACCCCAGTGTAACTGGTCCATTAGCTTCTGTGCACCTCTCCTGTCTCTGCCTGTCTTGCTGTGACCGCAGGCAGGGGTGTGATGCTGCCTTGAGCTGTGTTTGTGTGTGTCTTCCAGGGACTGACCTGAGGCTGTCAGGCCTGCAGGGCCAGCGCTTTCACCCTCTGACCTTTGCACATTCCTAACCTGAATTCTCAGCCCGCAGAAGTCTCCACACCATCCTCGTGATCTGGAGGAGTGGAGGTCACAGGGAGGGGCCCCAGACGGGGTTACCTTGTACTAGGTCCTAGTAGGCCCTTGCTGCCCTTCTGGGTGGGCCGCCATTAGACGATGGTGGGAAGCGGACTCTGTGGGTATGGAGGTGATGCTGTGCAGCTTAGTGCCCACCCGAGTGTGTGTCCTCTTACTGTGAGATCCCTTGGTGAGCTCTGGTCAGGTCCCAGGCCAAGTCTGCTCCTCACCCCAACCCTGGGAGCCTTAGGTACTCAGTGCGCATGCACCAGTTCACTCAGCAGGAGAGTTAGTCCAGCTTGGACTCCGTGAGCTCTAAGGATGTTCTGCCCCAGAGCACTCCACATGGCATCTTCCTGGAGGTGGGTTGCAATATCCATCTGCCCCATCCAGGGACCTGTCTGTCAGAAGTCTGGGCTGGGTCATTCCTACCACTGGTGCCTGCCACCTGAGGACAGGTATCTGGGTCTCTCTGGCATTGAGGCTAGCAGAAAGCGGGCACTGTGCTCACAAAAATGCTTATTGAATGGCAAAGGGGTGAGAGGCTTGGGGTGCAAGGGAAGAGGGGTGAGATTAACCCCGTGGAGGTCAGGGCAAATGAATTGGGGTCCTAGGGACATTGCCAACGTGGTGACCTGGTCTCAGTGTTGAGGCCACACGTGGACTTTGAATGCTTCTGACATTTGGGGCTGGATGTCATGGGACATGTGCCTGCGTCTCCCACCATATCCCAGAGTCCCCTTAAGATGCTTTCCCCAGGTCCCTTGGCTCTAGCCTACCACCCTTCCCCTGCCTGTCCTGAGGCTGTAGAACCTCAAAGACCATTTTTCCCATCTCAAGCTCCCGATGGCGATAACGCAGGCTCGGTCACTTCATTAGGCCCCGACTTTCCTGCTCTCAGAAATAAGGGCCACAGAACTCCCTCTTAGCCTGGTACCTGTTCCTTTGGAAGTGGGTTCCTTTTTCAGGTAGGGAAGCTGACTCAGCCCAAGGGAGTGACGGACAAGCCCAAGCTTCAAGCTCACTCATCTCTCCGGGTCACAGCTTGGGATGTGGCTGGGAGCCCAGAATCCCCAGAGAAGAGGGCGGGGGGCAGTACAGCTGATGGACAGGAGGAGGTCTTCATGTGCACTCCAGCCTGGCATGGACCCTGGGGACAGCAGGGTTAATGTGTCTGGGACTAAGAGGGGGAGGGAGTCTGAGTCTGGTGACAGCCAGCTTCTCCTCCAGCCAACGGCTTCTCCAAAGGGCTCTGGTTTCCAGGGCAACAGACCCAGGGTCCCTCCCCTCTGGCCTGGCTGTGGGGTAGCTCCTTCCCACAAAGGCCCAGGGGGCGGTGCCTCTCGCCTTTCCTTCATTGACCAGGGGCTGGCCCTAGGAGATGGTTGGGGTGGGGCGGGCACCTACCCTGAGTTGGGGACAAGGGATCCTTTGTTCCTGGGTTGCCTCCATTGACCAAGTCTCTCCCACCCCAGGGAGGAGACTCCCTCTCTGTTTTCTATAAAGAAAGGAAGTTAAGAGACAAGAGCCTGAATGACCCAATGTCTGGGGGCTCAGTGTCTGCATGGCCCTGAGGGGAGGAGCCAGGGCCTGCTGTCTCTTTGGTCCACTCTGCTGCCTGGAGGGAGCTCCCTCTACCCTGCATGCCCCTTCCTCCGTAGGCAGCAGCTGAGGCACAGCCCTGCCTTCTCTTCCAGTGCCTCCAATCTCAATGGCCTCTAGACCTCAGGGAGGTCCCTCGCCCCTCTTAGGCTCCAGTCCTTCTGGGTAGGAAGGAATTCAGATGGGGACTGGCGACTGAGGGAGACACGGGTTGTCTTCATTTCTGCCCCTTGGCTGGTCCTGGACTGGAAGAGCCATCTGTGGAATAGAATCTCCCTGTTAGGGCATTTGTGAAGAACTGACGTGTGGCCTTGTGCCATCCCCATGGCTCTTAAACTGAGGCCAGGACCGCACTGTGATCACAGGTGTGCCTCTTGATTCCTCTCTGCCCATTGTCTTTGTGAGCCTTCCCTGTGTGGGATCTCCATCAGGCGGCCCTTGCTGCTGAGGAATTAATTCCAAGGGCTGGACTTTGCACGGTAGCCATGATGCCCCCTCCTGGCTGGGACTCAGCCCATTTCTTTCTTTCTTTCTTTTTTTTTTTTTTTAAAGATTTATTTATTTTATTTATAGATGGTTGCAAGCCACCATGTGGTTGCTGGGATTTGAACTCAGGACCTCTGGAAGAGCAGTCAGTGCCCTTAACCACTGAGCCATCTCTCCAGCCCCTCAGCCCATTTCTTGCATAGAGCTGTTGGCACTGAGTCCCGTGGGAGGGTTTTAGTGCATGTTTCCCCTCCCTCTACCTGAAGTCTGTCCCTTTATCCCCAAGCGGGGACATGCTCTGTATTAAGTTGGGCAGCTGTCACAGGCACTTGCCGTAGGCCACACCCTGGCCACCGTTCCGGGAGGTGAAGCGCAGCCCAGTACATCCCAGAGCTTCTGGTCTAGTGAGCAAGACCCCTGTAATAGGGGGCTGTGTCACCAACCTTGTGTGTGTCCTGTGTTGGTTCCGAAATAGCTTCTTGGCTTAGGAGTAGCCACGCCCCAAGTCAGAACCTCTATGGGTCTTCTTTAGAAAGTTCCGCAGCCAGGGACCAGAAGCTACGTTGTGAGGTGAATCAGGGGAAGGGTCTCAATGGAGGAAGCGGGGGTGGGTTTGGAAGGTTTAGAAGGAGTTTGCCGATGGAGAGAGGATTCCACCTGAACCATCTGAACCAAGGCCCAGAGATCTGAAGCAGGTCCCCGCTGTCACGGCAGCAGAATTCCAGAACAGGACGGGAGCTGCTGCGACTGGAGGGGCACAGGTGAAGGAAGGGCTAACGTGTGGGAGGGCCTTGCTGAGGGCCTAGATGAGGAAGGGGCTGACCAGAGTGGTCAGGCTGTGGAATAGCCACTGGGATTTCTGAGGTGGGGACCAGTTGGCCCAGGACCTGTCTGATGAGAACTGGAAGCCAGAGAGGCCCCGGAGGACAGTGGTCCAGCCCTAGCTCCTTGCTACCCGCCCCTCCATTCTCCACCTTCACTGGTTTTGTTGGTTTGCTTGCTTTTTTTGCCATCCGGGAGTCAGACCTGCTGCCTCTGAGGGTGCAGTTCCTCAGCTGGGTGCCTGGGCCACAGTCCGTGTCTTGTGTCTCATTCAAGGGTGGCCAGAAGCTATCTGGTACAGATTAGTGCAGCCGGACTCTGCTCCTTCCCCAACCCTGCTGTCACCCTCCACTGTTGTCAGTGTCTGGCTTCACTCTCAGTCCTTCCTGAAGTCTCAGTCCCCCAGGGAGTGTTTCCTGGGGTTCATGAGGGAGGAAGTGGGATGGGAGTCACTCCGAGAGCTACCCACCTGCAGGCCAGTGCCTGGGAACTGTTTAGCTCGTGAGACCCACTGCCACCACACACCCGTACTTAGACTTCAAGCCCCAGAAGAAGGGTAAACCCCAGGGACACCCATAGGCCAGCTGACGGAGTTACTGACCGGGATGGAAGACATATCTGAGTGAGCTGCTGTGAGGGTGCTGGATGCTTCCTCTCTGGGGTCTGGTCACTGAGCTCCACACTGCCTACACACCATGCATCCCCCAGAGTCCAGACTTTCTCCCTCGCTCCCCCGATTCTCACGCTGAGGGTCGCCCCAAAGAACAGTGTGGTATAAAAAGGAGCAGCTCTGGGGTCCCCTGCCTGTCCAGTCTTATTTTTTTTTCTTTTTTTTTCGGAGCTGGGGCCCGAACCCAGGGCCTTGTGCTTGCTAGGCAAGCGCTCTACCACTGAGCTAAATCCCCAACCCTTATTATTTTTTTTAAAGATTTATTTTATTCATATGAGTACAGTGTAGCTGTCTTCAGACACACCAGAAGAGGGCATCAGATCTCTTTACAGATGGTTGTGAGCCACCATGTGGTTGCTGGGATTTGAACTCAGGACCTCTGGGAGAGCAGTCAGTGCTCTTAACCACTGAGCCACCTCTCCAGCCTCCAGTCTTATTTTTAAAAGGTGTCCTCAAGAGGAACAAATCTGTAATCCTACAGCCCGAATACCACATGGCCAGTGTTTCCATTTTAACAGTGGCCACACTGGCTATGGGACGGTTCATCCTCCCATTCTTCGCCTTCGCTCAGGACATCTTTCTGATCCAGGCAGGTGTTTCCCTGGCACAGCCAGAACTGAGATCCATGCTCAGAAAGCCCTGGATTCAGATCCTACTTCGAGCCATGGCCTTTGCGGTCACTACCTGACTTGTATTCTGCCCGCTGGGGAAAGTCCGTCCCTTTCCTTGGACCCGGTTTCCACATCTGGTTAGCAGCTGTACCACATTTGAGTCCGTTTCCAACTCTGAGGATGTGCTGAGGGTCTTGGCAAGTGAGGGTAGGAGGAATGGAATTTTAAGGCCATCCTCAGCTACATAGTAAGTTTAAGGCCAACCTGGGCTACTCTGTTATTACTCTGTTTCGAGTAGTAACGAGAAGAAAATGGCAACAGATTGGTTGAGGGTGTGGAGTGTGATCCAGTAGTCCTGAGCCTGGGTCAAAAAGAAAGTGTGGGTGGTTTTCACTACATGGCTGCTTTTTTCTTTTTCTTTTTCTTTTTTTTTTCTTTTTTTCGGAGCTGGGGACCGAACCCAGGGCCTTGCACTTGCTAGGCAAGCGCTCTACCACTGAGCTAAATCCCCAACCCCGTGGCTGCTTTTTCTATTCTTCCCCCTCCACTCTTTCTTTTTTTCTTTTGATTTTTTTGAGGCAGGGTTTCTCTGTGTAGCCCTGGCTGTCCTGGAACTCTCTCTGTAGACCAGGCTTGCCCCAAACTCACAGATCCATCTCCCTCTCCCTCCTTCATGCTAGGATTAAAGGCATGCGCCACCACCGTCCTGCTTCTTTCTCTTTCCCACCCCAGTGCTCACTGCAAAGGGGCTGAGGGGTCCCAACAGAGGAGGTGAAAGGAGGAGCTTCCTTGCCATACTCACTGGCCTGTCACAGTTTTACCCTGGTTCTGCCCTCCCAGCCCCTTCCCTCTTTGCAAAATACAGCCAGGGGTGCTGAGGATGGGGCTCTGTACAGAGTGCTTGCCAGCTTTGCCCAAAGCCCTGGGCTCAGCCTTCAGCATCGCATAGACTGGTCATTACAGTACACATCTGTGATCCCAGCCCCCAGGAGGCGAGTGCGGAAGGATCAGAAGTTCCAAGTCAGTCTCAGCTATACGGCTTGAAGGCCTGCCTGGTCTAACTATGTGAGATCTTGTCTCTAAAATCACCAAACAAAAAAAAATTCAAAAGGAAGGAGAGGAAGAGGAGGAGAGAGGAGGAGGGAGAGGAGGAGGAGAAAGAGAAGACAGAGGAAAAGGAAGAGGAGGAAGAGGAGGAGGAGAGGAGGAGGAAGAGGAAGGAGGAAAAGAAATAAAAGAAATGTAGCAAGGTTCTGGAATGGCTGGACCCCTGCCCTTGCCTGGCCACTTTCAGATGTTATATCTTCCTCTTCAAGAAAGCCTGCCACAGGGAAGGTCTAGCTTGGCCCTGCTTCACGACACAATCTCCTGGGCTCCAGTTGCTGTCTTGGAAGCTTCCAGAGCCTGTGTAGCTCAGGGAATACTTAAGTGTCATACTCCCCGCCAGCAGCTCCTGTCTTGAGCAGGTCCTGTCCTGCTCGGAGCACTCGTCTACTTTCTAGGTGGCTCCTCTGTGTTATGGCCTTAAGGCCTCCGGGCAAGCATGTGTATACCCACTGTAATGATCAAAGCCTGGAGCTTTGAGAGGGGAGGGGAGGCCATGACCACACAGAGAAGGGCACCCACCATCACTCCAGGATGCTGCCTCTAGATACTCAGGGCTGCAAGTTCTAGGCTCTGGGTCTCCTCAACTCCTGTGGTATGGAATCCCAACAGAGTCCTGTTTACCACCCCTCATTGTGGGGTGACTGTGTGAGGATGGGATGGGCATATTGGCACACAGTCGGTCCTTCCAAGGCTCATGTTGACCTCAGCTGTCCTGCAAGGCATCCCGTGGGTTAGGTCCTAGATCCTCATCTCATAGATGCAGATACCAGGGCTATGCTGAGCTGGGCTGTCAGTAGTCACATGGGACTCTGGCCTGGGCCCCAACTCCAAAACAAACTGGTTGCCACAGCCAGTGTCTTCCGTGTTAGCAAATAACTGACTGGCAGAGACCGGTGTCCCTCAGTCCTCTTTGGACGTTCAACCAGTGTCCTCTGTATTTCTTGTCGCTCATGAGGGCCTGTAGAGGTGACCAGGGGTAGCTTTGAGCCAGTCCCCTCCCTTTCCCACATCCTTCAGAGACTAGTGACTTTGTGCAGAGTGGCAGTTGCAAGCCTGTGAGTGTTAGCAGGGCTCACTAGTGTATATCCTGGCTCAGAGTTTCCAGCCCCCTCTCCCCATTTTAGCCCGGATCACGTGACTCCAAAGTTCAACCCTTAAGTCCAGGGGAGCAGTATAGCCAGGGCGATGAGCAGAGTCGCTGGGATCAGAGCCCCGTGCTGTGTCCTGCTCTGTCAGCTGTGTCCCTTGACTGTGTGTTGTGTCCTGGGGGCAAATCCTTAACCTCTCCGGCCTCTGTTTCCTCCTCTCTGAATGCTGGGGTGATGTGGGAATTCGATGGGAAACGAGGAGAAAGTTTTCCGGTCCCTAAGCACTGTGGCATGTCAACCTGTCTTGGAGGAACCTTAGGCTCTGAAGGAAGAGCAGGGGAGGAGGACATGGGACTTCTCAGCCTGGCAGAGAAGGGCTCTGAATGTCACTGTTGTCCTGGCATCTTCGTGAGTCTGGGTGATGGTGCCTCCATTTTTCCTTCGTGAAACGGGCATTTGTTTTCCTGCCTTTGGGTCTTAGAGCTCATAAGGAAGATCTGAGGGGCTGAGCCCACTGGGAGGAGCCCTGCAGGACAGCTTCCATTTGCAGCTGGGGTGACACCACTTGTGGGGGTGAACCCTGAAGGCTTGTGAATTCACCTCCACAAGGCCCAGGTGCCGTGGGGTGGAGAAGCCGGATGCCCGCCACTGCTGTCTTACTCAAAACACCAAGGGGAACCAGGACAGCCTCTGCCTGTACAGCCAAGGCCAGTTAGCAAGTACAGCGCTGGGCTAGGAAATGGCCCAGTGTGTCAGAGTGCTTGCTGTGTGAGCACAAGGATCTGGGTTCAAATCCCCAGCACACAAGAAGCCAGGTGTGGCCACAATCTGCCTATAACTCTAGCTGTGTGTGTGGGGTGGGTGGGCAGTGAGGAGGGTGGGGTGGGAGGGTAAATACAAGAGGATTTCTGGGCATACAAATATACACACATACTCTCACACATAATTAAAGATAACATATATTTATAAGGTGATGTTGAACTGGGGCTGTACAGTAGCAGAGTGCTTATCTAATACACACACAAGCCTCTGGATTCTAACCCAGTGTCAGAAAGCAAATTAACCCCATTTCTCTGTGCACCGTTCTGAAGTCAAGCAGCATTAAACAAAAACGGGCTGGAGAGATGGCTCAGTGGTTAAGAGCACTGACTGCTCTTCCAGAGGTCCTGAGTTCAATTCCCAGCAACCGTAGGGTGGCTCACGACCATCTGTAATGTGATCTGATGCCGTCTTCTGGTGTGTCTGAAGACAGCGACAGTGTACTCATATACATAAAATAAGAATTTTTAAAAAAAGAAACTAAAGGGGTTGGGGATTTAGCTCAGTGGTAGAGCGCTTGCCTAGCAAGTGCAAGGCTCTGGGTTCGGTCCCCAGCTCCGGAAAAAAAAAAATTAATGATAACGAGAAGTAAGGAGGTGGAACATTTGTGGGAACCCTCTGGATAAAAACTACAGTTAGGGAAGGCAGACTCTGACCCTCAGGGTCCTTCATGGAATCCCGCTCCCTCTCAGGGAGTGAAGGGAGATGCCCACTGCCCCAGGATGAGATGCAGTGACCCAGGACATGTGGGTGTGTGGCAGAGCATTCGCCTGTGGTCCAGGGGACAACAGCAGAGCCCTGGTGACACACTTGACTTTGAGGTGGCTGAAATAGACGATGATATCATGAATGGGGGAACAAGCTTGTGACAGCTAGTGAATACGTTGGATTGTTCTAGAAACATTTTATTTTATTTTATTTTGAGACAGGGTTTCTCCATGCAGCCCTTACTATCCTAGAACTTGCTCTGTAGACCAGGCTGGCGTCAGACTCAGATTCACCTGCCTCTGCCGCTGCCTGGATGAAGGGTGTGTACCACCGCTACTCAGCTTAGAAGGATTGTTAAGAGACTAACATTTGCTGTTTCTGGGAGCTTAGGACCTGGAATAGAAGAGAGATTGTGTGTGTGTGTGTGTGTGTGTGTGTGTGTGTGTGTGTGTGTGTGTGCATGTGTGTGTGTGTGTGTGTGTGTGTGTGTGTGTGTGTAAGCCAGCATGTGCTTATACAAGCGTGAAAGTATGCATGCTTGTGTTTGTGTTTGTGTAGTGCCCAGAGGGGCCAGAAGAGGGCATCAGATCCCCTGGATGTAGACAGCTGTGAGCCACGTGTGGATCCTGAGTCCTCTGCAAGAGCAGCCAGTGCTCTTAACCACTGAGCCATCCCTCCAGTCCCAGGGCTCCTTAAAGAGCACAAATAGTGTGTGTCTTTGGGTTTGAATCCTGCCTCTTCCTAGCTGGGTGATCCTGGGCATGATGCAGGCAGACTCCAGACCTCATTTTCTTATTATGACGTGTCAGTCCACACGAGTGCTTGTTATGGGCTTGGGGTGACCTCCGAGCTGCGTGAGCCCCGTGAATGTCCTCGTCATGATTTTTTTACTGTCATTCTTGCGCATTCCATTTTTAGTTGGTAAAAATAAAAGCTATTTTTAGTTAGTGAAAACAAAAGGAAAACAGGTCCACAGCCAGTTGGTGACATGGTCAGGCTCGACGGAGCCCTCTGCTCTTTTCTTCAGGCTTGATTCCCTCCCTGGAGGGAGCATTAGAAGGGCAGCTACCACATTAGAGGCACAGGGACATCTGACAAGGTTGCTCCAGAGCCTGAGGAGCCCGGTCCCCCGTGGCCCAGCCTGCTCTAAGTGTAGGGAGTGACCTGTACCATCTGGGATTCTGTCCCTGTCCTGTGCCAACCACCTCTTTGTAGCCTGGTGCTTCCTACAACTGTGTACTTAGGTTGGTGGCTGCTTGCCAGCTGGCCAACCCCATAGGGCAGGACAGTGAGCAACAAGAGAGGGTGGCTTTTGTCATGGGCCCAGGAGTCAGAGCCACGGGAGCCTGTGGTGTTGGGGCTCTCATGAGGAGGAAATGTCCAGCCATATTCGTGACCATCCGATCCAGGGCACTATGGTTTCTAGAGCATGGGGACTCGGCTGTTGAAGTGTAACTCCAGGCCCTGGGCTGGAGGACGGGGCAGTGGGGACAGACCTTCTTGGCTAGCCCACAGTCTCCTAAGAGCTGGCCCCTTGACAGTGGGCTAAGGCAGATTGCGGCTGCAGTGAATTCTGGGAAGATGGGGATTTCTACCGTGCAGCTGGCAGTTTTTCTATAAGTTAATGATTTATACCGGATGGAGGCCAGGCCCTTTCTGGGGTTGTCGGGAAGAGCATGCGTGGGGCTGGGCTGGAGCACGGCTTATGAAGCAGGCTCGCTTGCTGTCCCTCCCTCAGGTTATCTGACTGTCTCTGGCTTTCTTTCCACAGGCGAGCGTCGAGACGGTGGTAGACTGAGCTAGACCCTGTCTGATGGCTTCCTCGAACCCTCCTCCACAGCCTGCCATAGGTACTGTACCCCAGGGTCCCAGTGACAGGGCTGGGCTATACTGGTGGATAGGTTGAGCTCTTCGGGTTATATGCACCGTGTCTATCTGCTTCAGGCTCCCTGTCCACAAAATGGATCATGTCAGGCATCTTCTGATGACCTGTTTGTTGCCTAAGATCACCTGCAGAGATGGACAGTTTGGGGACTGGGATTGAGGGGGATTTGGGGCTCAATTTGAAGGTGCAAATTGGGATTGAGTGGGAAAGGTTTGACCATACGATTGGATCTTGGAAGTATCCCAGTCTTGACTGTTTTAAGAAAGGAAGAAAAAAAATATTTACCCAACAAAACCACTTGTTGAGCTGGAATGTAGCCCAGCTTCCTGTGTTTTATTTGGCACCCCCTTCAGTGGGGCCCCAGCTACCACAGGGTGGCATCTGGACCCTGTCCTGGTGGACTGGGCCATGGCCATTTTACCCACAATCCCAGCTTCCTGCCCTCTTGTCTCCCCCTGCCCCTTCCTGACCCCTGCAGGGAGGGAAGCAAGTAAATCTGCTACAGCAAGGGCTCCTCCGTTAGTCCTCCGCTTTCGGATCCTGCCGCTGCCTGCCGCTTGCACTGTGAGCTTTGTTATAGGACATGGTGTCTCTACAGCTCAGTGTCCTTGTCCATAAACCTGGGATGATAATGATGCCCTCTTTAGTACTGTTGCAAGGTTTAAACACACATATGGGACTGCGTGTGGCAACCAGTGCTCAGTGAATAGGAGTGTGCATCATCGAAGGGCGGGGATAGCCTGCGCGAATCCTCCCTGAGTGTCTAAGCCTTGGTGGGACCAGAAGATGAGTCTCTTTCCCTCTGGAATGTTCCTTCGTGAAGTATGACGAAGCCACCAGTTTGCGGTTCAGTACCACCGGCACTGAGGTGGGAGGGGCCTGCCGTGGTGGGTGGAGCCTGCTGCTGTGGGAGGGGCTTCCCAGAGGAGGTTAGGTTTCTAACAGCAATGGTGGCTCCTAGTGTTTCTGTTTCCTAGACTCACTTTAGATTGACTTTCTTGAGGATGGGGTGTGTCTGTCAAGGCCACGAGTGACTGGCACCTGTCATGCCACCTGTCCAGATGGTGAGAGAGGGCTGGGCTTCCAGTCACCCTGGGCTGGGTCGCTGGATTTTCCTTCTGATAAAGAGAGCTGCGGCGTATCCTGGGGAAGGGAAGGAGGGCAGCCAGCTGGGAGAGGGTTTTTTGCTGTGCCAGAGGCCTCAGGTTCCTCTGGTTCCTGCCACTGTCTCCCCCTCCCCTGCTCCCCGCTCCTTTCTTGGTCACTGACTCCTGCTGTCCCATCGAGCTGCACCCACTCCCCATCCAAGCTCTTAGCATGATTCTTCACCCTTCTGGCTCTCTGAGGGTAGCCTCATGCCTGGTCCTATCCCAGGCCCTAGTAAGCATTAGCTGGCTCCTCTTTCGTGCATGGCCTTGTCTCTCCTGGTGCACCTCCAACCCCCTGGGGTCCTCAGTGAGCCCTGAAACCTCAGGTCAGTGTCTTAACTTCCTCACAATCACTGGCTCAGGGCTGCCGGGAGCTGCTGGTTGGATTTCTGGTGACAGATGAGACTAGCTGGAGCTCTTTGCACTCCTGAAGGAGGAGCAGAAGTGACCTGAGCTCTTGACCACCCTGGGGGAGCCGGTGTGACCTGGGCTGGCCTGTGTCTCGGAAGAGACAGCTCATGTTAGCCACGGGCATAGATGGGACTCCGGCTGCACATAATCATGCTGGCGTCAGGAGAATATGATGTCATTAATGATAGCAATGTGCCTGACATTGTCATGCAAACATCTGGTAGTCACTGAGCCCTTGCACCGGGGGCCTCCATGTAAGGCTGTCTATCCTCAAGCAGTCCTGGAGCCCTGTGACCCCATTCTTAGAGCAGAAGCCAAGCAAAGTGTGGCGGTCAGGTCCCTCCATGCTCACCCTACAGCTGATGCTTAAGACCTTAGTCACTGGTGACACCTGCCACATGTGCATGGAACGTCAGGAGCGACAGACAGAGGGCACTGAGTGTCTGGGCATCCGTGAAACAGGATGGGTCTGTGTCATACACTCCCCAGATAGCAGACAGGGACTCCGTGGACATTTACTCTGGGATTGAAATTTTATTTTGAGCGCTGGGTGTGGTGTCAAATGTCTCTAATCCAAGCACTCCCTCTCACCACAGTGTGTTGGAGGCAGGAGGATCAGAATTTCAAGGTCATTCTTGGCTACATAGTGAGTTTGAGACCAGCTTATGCTACACGAGACTCTGTCTCTGAAAACCAAATGAGGGGGAGGGGGGTCCTAGGATCTCCATGGCAACCCTACTGACCAGTGGCAGGCAGATAATGGCCTGAGGGGGTGGGAACAGGGGAAGACATTTTTTTTTAAAGATTTATTCATTTATTATATATAAGTACACTGTAGCTGTCTTCAGACACACCAGAAGAGGGCATCAGATCTCTTTACAGATGGTTGTGAGCCACCATGTGGTTGCTGGGAATTGAACTCAGGACCTCTGGAAGAGTAGTTTGGTGCTCTTAACCGCTGAGCCATCTCTCCAGCCCCAGGGAAAGACATCTGAGAAAAGAGCATCTCAGGCCTGGAGCAGCCAGTGCAAAGGTCCTGAGGCAGGACCTAAGACCAGTGTGACTGGAGTAGAGAGAAAAGGGAGATGGCAGAGGTTCTCTGTACACAAGGGCACACACACACACACACGCACACACACACATGCATGCCTACATGTGCATATGCCCATGTGTACACAGACACATATGTACACACTGTCCATATAGTTGACACCACTGTCAAAACAGTCTCAAAACTGTATTCGATATGGGCTGGCGAGATGGCTCAGCTGCTCAGTGATGGTAATTGCCGCCAAGCCAAAAGATCTGAGTTCGATCCCCAGGACCCACATGGCGGAGGGAGAGAAATGACTATCAAAAGTTGTTCTCTGACTTCCACCAGAGTGCCCTGGCACATACATACATACATACATACATACATACTACATACATACACATATACATACTACATACATACATACACACAATACATACATATATACACAAAAACCCCATAATAAATAATTTTAAAAATTGTGCCCAATCTTATTTTGTTTTTTTTTTTTGTTTTTTGTTTTTTTTGGTTCTTTTTTTCGGAGCTGGGGATCGAACCCAGGGCCTTGGGCTTCCTAGGCAAGCCTCTGAGCTAAATCCCCAACCCCCCAATCTTATTTTGTTAACAGAAATCTTTAAAATATCTGAAATTGTCAACCCAATGCTGAGTGAATGATACTTGGATACCACCAAGTGCAGTTTTATGAGCAGCATTGTATAGTAATTATATAGTTTTAGACGTCTGAAGTGAGTGACTCGTTTCTGGTTTGTTCGTTTCTTGTTTTTGAGGCAGGGTTTCTCTGTGTAGCCCTGGCTGTCCCAGAACTCACTCCGTAGACCAGGCTGGCCTCGGACTCAGAGATCTGCCTGACTTTGTCTCCATGGTTCATCTGTTTAACATTTTATATTACTGTGTGCGTGAGTGTCAGTGTGCCTGTGGAGGTCAGAGGACAGCGTTGTGGAGATGGGCGTCTTTTTACGTCTCTATGTGGGCTCCACTGTGGAACTCAGTCCTCTGGCTGTCGTCAGTGGGCTTCTAGTGACTTCACCCCTTCCCAAGCTATCTTTCTGGGCCCAGAGGTTTTTTTTTGAAAAAGATTATTTTCATGTGTATGTGAGTTTGGGTGCCTATGTCTGTGTCTTTGGAGACCAGGAGGCAGCATGGGGTCCCCTGGAGCTCGGTTACAGGTGGTTGTGAGCTGCTGGATGTGAGTGCTGGGAACTGAACTCAGGCCCTCTGGAAGCTCTCCTAACTGCTTGGGCAGGATCTCCCTTTATAGCTCAGGCTGATCTCAAATCTGTAGTCCTCCTGCCTCAGCTTCCTGAGTGCTATGATGACAGGTGTCAGGCCCCACACCGATCAGGAGAGCTTGTCTCATCTACAGTGTACCCCTGAGTGGCATGCCTGAGTACCTCCTGGCCACCACAGAGAAACTTGGTACTGGAGGTAGCCACCTGCTTGTCCATGTGCTATTGCGTCCACTCTGCTCTCTGCTCTGGCCTCTCTCCCCACCACTCATGTCCTCAGGGGTCTCAGACAGGCTCCGTGTCTGTCACTCAAGTTAGAGCTCTTAGAGCCTTGTCAATGCTGGGGACAATATTTACCCTGGAAATTCCCAACTCGTAGGGATTTGCTCCCTGGGAGAACATATAGCAATGTTTGGAGACACTTTGGGGTGTCATATCAGTGAGGAGCTACTGTCCCAGAGTGCGGTGCTGCTGAACCCCCACCATGTGTGGGAAGGAGCCACGGTGGTACTGTCCCTTGCTGTGAGTGATGTTGAGGCTAAGGAATGTTTGAGGCCCTGCAGCCAGCCCTAGGGAGTTCTGCTTTTCCTTTTTCGTTGTACCAGGGAGGGAACCCGGGGGAGTGATGTGACTTGCATTGGTGAGATTCTGCTCTCCGCTCTCTGCTCCCTGCCGCAGGAAGGTCCTCAGAGTCAGGAGTGTACCCTGATGGACAGAAACCACAGTTCTTCAGTATTTAGACCAAAACCCTAGGGCCACAGCCTGGTCCAGTGGGGCCCTGACAGTAAAGAGCAGAGTCTGCTGTGGTATTTGAGATCCGTAGTTGGCGTAGATCACACGCCATATGGAGTAAGCTGTGCAAGGCCAGGGTGAGCCAAGCGAGAGACCGGAGCAGAGGGAGGCACCTTGTCTGTGAGCTAAGGGATACCTCTGTGCTGGGCTGTGAAGAATGAGGAAATGGGCATAGAACAAACCAGGAGGGGAGGAGGAGCAGAAAGTGAGGCCCTACTGGAGACCTCTGTGCTGGGAACTCAGGTTTCACACCTAGCTCCAGCCATCCCTGTCCCAGTGCCTGGGTGTCATCTGCTCCCCCCCTCCCCACAGGTCCCAAGAGACGAGCTTGCTCACTCTCACTAACCCCTACACAGAAAGCACTAGCACAGAAACACGCAGAAATAGGTGTCTTCCAAGCGCATTTTAAAGGACCTGGAAATCAGCCTGGCGTGCGGTGCCTGCCTTTAATGCCAGCATCTGGCAACCAGAGGCAGGTGGGTCTCTGAGTTCCAGGCCAGCCAGGGCCTTGTCTCAAAAGGCTGAAAGGAGAGACTGTCTGCAGAGCACCTCTACTGCCCTCTTCTCCTCAGAGAACTGACCTAGGGCCCAGGATGCTTTAGCAGACCTTCTGGCTTGAACAGCCTGAGCCCAGTTTCCAGAGCTGCTAACCAGCCTTCAGACACTGCCCCACAGCCCACTAACCCCTCCTCTCTTCCAGGAGATCCCCTGGCTCCCAGAGCTCCAGGCCCCTCCCCCGAGGTGGAGGAGGACTCCGGAGAAGCCTTTGAGTTTGATGACAGTGACGATGAGGAGGACACCAACACTGGCCTGGTTGTCCCTGGCCTCGCCCCTGAGAGGGACACAGAGCCCTCACTGATCTGCTTTGACACTGTCCCCAGCTCAGGTGAGGTGTCTCTGGGAGTCTTGGCGGCAAGTGGGAATTGCAGACAAGTCCCAGAGAACTGGTGGGGAGTCTCAGGCTCCCCGGGTCTCCAGTAAGCAGGAAAGGAGCCACTGGAAGAGACTATATCCTGCTTCTCTTGGGAAAGAAATTCCTGGCATTCCTGCAACATCTGGCTTGCTCTCTGTCGGGGCCTAAATGGAACGGCTTGGCCGGAGTTTCTGCTACACAAGCCCTAAGCTCTTGTAGCCTTCCAGCCATGGCTCCAAAGAACCCATCTGTCTGCTCGGGGAGCCAGCACCCCAGGGGTGGGAGGGTCCAGTCATGTTGTCGGTAAATGCCAGCTGCTGGGCTCTCAGATCTGTCATCTGGGCTACACTGGGGACTGGATCAGCAGGAACTTCCTGCGCATAGCAACCCTTCCAAGAGCTGTGGTTGGTGGAAGCCTGGCAGGGCAGGGTGCTGGTTCTGACTGAGGTTGGGCCAGTGGGGCGGTGTGGGCCAGCAGGACAGGTAGGGAGCTTACTCAATAGAGAGGGGTCAAGGGATAGGCAGGGGATTATTCTACAGGCACCATGGTTCCTTGGAGGGGCGGGGAACAGAGGGTGGGAATGGGCTCAGTTCCTGGGGCCAGGCTCTGCCTCACAGGCTGTCTCTCTCTGCTCTTCCCATAGACCTGGACCCAGCGGCTGCACCACCCCAGACAGAGTAAGTGACCTTTGCCCACTGGGAAAAGAGTGGAGTCGGTCAGGGGTGTGGGACAGGGTGGGACAGTGGTTAGAGAGTACTGTGGTTCGTTAAGACCCTTCGCCCGGATGAGGTCAGTGCCGAGGCTTGCTGTGGTGGCCTCTTTCTCTCTTTTGCCTGGGAGCCTGTTGCATCGGAGTGGGGAGGCCTGGCCCCAGACCCACATCCAGGCCTCTCACTGCCCTAGTGGTCTTGGTGGACTCACAGACTCTCCCAGCATCCTTGTGTTCCTGCTTGAAACGGAAGGGAGAGGAGATTTGCTCCTTGGAGCAGTCCTTGGGAACTAAGATGCTGTGTGGTTACTTCTGCTAATACCAGTCCATTTCTTTCATTTTTTTAAAATTAAAAATTTTATATTTAGTGTGTGAGTGTGTGAGTATGTGTGTGTGTGTGTGTGTGTGTGTGTGTGTGTACATGTGTGTCAGTGTGTGTGTGTGCATGTGCCATGGTTCATGTGTGGAGGTCAAGGGATAACTTAACAGGAGTCAGTTTTCTTCTTCCAACTTTTAGGACCTGGGGAATTAATTGAACTTGGCAACAAAGACCTTCACCCGCTGAGCCATCTTTCTGGCTAGTCTTTATTTTATCTTGTTTTATTTTTGTGGGTGGGGGCAGACAAGTTTTCCCATAACCCAGGGCGGCTTTGAACTCACCACGCAGCAGACGATGACCACGAACCTCTGAATCTCTTGCCTCTACTTCTAAGAATATAGGCATGTGCCGCCGTGTCTGGTGCTGGGGAATAAACCCCGGGGCTTCTGGATGCCAGGCGGACATTCTGCTGAATTACATCCTTAGCCCCCTTTTAAAAAGAGGTCTTTTGTTTCTTTTTCTGGTTGAGACAGGGTCCCGTTTCAGTTGTACTAACTGCAATCCTCCTGCCTCAGCCTCCCAAGTGCTAGCATTACAGGTGTGAGCTACCAGAGCTGGCTCCATTCTCGCTTTGCTGTTGTTGTTGAGGACTCTTTGCACCTTGTGTCTGGCAGCTCCCGAGAAGCAGGACACCTTGGCGGCTAAGGCCGCAATTCCCCGGCCTTTGTTAACCAGTCCAAGCACTGATGTTGGGGCCATATGGAAGCCAAAGTCCTCCTGGACTCCGGTAAACCGAACCACTGATTTTTTTCTGCTGTGCCTAGCTCAACTCACACTCAGCGGTACTTAGAGTGGCTACTTAGATTTCTTATGTTAATTTATGTAGTGTGCAAGTGTGTTTGTGCATCATGGCTCACAAATGGAGGCCAGGGGACAGCTTGCAGGAATGGGTTCTCTCCTGCCGTGTGAGTTGAAGGGACTGAACTCTGTCCCGATGCTTCCCTCAACCTGAGCCATTTTGGCAGCTCAGGGAAGGTAGCTTGAATCACAGTCACTCTATTCTCAGGGTAATAGAAAGCTTGTGTGTGTGTGTGTGTGTGTGTGTGTGTGTGTGTGTGTGTGTGCGCGCGCGCGCGCGTGTTTCTGATGGTGAGGTGATAATTCGTGGCTTAAGGCATCTGGGGCCCTGAGTTGAGATCCTGGCTTTCCTGATGTGAAAAGGGGAGAGGAACCTTTTTGTCTCCTGGGGTGAGTTAAAGGCTGGTTCTCAGGCAGATGGCCCCAGGTCTCCAGCACAGAGGCCCTGGCAGGGAAGGGAGGGCCTCGTGCACATTCGTTTCTCATGTTGAGTGGGTGGACCCTTAGGGTTTCTGCCTGGCGTGGGGTGGGTGAGCAATCTCAGTGTGTGGGCACCTCTCCTCTGTGATTAGCTGGACTGGATGAACGTGGTTCCTCTGTATTGCCTGTCTGTCTGCTCTGTTTGGAAGCCCCACAGGTACTAAGCTGAAGAGGACTTCAGCCAGGGGTCTGGGAGGCAGGGTGAAGTAGACTACGGATGGATATCCAGGGGTCTGGGGCATGATGGGAAGGTGTCAGGAGCAAGAGTGTAAACTCACACAGGGTTTGGCAAATGTCCAGATGGAAAAGCACCTGGGCAGATGGATGGGGCTCTCCTGGAGCAGTGTGAGGTACAAGAAAGGAGACCATGGGGTTAGGGATTTAGCTCAGTGGTAGAGCGCTTGCCTAGCAAGCGCAAGGCCCTGGGTTCGATCCCCAGCCCCAGAAAAAAAAAAAAAAAAGAAAGGAGACCGTTCCTCAGGCAGGGCCTGCGATTTGCTCCATTTCCTTCCCTGAGCCTGAGCTCAGGTCTGGAATGCAGTAACTGCATTCTTCTAGATCTTTCTGGCATGCCTTCTCTCTACCCCCTGCCCAGTGCACCTGCTGTGTCCTGGGGACATGACTCCTTAGGTCAGCCTCAATGATCCTAGCCAGATCACAGGTCAGGTCAGTGCCGGACAGCATGCCGAGGCAGAACACCCCCGTGACCCCGTGAGCTGCCTGTGTGTGTTTCTAGTTCTTGGCTGGGCTGGTCAGGACGGCTCAGAGTAGGCCATAGCTTAGACACGAGGGACCAGACTCCTGTTTCTCATTCTCAGTCTTCATTCTGTCCCCCATGCTGTTCAAAGCTAGATGAGGAGACTGCTGCCCCGCTGTTCATCTTCTCTTGCTGGTCTGGGCCGGTTCTTAAGCTCAGCTCGAGCCGTGTGAGTTTGGGTTGCCTGGGAACCCCTCTGAGGCCGAGTTTCCCCATCAAGTCAATGGAGCTATGGTAGCTACCTAGCAGGTATAAACAAGGCTGGTGGGGAGGAGCGCTCACCTCTCCTGTCTGTGCCTGTAATATGGCGTCCACCCTGGCTTGGGCAGTGAGCGGGGAGGCTTCCACTGTGAGGGCAGCCTTTGAGTTCCCCATGCCGCATCTGCCACCCGGAAAGCAGAGGACAGGGAAGGTCGTGGTTCAGGTGGCTCTTTTCTGACTCAAGACTCCAGCCTTGGGATGGTGTCACGCCAGATAAAGAGGTCTTCCCACCTCCATGAACCCCGTTGAGACACTTCCTCACAGACAGGCCTAGTGGGTTGTCTCCTAGGTGATGGGGTTCTGTCACGGTAACAATCCTCTATCCTGTGGAGCTCCATCTTGGATTCAAACCAGGACACAATTCTCTCCCCTCAGTCCATAGCTGGGGAGGGGAGGGAGGGCGCAGAAACTGCAGGTGGAGAGAGCAGCCATGGGCACCAAGCTGGGCTAGGTGGGGGTGTGGATTGAGGTGGGGTTTTCTAGAGGAAGACGTGGTTTTGGCTTCAGGGTGGGGCATTTTAGAAAAAATTATGCTTGCTGGGCCTTTGATCCCAGCACTTTGGAGGCAGAGGCAGGCAGATCTCTCTGAGTGCCAGGACAGCCACAGGTAAACAGAGGAACCCTCCCCCCCCCTCTCTCTCTGTCATCCATCCATCTATCTATCTATCTATCTATCTATCTATCTATCTATCTATCTATCTATCTATCTATCCATCCATCCATCATGTGTGTGCACGTGTGTGCGTGTGTGTGTGTGTGTGTGTGTGTGTGTGTGTGTGTGTGTGTGTGTACACATATATTATTCTGCAGCACGTGTACAGGTGATGTAGGAGTCAGTTCTCTACTTCCACCATGTGGTACCTGGGCTCTACACTCAGATCATCGGGCAAGGCAGCAAAGCACCATTATGCACTGAGCCATCCTGCTGGTCCTAGGTTGTGGCTCTGTTCAATAGCAAGGGGCTTCAGTGCCCGAGCCTCACTTTTCCCATCCATAAAGTGGGGACAGTCGATCCTCTCTTCCAGGGAGTATAGAGTGAGGGACACAGTTTACCTAGATGGCTAGCTACTCCAGATGGGCCCTTTACTGGGATCATGCCCCATGGATTGACCATCTATGCTCGTGTACTGGCTGCACCACGCAGACCAGCCCCTCCCCGTGTCTCCGTGCCTTGTCTGCACAGGGAGGCTGCGTCACCTGCCTGGTGGGTAGTTATAAGAAGCTGACACAAAGCCCTGATGTGTCAGTCAGTTACCATTGCTGTGGTGTGGTCCCCAGGACTGGCGATTTAAAGGGGGAAGATTCATTTAAAGGGGAAGATTCATTTTGGCTTGTGGTTTTGTTTCTTGGTCTGTGGTTGAGGCAGGAGCATGACGGCAAGAAGACATGGGATAGGAGAGGCGTTCATATTGTGGCAGCCAGGAGCAAGAGAGAGAGAAAGAGAGAGAGAGAGAGAGAGAGAGAGAGAGAGAGGGAGGGAGGGAGGAGGGAGGAGGGAGGGGGAGAGAGAGGCGCCTGGGGTTTAGCCCAGCTGGTATACACTCGCCCAGCATCCAAGAAGCCCTGGGCTTGGTCCCAGCACATCAATAAGTGACATGGCGACTCGCAGCTGTTGCTCAGGAGATCAGCTCTTCTTCTCCTGCATCGAAGTTTGAGGCCAGCTCAGGTAGAGATCCAAAGCAAACACAATGGATTGGGCCAACGAGGCAGTGGCCGTCCCCATGGCCCATCAACTGGGCTGGGGACCAAACCTTTCAGGAGAACATTTCATACCTACGCCGTAATAGCACATGGACTGCGGCTGCGTAGTGGACAAAAGGCTGACCTGTCACCACTGCTTGGAGGGCTGCAGGACTCTCTGTCTCTTCATGTCCTCATTCAGCTCACCATGTGGCAGCAGCAGGTCGCTATGGGGCAGAGCAGCTGGTGTGTGGGGAAACGCAGGGGTGACTTCAGGGTGGGGCTGTCTTGGGTCAGTTTATCCATCCTGCTGCTGGGCAGGGGCAAGCCTCAGAGTGCCCAGCTGCCTGCAGGGCATAGCATTGTACGTCCCTCTCTTCAGGGATGTGTTTGTCAGCAGACACTAACGATGTTAATGTAGTTTATAGTGACAGTGTTTACCACACACTAGGCTCGCAGCTGAAGGCAAAAGGCATCTTTCCACCTCTGCAATGTAGACTATGTCATTCCACTAAGTCTATAGGTTGTGGTGTGAAAACACACACACACACACACACACATACACACACACATACACACAGTTGCATGTTCATACACACATGCACGCTCACACGGAGAGACACATGCATGCTCACACACACACCCATGTATTCTCTCACACACAGAGATATGAGAATGCTCACACACACACACACACACACACACACGGGCATGTTCATACACACGTGCACTCTCACACACACAGACACATATGCATGTTCACACACAGACCATATGCATGCTCACACACACAGATACATATGCATACTCACACACAGACCATGTGCATGCTCACACATGCAGAGACACATGTGCATGTTCATACACACACAGGTGCATGCTCATACACGCATGCACGCTCACACGGAGAGACATGTGCATGCTCACACACACGCGGACACATATGCTTGCTTACACACAGACCATATGTATACTCACACACATACACAAATGCACATGCATGCACACACATGCTCACACACAGAGATGCATGTGCATGTTCACAAACACACACACATGCATGCACAAGCATGCTCACACACATTCACACTTCTCTGAAAAGAGACTAGAATTGAGGCCTTGTTGGCTTGAAGCCCAGAGGCCTCATCATCACCATCATTCCCTTGCTCCTCTGGAGTCCCCTGCTCTAGGGCCTGAGACTGCGGGTCCTTTGGGGAGAGCTTAACTGTCCTCAGTCTGGTGTTTTAGAAATGTTTCCTGCTGAGAGGTGAGCTCTTAGCTCCTGAGACAGCAGCTTCCCAGCAGCTCTATAAACCCTCCCTAGTGCTCTAGGTGAGGCTCCTTCCCTTGAAATGGGGACAGAGTAAAAGCCCTGGTCTGTCATTCCCCAGCTCTCATGAAGGTGGGGTGTGTCTCCTACCTGCTGGCCAGCTCCCAGGTGACGGGGACTCATTCTTGAGAGGCTAAGTTTTGTTTGTTGTCCAGGTCTTCCTTCAATCCCCAACCCAGGGGAGAGCAGAAGGCAGCCCTTGAAGAGGTGATGAACAGAAGCACCAGGAAGGTGGGGGGAGGAGACCATCAGTGTCTCCATGGAAACAAAGGAGACTCTGATGGAGCCCAGGCCAGAGACCAGTGGGAAGAGGAAAGGGGACTTGAGTGGCCATGGGTACCGTGTTAGGGTGTTACAGTCAGGGCACCGTTGATCACACCCACTTTGCAGATGGACAGCTGAGGTAATGGAAGTTACCTTATTGTGGTAGTTGATGGCAGGGCTGTCCCCTTGAAGTCTGTGGGCTTGGTCAGTACTGGTGGACTTTGGAACCTGTCCACTCCCAATCTCTTCCCTGAAGGTGTTAAGTAAGGGAATTGGGGCCAGGGGAGCAGCCTTGAGTACACGGGAGAGGCGGGATCAGTGAGCTGAGAACCACTGTCATCCATTCTTTCTCCAGGACAGGGCCCCACACCTCTGCCTGCTGAGTGAACACTCAGCCTGGACTCCAGTTCCCCCTCTGGCATTGCTTGTCCTTCCTGCCTCTCTCAGAAACATTCCCAGCCACCCCAGTCTTTTCTGGTGGTTCAGGATTTGCTATCTCACCGCCTTCTTTGTCTTTCCCTCCCTGGGTACATTTGGACCAGGCGGGTGGGTTATGATACCCACTGCCTGGGGTTCTTTACCTAGGCCTGCGAGCAGCCTCTGAGAAGTTGGGATGGGGGTGGTAGTGTATTCATCAGAGGGCCTGGGAGACCCATCCTCCCCACTGGACCAGGATTGAGAGGGTGGGGCCTGTGCTTCTGTACTTCCAGGTATGGGGTCAGGCCAGCATGGCCAGCGGTGTCCCTCAGTCTACAGAGGGCAGGCTTAAGGTTTTCCCTACAGACTCAGGCCTAACATGGAGGTATATGCTGGGGTTCTCTTGAATTTGATGGCTCCTAAATCCCTTTTCTGGGTTCTACACTGCAGGGCAGGGCCTGAGGCCTGAGAGAGAGTCTCTGTGCGAGGATATGGGGGCCACGCTTCTTTTTTCATTGAAGCCCCCTTGCCAGTTGTTAAATTAAAAGAGCTGATTTTTGTTCTATCCTTCCTCCCCCTTCTTTTTCTCCTCTTTTTGAGTCAGTCTCTCACTGTCAGCCCTCACCGGCCTAGAACTCTTCCATGTAGACTAGGCCTGCTTCTGCCTCCAGAGAGCTGAGATCGAAGGTGTGTACTACCATACCTGACTGTTTTCTCTCTCTTTCCGTCTCTGGTTTCACGGCCTCTCAGTCTATCAGACTCCTCTAGATAGACTCCCAGGGCCCTTCATGGTACAGAGCCAAAGCTACTCAGCTTCTTTGTCTCAGCAGGAGGCATGTGTGAGACTATCTACTCAGAGTCTGTGTGGAGTCTGGGAAGGTGTCCCCAGGTCCCCACTGCGATGGCACTCAGCCCTGTGAAGCTCCCATCCCCAGTGCCCAGCATGAAGGACTGGGGCTATGTCTTATACTCACACAGCCCTGGTGACCTCAGCCTGCGTCACAGAACTACGGGGACCAAGCAACAGTTCCTCTAACGCTGTTTACACCCCAGTCTCAGAGACCGAATAGGCACTGACTGGCCAAGGGACTCTCATCTGAGATCTGGAAGTGGGGCGTAATCTTGGCTCCTCTGGGTGACCTGATGTCATCACAGGGTCCTTGTAAGAGGGAGGCCAGAAAACAGAGAAGACGCCACGCAGACAGCTTTGGAGGTGGGAGAAGGGGTCCTGAACCAAGGGATGAGAGCCGCTTCTAGAAGCAGACTCTCCTATAGCACGGCCGTTCTTAGCCTTTCCAACGTTGCAACCCTTCAACACGGTTCCTCGTGTTGTGGTGACCCTCCGGTCATGAAATTATTTCACTGCTACTTCATAACTGTAATTTTGCTACTGTTATGAATCATAATGTAAACATCTGCGTTTTCCAAACGTCTTAGGCGACCCCTATGAAAGGGTTGTCTGACTCCCGAAAGGGGTCATGAGGCATGTAGCCCTGCCACCTGGCCACCTCAGTGAAACTCATCTCGGACTGTTTTTGACCTCCACGACTCTAAGATAACAAGTTTGTATTTTTTTGGTAACATCTCAGGTTGATGGTAGTCGGTCTTGACAACTGAAGGAGACTGAAACATCGTCCGGAAGGAAAGTCACAGTGGGTCTCATTTTGCAGTCAGAGATGTGGGGCATCTGATTGGAGGAGACAGGGTGGTTGGCACTGCACAGGCTCTGGACTTCCTCAGTGTTCTGTGTCCAGATCATCCTCACAGCTCTGGCTCAGAGCTCTGGGACTGGCTAAACTCTCCAGCCGTTTTTCACCTCCTTCCTCCCAACCCCCCATCATTCTTCCCTGAGTGCCCAGGCTGGGATGCTGAAATACTGGGTGAGCCGTGGTATGTGTGACAGCCTCATAGGCCTGTAACAACGCCCCGTGTGCATTTGACTACAGGTCAGGCCCAGTGCTGAGAATGTCTGTCACCTTGCTTAGCCCATCGGTCCGTATGACACAAATGTTCGTGGGCAGGACTCTGTCACCACCACTTATTACGCATGTGGCGACAGGTACAGGGAGGGTAGATCACCAGCTTGGTGTCACAGAGGGAGGTAGGCAGAGCTAGCATCGAGCCCGGGCAGCTTCCAGAACCCGTGTTCTGCAGTGAGCACGGTGGTGCACATTTGTAATCCTAGGGCTCTGGAGGCAGAGGTGGGGATTGCATGGTCGCTCTGCCCAGGACATGCTGGATGACTACGCAGTGACTTCCAGGCCAGCCTGGGCACTTCCACCTGTTTCAAATATATATATATATACACACACACATATATACACACACATACACACACATATATATATATATATATATTGTATATACACATTATATATATATATACACACACACACACACATATATATACACACACACACATATATATATATACACACACACATACACACATATATATATATATACACACACACACAGTACACACACACACACACACACTTTATATGAAAACAATATATATATATATATATATATATATATATATATATATATATATGACCCCTCTCTACTTAATTGTTTTGGTTTATTTTCTTTTCTTTTTTTGTATGTGTAGGAGATGGTGGGCCATAGTACATGTATGGAGTTCCCTGGAGGATAACATGGTGGGGTTGTTCTTGCTTTCTACCATGTGGGTCCCAGGAATTACACTCAGGTTCAGGCTTGGCAGCAAGAACCCTTACTGAGTTCCCAGTGGCCCCTGGGAATTGCTATCCCTCCTTCCTTCCTTCCTTCCTTCCTTCCTTCCCTCCTTCTCCCTCCCTTCCTCCCTCCTCCTCCCTTTCCTCTCCCATTCCCTCTCTTTCTCTTTCTTTCCAGAGACAAGTTCTAGTAGCCCAGTCCAGCTTCAAGCTTGTTCTGTAGCCAAGGATGACCTTGGACTTCTAATCCCCGCCCCCACCCGCCCCCACCTCCATAGTGTTGAGATTTTAGATGTGAGTCACCACACCCGGTTTATGTGTCTTGCTGGGCAGTGCTCTACATGCTGAGCCCCACCCCCACCCCACCCCCACCCCACCCCAGATCAGTCTCCTCCTTCACCCCCTCCTTTTAGTAAGTCATTCATACATGTTTATTGAGAAAAACATCTAAGACAGAAGATGAGAGGCTGTAGCCAGCCTTTCCTGTGTGCCGTATGCAGCCCGGAGTCCCCGCTGGGTGCACACTGCAGCGTGCAGCCCGGTTGTTGCAGGCCGGTGGTTTTATTGCAGCGGCTGTCTCACGGCTCGCTAATTTTTTTTTTTCTTAAACTTAATTACACACAGTGAGCATTTTTCCCGTGGGAACCTGCGTTCTTCAATAACACCCCACGCGGTACTCCTTTCACCATCGGTGAGGGTGTGATGCCTGTCTGGGTCTGACAGTTGATGCCAGACCCTCCAGATGTTAGGGAGCCCCTGAAGCAAGCCAGTATCTGGGTTTGGGGGTCGCCTATGTTTGTGGAGTCAGGCGATGAGAGACAGATCTCTGGTGTCCCTAACACTCAGTCCTTGTTGAGAACCATTATGGAGGTCAGTACAAAGCACCCCCTGCTCCCCTGTCGTCCCTTGTGAGGACCCTCAGCACACCATTCATTGCGCATGGGGACTTGTATCCAGGTGTAGGAGGTACAGGACAGACTGTGCCCTGGAGGCCAACTCTATGTGAGGGACCTTGACCAAAGCACGGAGAGTTGAACCTGGTTAGAGGGGACACTGTACCTGGAGAGGCAGAGGAAGGCCTGAGGTGAAGTGCCACGGGCCAGAGCCTCGCAGGCACTGTCACCTACTTATTTCTTTATCTGCTTTGCAGCAGGGCCCTCAGAGGAAGGACTCATGTCCTGTTCCACAGATGTGGAAACTGAGGCATAAAGCCGTGATGTTTGCTTTACAGTGCATTCTTCCTTAAGTCCTCCCGGAAGGAAGCGATGATTCCCTTGGTTCTACATTTAGCGACTGTCCCCATGCTCTGGGCTAATTGGCAGAGGCAGGACTTGTCTTCAGGCTGTTGGAACTGGTGTGTACTGCCTCACCTCTGACCTGTGTGTCCTGGGTTTCTACTGTGCTGCTCATTGGAGCTAGTAGAAGCCCCTTCCCAGGCCAGTGATCAGTCCCCAGGGCAGTGCGCTGGGCTTGGGAGCTAGGAGCTCCTGAGTGACTCTAGTCACCCAAAGACTGCCTTGGGATCTCTGGGCCTGACACAGAGTCTCATTGTATGGCTCAGTCTGGCCTTGAACTCACGATTCTCTTGCTTCAGCCTCCCAGGTATGGGAACTGCAGGCCTGAGTCTGTATGCTCAGTTTTACTTGGGCTGGGCTAGGCTGGACTGGGTTGAGCTGGACAAGGCTGGGCTAGGCTGGGCTGGGCTGGTCTGGGCTGGTGTTGGGATAGAGGGCTTCATGAATGCTACATAAGCGTTCTACCAACTGAGCTACATCCCTGGCACAAAGGCCGGATGGTCTTTAAGGTCCCTTCAGCTTTGCTGGGTGGCCAAGAAAGTTACCCGTAACCTTGACACTCAGGGGACAGAGGTGGAAGGGTCTTTCAATCGCATTCATCTATCCGTGTGTAGGTACATGGATGCCATGGCGTGTAGAGGTCAGAGGACAACTCGTTAGGGTTAGTTCTCTCCACCATCCGAGTTCAGGAATGGAACTCAGATTATCGGTCTCGGTGGCAAGCATCTTTACCTGTTAAGCCACCTTGCCTGTCCTGAAGCAGAGGATCTTGAAATTGAAGCCAGCCGGGGCTACGTAGTAAGTTCCAGGCCAGCCTGGACTACACAGTGAGATACTATCTTAAGAAAAGAAAAAGAAAGGAGTGAGCCGGCTGGTGGTGCATACCTTGAATCCGATACTTGAGAGGCAGAGGCAGGCAGGTCTCTGTGTTTGAGGCCAGTCTGGTCTCTAAAGCAGGTACCAGGATAGCCAGGGCTACACAGAGAGAAAAAAAAATCTCGAAAAAACAAAACAAATAAATAAATGTAAAACAAAACAATACAAAGTTCTTTCAGCATGTGTTAATCTATGGCTTTGAGGCTAGCCTCCTCTGTGAGAAAGGAGGAGGGATACAGGGGGCCTTGGGCCTTGTGGGCCTCAAGGCATGCTGGGAGACCTGAGGCATCCTGGGAAGCCGGCGTGAACTCTTTCTGATTGGTATCTCCCTCCCCTGCTTCTTCCTCACCCTTGTCCTCAGCATCGATGGCTTCGCCTGGCAAGTGCAGGCCAGGTGGTGTCACTGTAGTGAGGCCTATCTCCCATGCAAGGCCCGAGGCCTCCGGAGCGGGGAGGTGCACATGCGTTGAGGTAATGAACCTGTCATGGCTGTTTATGGGGGTTATTTATTACCTGGAGTCTTGGAGGAAGCTCAGGAGTGTTTGCTTACAGGGAGAATGGTCCATTCCAGTTGGGCAGTGTCAAGGCCCTGGGTAGCTTTCGGGGGCAGCAGTTGGGAGGGGCACAGGCTAGGCGGGAGGGAGGAAGTGCCTTGAACTCATTTTTCTGCCGTGTTCTTTTCCTTGTATGCTAACTCTGCTAAGTGTGTTTCCTCATTGGGAAGTCCTTCCCCTCTTGCCTGCCTGCCTGCCTGGGACTAGTGACTTTAGTCTGTGGACTGAAGAGCTGACCTCTGGAGTAGGGCTTTGCAGGAATGGCTGGGGATGTGGCTCAGCTGTGGAAGGCTCGCCTGGCATGTACAAGGCCGTGGCTTCCACGCCCAGTGCTGAAGGAGCCAAGCGTGGTGCACACCTACAGCCTCAGCCCTTAGGAAGCCGAGGCACGATGATCAGGAATTTAAAGTCATCTTTGCTACATAATGAGTTTGGGGCGAGCCTGGGCTAATAGACCCTCTCTTACTACCTCCAGGGCCCCCAAAAGGAAAATAAGCAAGCGGTCAAAAGCATTGACCTCAGGCCTCAGCTGTGTTCTTTTTTATTGGCCAGGAGGCTTGGGTAGTGAAGGTGGCAGGAAGGTAGACCCTGCATATAGATGACGCCTTCCCCCCGGCTCAGTTGCAGAATCGGGAACTATGCTTGATGTCCCTGTGCCCTGGTGACACACAGCCAGGAGGTTCATTCTTCAGCCTCCCTGTGGTATGTAGTATACTCCTGGCACTTCCAGATCCCTCTGGAGCTACTTGACCTCACCGAGTAATGCCTTGCTCAACCTCGAAGTCCACTTCAAAGCGTAGGCAGGATCTGTCGTCAGCAAAGTTGTGATAGCCTTTGAGGTGACTGTCAGGCTTTCTCTTGGGCAGTGTCAGCCTGGCTTACTCTGAAGCAATACCTGGGCATTCTGCATGGCAGAGGGATGAGTGTCTGGCACGAGTAAGACCTGGGGTTGTATTTCTTGCGCAAAGGAGGGAGGCAAGGAGAGGGAAGAGGGAGGGGGAAGGAAGGATTGTGTGCCGGTTTGGATATTTTCTGCCCAGGGAGTGGCACTGTTAGAAAGTGTGGCACTGTTGTAGTAGGCATGGCCTTGGAGTAGCTGTGCCACTGAGGGTGTGGGCTTTAAGACCCTCTCCTAGCTGTCTGGAAGCCAGTCTTCCACTAGCAGTTCTTAGATAAAGATGTAGAACTCTCAGCTCTGCCTGCACCATGCCTGTTCAGATGCTGCCATGCTCCTGCCTTGATGATATTGGACCAAACCTCTGAACCTGTAAGCCAGCCCCAATGAAATGCTGTCCTCACAAGGCTTGACTTGGTCATGGTGTCTGTTCACAGCAGTGAAACCCTGACTAAGACAGATGGGTGAGGAGTGTCTTATGAACAGTGGATGTCATCTCTCACAGCTCTGGATCCTGGGCCTTGTGTTCCTCCTGTGGGGATGAAGGTGTGAGGCAGGCAGGGCAGAGCAGGTCATCGCTGTGAGAGAGGAGGGGGGAGCACACGAGGCCTTTGGGCTTTGGGGATGGAGGCATGCTGGGTGGCCTTCTGCTCTCCCGGAATTCTCTGGCCTTCGAGATTGAACACTCTGGTTTCCTTCCTTCCTCTTCTGTGCTGCTGGAGAGTGTAAGTGCAGGCCAGGCGGTGTTACTGTAGCCAGGCTTTGTCTCCAGTGCAAGGTGTGAGGCCTCGGGTGCAGAAGCATGGCTGAAGCCAAGATGGAGGCAGCGAGAGTCTGCTGGGGGCCATTTTCTCAGCTACAGATGGCTGTCATCTCCTTGTGAACTCTCCTGGTGGGAGGGTGAAGGGGCTGCTGGTGGCTTCTTTTCTAAGGACATTGATCCTTCCCATGGGTCTCTGTCTCATTGCCTAATCCCTTCCCCAAGGACCCCGTCTCCACTCACTGTCCCCTTGTGGGTGAGCATTTCAACCAGTGGCCTTTGGCAGGATCACAAACCACGGCTCAGTGATGGAGACTTGGCTGGTACCTGGGGTTCTGTGCCGAGCGCTGTTTCTCACCTCCCTCACCAAAACAGAACACGATATGGTTAAGCAAGTGTCTTAGTCAGGGTTCCTACTGCTGTGATAGAACGCCATGGCCAAAAGCAACTTGGAGAGGAAAGGGTTAATCTGACTCACACTTCCTCTTCACTTCCCATCACAGCAGGAAGTCAGGACAGGAACTCAAGCAGGGCAGGAACCTGGAGGCAGGAGCTGATGCAGAGGCCCTGGAGGGTGCTGCTTACGGGCTTGTTTCTTTCCATTGTAGATCTGTATGAGATCACCACAGGACACTGTCAGTCCTGGGCTGTCTTGAAATCTCCTCTGCCAACACCATCCACCCAAAACTTTTCCATTTAGCAGATTTTTTTTTGGACAAGGGCAAAACGCAGCCACATCCTTTGCTGAAATATCACAAGAATGGCTGCCTTTCCCAACAAGGTCAAACCTCCTAATTCTTGCCTGTCAGTTCATCAGTTGGGGACTAAGGGTGCAACTATGAACCTATGAGGGCCATTCTCATTCAATCCCACAGCAGGTAGGTAGGGTACGGCTGTGTGACACAGTGGGGCTGGGGTGTGGGTGAAGATTTAAATGCAAGCCTCAGCTTTAAAAATGGTTTAAAATTTTATTTATTTATTTTGTGTGTGTGTGTGTGTGTGTGTGTGTGTGTGTATGACAGAGGAGAGAGGGAGAAAGAGAGAGAGAGAGAGAGACAGAGAGAGAGAGAGAGAGAGACAGAGAGACAGAGAGACAGAGAGAGAGACAGAGAGAGGTAAAGGGTGGGGTAGCGAGTAGTCCTATTATAGGCTGCCAGGCCACCCACAGTTCGTGGTGGAGGAGCATGTAGTAGTAATGGTGGCAGGTGATGACGTAACTGTTGCTAGGTCACTGTTGGGAGGAGCCTAGCAGGATTGTCTGTAAGCGAACACCTTCCACTCTGTGGGTCCTGGGAATCAAACTCAGGCCTTTAGACTTGGCAGCAAGCATCTTTATCTACTGAGCCATCTCGCCTGCCCCCAACCTCACCTTTTGAGTAGTCAGGGAACACCATCCTCACAGCAGGCAGACTCGAGGCTCATCCTCCTCTAATTAGCCCAGTGATCTCAGTAACTGAGGGAGCCTGTTCCCAGCCTGGAGACGGGGATAAAACCTCCTAAACTTTCCCCAAGTCGTGACCCCCTTTTAACCTAAGAAACTTAATATCCAACCTCAGATACACGGAGATAAAAAACAGGTATACGCACCGGGCATTTGGTAATGATAGATCGTTAAGATGTTTATTTTAAAGCACATTTTGTAAAGAGAAAAACAAATTTGCATACTAATGAGATGGGTATGCCTGTTTAATCGTTCATAAAGGTTTAAATCGCTGTTAAATGTTGGATGGTAGCAGCACGCAGGCCTGAGGTCAGCCGTTTTGACTTTATATTCGTTAGTGCTGTGAGCGCTCCTCTGTCTCACGAAGACTTCCAGTTCAAAACAGCAGAAGGACGTTGAAGGCCTCTCGGGGACTGTTAAAAGAGCATCCCAGGTCAAAATCCACTTCGTGATTTTATTTAAATGAAGTTCAACTCAGCGATTTTTGAAATCGTACACTCGAACATAATCCGATCCCAAAGACAGAACGGTTTGAGACTTACTGGGAATGAGGGTCAGAGCAAACGAAGCCTCTGCCTTGCACAGTGAAACAGAGTATGTCTGTGAGGTCAGGGGGAAATGCACAGTAAAAAAACATAGCAATTTGTAACCCTGCCAGCCCTGAATCAGAGCCAAGGTCTACTCCGTTTTGGAAGGCCAGCCAGCTTAGATGACCCGAGGCCCTAACCACTAGGCCATCCTCCACACCCTTCCAGTCTGGTGAGGAGGCTGGAATCTCACTGAGCCATCTCTCTGCAGGGCACCCACTGTGGTCAGCAATGGGGATGCGGTGGGCGCGGCGCTCTCTGGGGTCCGGCGTTCCAGCTGGAAGCGGAAGAGTTCACGTCGCAGTAAGTCCCCCTCCCCCGAGCCCCCCCACTCCAGGGAGAACCAAGATGGTCTCTTAGTCTCCAGGCCAAGAGCTGGCACTGGTGCTTGAGAGCCCACGGGAGGGTTGCCACACACTTGGGGGGCTGTCTGTGATGGAGTACCTGCCCACTGCTCACCAGAGCCCTAGATCCTTAATCCAGCTGTCCACCTGCTCTCAGAGGCTCTGCCAAGAGTTAGCTCCTTGGTGACTGTGACAGGCGCTCTGGGTGGAGAACCCCCCTTACAGAGGAGCAGCTTCTGTAAGAGGCGGTGTCCAGGGGATGCCTGGCTCCAGGGGATGCTCCAAGTACCTCAAGTTAGAGCGGTGCATGTAGGGGTGAAGCAGGCTGACAGCTCTCTAGCTCCCCCAAGTGCCTTTGCCAAAGGACCTTGATGTGACATTTGGGGCTCATCTCTTCAGGGGCTGGGTGAGATAAAGACAGAGAAGAAGGGCAGGGACCAGTGAGGACTGTCACCACCATCCAGGAGAGGAAGGGTCAGAGTCCTGATGCTTCAGAGGGAGGTCAGTCTGGACCCACTGGAGCCTGGGATGGATGAGAGGAAGAGGGTATGAGGGACAAAACCTGGCCCGGCTCTGGATGCTGCAGGACCCAGGAAGACATCCCTTAGAGGTGGTCTGGGTCTTTCTAGGAGGCCCCGGGCTCAGGTCAGGTTAGATTCCTATCTTAGTTAGGGTTTTACTGCTGTGAACAGACACCATGACCAAGGCAACTCTTGTAAGGACAACATTTAATTGGGACTGGTTTACAGGTTGAGAGGTTCAGTCCATTATCATCAAGGCGGGAGCATAGCAGCATCCAGGCAGGCATGGTGCAGGAGGAGCTGAGAGTTCTACATCTTCATCTGAGGGCTGCTAGTGGAAGACTGGCTTCCAGGCAGCTAGGATGAGGGTCTTAAAGCCCACACCCACAGGGCCACACCCACTCCAACAGGGCCACACCCACTCCCACGAGGCCACGCCCACTCCAACAGGGCCACACCCACTCCCACGAGGCCACGCCCACTCTAACAGGGCCACACCTCCTAATAGTGCCGCTCCCTTGGCCGAGCATTTACAAACTATCGCAATTCCCAACCTCCCACTCTGCCCCTCTGAGGCATCAGTGTATGGCCTCCCTGCAGTGCTGTGGTCAAGATGGAGGTCTGTGGGTGGCAGTGAGGGAGGCAAGGTGGGGTCTGTGGTAGGCACTGAGAAGGCCGGTGGGCCAGAGGAAAGCAGGGAATTGTATCCTCTGCAACGATGAAAGTCAGAACACATGGATGGCTGCCAGCTGGTTGGTCCTCCACGGCTGCCACCATAAGTCTCTTGGGTGACCTTTCTCCCTTTGGTTACAGTTGACCGGTTCACTTTCCCTGCCCTGGAGGAAGATGTGATTTATGACGACGTCCCCTGTGAGAGCCCAGACGCCCATCAGCCCGGTATGGCCCCTCGTGGCTCCCTTCCTGGCCTTTCTCTGGGTAGGAGAGGGAGAGCCATGCTTAGGGGTGGGGCAGTGTCTCTTCCTCTCCTTCTGTTCCCATTGCTCTCTCTCCCCACCTTTCACACCCTGCAGATACACAAGCAGAGACTGTGATAACCCCAGGTCTGGGCAAACTGGGCAGGGTAGGGTTTGGGGTCTCAGATAGGATGACATTAACCTTTGAGTTCCTGAAAAAGGTCGTCTCACCCTTCCCAAGCTGTGATTGACGTGAGGGAAGATGAGGTAGATGGCTCTGGAGGCCTCTCAGGGCAGTGGTGGAAGGCGACAGCTTGTTAGACCTACAGGGTCACACAGAGAGGCTGTGCTCTGAAGATGGAAGAGGGACAGGTGGCTGGGATTGAGACACAGGAAGCCAGGCTGTTCTGTACATGTATGCATGTGTGTGTACACGTGTGCACATACATACACTCACACATGCACGTGTGGGCGCACATCCACACAGTGTGTGCAGTACTGAGGATTCAAACTCAAGACCTCGTGTGTGCTAGCCCTCTGTGCTTGAGCTGTATGTCTGACCCTTGCTCGGTCCTTTGAAATGAAGTCTTGCCATGTAGCCAAGGTTAGCCCTCTATGCTGGAGCTGTATTTCTGACCCTTGCTCGGTCCTTTGAAATGAAGTCTTGCCATGTAGCCAAGGTTAGCCCTCTATGCTGGAGCTGTATTTCTGACCCTTGCTCCGTCCTTTGAAACGGGGTCTTGCCGTGTAGCCAAGGCTGGCCCTCTATGCTGGAGCTGTATTTCTGACCCTTGCTCCGTCCTTTGAAACGGGGTCTTGCCATGTAGCCAAGGCTGGTTTGGACTCATCATTTTCCCTTATTGGCCCTGGAAGTCATCCGGGATTACAGGTGCACCCCATTCCTCCAGCCCGAGTCTTCACATGTTGCCATGTAGTCTGTGGTTGGGGTATTATGTCCTAACTTTACAGATGAGGAGTCTCATCTGTAGAGGCCAGACTATTCCTACCTGAATAGCTGATGACCCCACCCTGGTCTTTGCTGTCCTCAGGTGGCACAGTGGGTTTTCCTCTGGGCATCCTCAGGACCTGGTCTGTCTCCTTGGGCTATAGCTGCCTTCATATTGAATGCAGAAACAGCGCTGCCAGCCCCTCCTTCAAGGTCACAGCCAATGTGGCCTGCTGCTCCGTCCCTGGAGATGCTAGTCACTAATGTTTCGGCTTAAAAATGACCTCCCCGTGTCAGGAGGTAAAATGCCTGCTACCAGGCAGGAACATTTAAGTTTGATCCCCAGAACTCACATAAAAATGCTGAGCCTAGTCTAATCCCATAGCCAGCAATGGAGAAGTAGATCCTTCAGGCTTGCGGGCCAGCTAGGCTGGTCGAATTGGCAAGCCTCAGGTCCTCATGAGAGCTCCACATTTGAAAAGCAAGCTTGACAGATCCTGAGGCATAACCCCTTCCCACCCCCACGCAAGTGCCCAGTTGGGTTCTGTCCCTTTAGAGAGAGGACACTCTAATTCATTGTCCCCATTTCCCATTTGAAAGCACTTCCTGCTGTCTTTGAAAGCGAGGGTTCCTTCTGGACTCTGGGCCAGGTGCGCCCCCTTCTGGATTCTTGCAGACTGCATGGACCATTTGAACCACGTGGGAGGGATGCAGCATTAAGGAAGTCCCGCCCCTTCCTGTGTCTTCCTATTGATGCTTTAGAAATCTCCACTAACCCAGGAGCACGCTAGGCCTCCAGTTGGACTTGACTCTGATGTTTCCTCTCTCTCCCGCAAAAAATGCCAAAGAGGCTGAGAATGGGCACCTTGTTCTCAGAGGGATGTGCTAAGAGGGACTTAAGGAGTCCTTCCTCCATGTCGGTCGATGAGGGACATGCTGGCCTAGTCTCTGAGGCAGTGGAACTGAGTCTGGGGCCAGACCAGTACATCTGCTCCGTCCTCCCTCCCTCTCTTATGCCTTACCTATTGGGGTTCCAGAGGCTGGGGCTGGGGCCTCTGACTCACCAGCTTGTCACTGGCTGGCAGGGGCAGAGCGGAGCCTTCTTTACGAGGATGTGCATCGTGCCGGAGCACCCCGTGAGGCTGAGGACCTAGGCTGGAGCTCCAGCGAGTTCGAGAGCTACAGCGAGGACTCTGGGGAGGAGACCAAACCAGAGGCAGAGCCTACTAAGCACCGAGGGTCCTTCCAGCCCAAGGTGAGGAGCTTGGGGGACATTTCTCAAGAGTCTGGGTACCTAGACTCTTTCAGGAAGGGATGTGGGTGGTGAGAGACAGGCACTAGACCCCTATCTGGGTACCATCAGTTTCCAATAGTATATGGTGACTGATCAGTAAGATCACTGGGACACCTGAGCCAGGAAGTGACCTGGGATCCACTGTTTGGCCATGGAGGTCCTGAACCAGAGACAGGTGCTCCCCTGCCTCCTGCATTTCTAGGCAGACTAGGTCAGTTGCTCATGGTCTTTATGGGCTCAGGCTGGTTTTCAGAATTCTACCTAACCCAG
This sequence comes from Rattus rattus, assembly GCF_011064425.1. Lineage (NCBI taxonomy): Eukaryota > Metazoa > Chordata > Mammalia > Rodentia > Muridae > Rattus > Rattus rattus. Next base: position 17,570,305 of record NC_046154.1, read on the forward strand.
AAGTCCTCACAGCCCAGCTAAATGGGCACAGTGGACGGTTGGCTCGTTTGCTTGGCTCTCCTGCTCTACTAGGTACATCCTCAGATCCATAGGTACCATTTGCCATGGGGAATGGACAGGTGATGGTGGTGTGTGAGCAGAGGACCGCATCAGAGCTGCTCTGGCCTGGCCTGTGCTTTCTGGCTGTCTACCTCACGCAGCCTTCCCCCGTCTGTTTCACGAGGAGCTGCTGGGCTGGAGATCTGCTTCTCCTTCTCCTGCTCTGTTCCCGCTCCTGTCATGTTCCATGCAGAGACTAAGATACTGCAGACAAAGCTTAACGGTCCAGCCTGACCAGAGGTGACCGGCTGGCTTCTTTTAGATATGAGGTCTGGAGTACAGGCTGGCTGGGATTAGTGGCTAGCTAGCTCCAGCTGCATCCACACACTTCCTGGAAGGCCTATTCCTTGGTTTCAGGATCTTCCTGGGAGAAGTGTCTAGCAGAGTTCAGAAAGCCTTTACTCAGCCTTGTGGTGAGCAGGCCCAACTGTCTAGACCTAAGGCGTCTCAGGATAGGCCACAGGAAGGGCTTTAATGCTCACCAACAACAAAGCAGAGTTCGTAAGACCCTGTTGAGTATCGTCTTAGGTCATGGGTGGGATTCTGTGAGACCAAGAAGACCTGACCCAGGCTTGGTGGACCTTTATGGTCTAGGAGGAGATACTGAGCATGGTATCATTTAAGACCGGTGAGAAGGGCTACGGAAGTGGCTCAGTTGGTAGAGTGCTTACCCAGAGTGCACGGGGGGGGGGCCTCTGATTCCTAGCACCTCATAAACCGAGTCTGGTGACGTGCATCTATAACGCCAGCACTAGGCTGGTGAAGGCAAGAGGGTCAGAAGTTCAAGATTGTCACCTGCTGCTGAGAAGTTTGAGGCCAGCCTGGCCTACATGAGACCCTATCTTTATGAGAGAGAGAGAGAGAGAGAGAGACAGAGAGAGAGAGAGACAGAGAGAGAGAGAGAGAGACAGAGAGACAGAGAGACAGACAGAGACAGAGACAGACAGAGAGACAGAGAGACAGAGAGACAGACAGAGACAGAGACAGACAGAGAGAGACAGACAAACAGACAGACAGACAGACAGACAAAGAGGTGGGGCTGTTGCCTGTTTATTTCTATGAGTGGGTCCTGCCCAGCTGGATGCCTGACACATGTTGGGGACCAGTAAAGCCAGGTCAGAGTTGGGGCAGGACTCCTGAAGCCTAAGAGAATCCCCTGGTGCCTGCAGACTGGAGATACAGCCCAGGCAGCCTGTGATTGTTTCCTGTCTTCAGAGGGGGTGTCATGTGCTCCCTCAGAGAAGAGGCGCTGTACACCACAGGCTCTCCAACGCCCCGAGTCATTTCTCCATACAGATCAGGGTATGTCAGACTCTGCTGTTCCCAATGGTGACATGGAGACTCAGTACCCCAGGCATGCTGTGGTCCTTCCTTATCACCCAGGGCCACTCCACCCAGGGCTGATCCCACCTCCCTCCCCCTTCCCTCTTCTTTTTTTTTTTAGACAGGATTTCTCTATGTAGACCAGCCTGGCCTTGAACTCAGAGATCCATCTGCCTCTGTCCCCCTAGTGCAGGGATTAAAGTGGGCACCACTATGCCTGGCTCCCCCCTTACCTTCTTGCTGGAGACCTGAGAGGGACCTGCAGGAGCTGGTTGATGTCACAGATGCCAGGAGCTTCCTCCCAGGGACCCTAAATCAGAGTTCACCTTTTAGCTCTGACTTCAGGGTGCAAGTGACCCATACAGCTTTAAGGAGTGCTGGAATGGGCTTCTCCCCCTAGATCTCTGTCTTGTTGGAAACTTGTGCCCCTTAAGAAACTCACTTTAGGGTAGGGGTTGGGTGCGGCTTCCCAGTCTTCCTCAGCAATGTCCCACAGTGCAGTTCTAGGGATTTTTAACAGGAGGGCATTTTCTCTACCCATCTGCTATGGCCGCTGTGCTCCCTAAGGGCTGGTTCCCAGGCAGATGGGAAGGCATGCGTGGCTTTTCCTCTGTCTAGGGACACTGCTAAGCACTGCCTGTGAGACTTTCCTCTCCAGAGCTGCTGGGGTCCCCGCTCTCCGCCCGGCATTGCAGCCACTGCGTGTTTCGGGGCCACTGTTGCTTGCATATATGTGCTGTTTGTGCCTTGTGTGCTGCAGGGCTCTGAGTGGCAGGCATCTGGGGAAGCATTTTATCCTGTTCTTGGGAGTCTGACTGGAACCCTAACTCCAAGCTATCTAGTGGAGTCCCTACCTCAAGATGCCTGGTCCGATCAACTATAGCCCAAAAAATTGATCAAAGGGTCTCTGAAAGGAACTTAGAAGCCACCGTCTCAGGTGTGAGCATGTGCCTTGAGCTTCGTTGGTCCCCGGGTGGCTGTTTGATTGGCCACCATGGTCAACAGAGGTTTGCTGGGTGTGAGGTGGGCTGCAGTGAGACCCTCCTTTTCTCTCTGCCTGTGACCTCTTTATAAGCAATCATTGTGACCCACCTAGGGCCGTCTGGGAAGGTTGGGCTCATTACTGAAATGCCCACTCTGGCCTCAAGTCCCATTCTGCTCAGCTCAGCCAGTGACCTTGGCTCTAAGGCTTCCATATTCTTTTGACCCTTAGAGAGTAAGGAGCCACCAAGGGACTTGATGGCGTCGCTCTGTAGCTGAGCAGGGTTCAGTGTGTGCCCATTCTGCCCAGTGTGCTGGGTGTGAGCGGGCAGTGTTGCTGACAGGAACAGTTTGATTTATATGAGTGAAGCTCAGAGAGGTTAGGTGACATGGCCACACAACGGAACCATGAATGGTAAGGCCAGGACTCCGCTTTATACATGGGTAAGAAGACCTTATCCCTCTGTCTGTCTGCCATCCAGTCATCCCACCTCTACCCATTGATCCATCCATCCATCCATTTAATAAACACCGAGGCTGTATTAATAGTTGCCAAACTGTGGCTCCCAGACTTGAGTCATTACTAAGCTCCAGGTCTACACGGGGCGCCTGGGGATACATGTGCGTCTCAGCCATGCACAAAGCTAGATGTCCCGAACGTCTCATGCTTATCAACGAGGACGTCTGCAACCGCAGAGAGGTCCAGAGACTTCCCTGGCTTGTTTGGGAAGCCAGGACTCGTGTGATGCCTGCAGAGTCCCTGCTCCATCTTCTGTTAGCTTGTCTGCCCGGATGTGGACTGTGTCTCTATCATCTATGTGCTTCATCAGAATCCCCTGTGGATCCCACAGGCCATGTATTTAAAATGTCTGCTTCTCTGTCTCGTCATTCTCCAGACAGCATGTAAGCCAGTCACCCACCGTTCATGCTTCCATGCTGTGGTCTATCCCTCCCTTTCTTCCTTTTCTTTCTCCCCCCACCTCCCACAACTTCCATTCACTCACCCTTTCCTCCAGGGGAATGCTGGGGTGAGCTTGGGCTAGCTTGTCTGCATTACAAGTCCACATTCAATGGTGTTACTTCGGTAGCACCTGGCTGAGGTGAGGGTTTTCACACTGTGGCAACCTCAAGACACAGGGTGTGTTTCCCAAGAGCCAGTTGGTAAGTATTTATCAGCTCAGCACTGCCTCTGGGCATCCAGCTGCCTGTCCACCATCCATTGGCCCAGCTGTTGCTACTCACCCAAGTGTAGACAGTTGTTCATTTATTTGCCCATCCATCCATCCATCCATCCATCCATCCATCCATCCATCCACCCACCCATTCATCCATCCACCAACCAACCAACCAACCATCTATCCATCCATCATCCATCCACCCATCATCCATCTATCCACCCACCCATCCATCCATCCACCCACCCATCCACCCATCCATCCATTCATCATCCATCCATCCACCCATTCATCCATCCATCATCCATCCATCCATCTATCATCCATCTACCCACCCACTCATCCATCCATCCATTCATCCATCCACCCACCCACCCATCCGTCCATCCTTGCACACATCCATCTGTCTCTGTGCTGTCCACTCATCAGTCCAGCCGTCCTCTAACCGTGTATCCCTTCCTCTAGGCATTTGTCCACAGAACTGTTCATTGTCCCTACCCTGTCTCTCAGCCCACCGTCCTATCAGCAGTCTATCTCACAAGCTCTTATGCTGTAAGCCCCAACATCGGGCCTGGAGTATCCAAGGATCACTTCCCTTTCACCACCAGAGGGAGGCATGGGCTCGCTTCCCTGCGCACTCCGCTGCCCAGCAGCTGGGATTCCCTGCAGTAGAGGCCCAGGTTCAGCTGCCCGGCTTGCTGGGTCGAAAGCCGTAGGTGCAGATTCCAGCTGGACGCACCCAGACTGCTATCCCATCCGCCTGCCCCGATTGTCCGTCTGCCATGTGACCTGAGTCTCCTTTTCCCGTTGTCTGTGTTTTGTCTCCTCGCTGTCCCGCCTGCTCTTCTCGCCTGCTCTCCTTCTGCCTGGCCGCTTGGGGCCCCAGCTTTCTCCAGACCTGACTAGGCTAAAGGAGAGATACGTCAGGACTAAGAGAGACATCTTGGCTTTGAGAGTTGGGGGTAGAGACATGCAGGAGCTGAAGCTCAAGTGCGATTGTAAGGTACTGTCCGTCCCTCGTTCCTGGCCCAGGGGGGCCGTTCTGCTGGGCCACAGAGGAAGGGTGGGGGTGAGCCTGGGGAGTCTGTCCTTGATGTGTGTCACCTGCACTGCAGAAGGGCGAAGCCATGAGCCAGCTGCTCCTTTCACTTCCTCATTTTTTACCTAGACACCCCTGACCCTGCCCCACATCTGCCAGAGGGGTGCCAATGAACCCCCAAAATGCCTGTGGTATTGCACTAAGACCCCCCCAGGATGATCCGGGGTTCTCTCTTTCTTTTTAATTCAGGTTCCTAGCCAGAATCAGGTAGCCACACACACACACCTGTAAGCAAGTACTTGGGAAGCTGAGGCAGGAGGATTGGGAATTCAAGACCAGCTTGGGCTACACAGTAGGACTAAGCTTCTGGGCAATGCTGTTAAGAATAGTAGCTAGCATCATGCAGTTGAGCACCACACAACATGAGCCGTGCAGCCCTGTGGACCTGGGTTCAGTCCCAGCCTCACTCTCTCTTCACTGAATGACCCTGGGCAGCAGACCCCTTGGCTTCTCTGGGTCTGCATTTCTCTGCCCCCAGTAGCAGCCCCCATGCCCCACCCCGATGGATGCTGTAACTGGATGCCGAACCCCGTAAGGTACTTGGCGATACTTGATTCTATGAGCTTAGTGATGGTGACCACTGTTACTGTTCTCAGGGCACCCAGGGATGGCTGTCTTTCCATCATGATTTAGCGTAAGGAAAGTAGGCAGTGGCTGGTGGTCACCCCAGCAGTCGGCAGCAGAGGTAGGCTCTAGTCTGGGCATGGCTCTGGTGCGGTCAATCCTACAGTTCTGCCTGCATCAGAACCAAGGCCAGCCACAGGAGTGGGAGGGACCCCAGCCAACACTGCTGGGGGGTCTCAGCCAAAGAGGCAAGGAGAGGAAGCCAGGAGCCCACTGAGGCTTGCACTGTGTGGAAGGGCACACACGCCAGGCTCTGGGCACCTTTTGGGGTGTTCGCCTGCTGTTGCTCTTTCTCAGAAAAATGCCAAGTGGAAGGGCTGCGATGACTCCCGAAGGCCCCTTGAAGGACTCTGAGGATAGACCCATTGATGGCTCCATCTAGAGATATAACTGCCAGAGTCGATTGTGCCTCAGGAGAGAGGCAGTTTCTGGGGTTGGTGTCTGTTCCTCCATTAGATTTTCAGAGGTGTTTATGATCCTTCCTCCCGAGAGACCAAAAATCATGACTGTGGATACAGGGAGGGGTGGAGACATGCTTCCCCATTTCCTGAAAGCCCATCTTATTTCTAAAAAGCCTCTACTCTGTGCTGGTTCTCTAACCTCAGCTCCCTCCCATCCCCTCTCAAAAATCCCCCCTCAGCCTCTCAGCTCCCTCTTGCACCTCAGGCTCTTAATGTCCCAAGGCTTTCAGCACCCCCAGGCTCTTAGTCCCCCCAGGCTCTCAGTTCCCCCAGATTCTCAGTCCCCCCAGGCTCTCAGTTCCCCCAGGCTCTCAGTCCCCCAGGCTCTCAGTCCCCAGGCTCTCAGTCCTCCAGGTTCTCAGTCCCCCAGGCTCTCAGTCCCCCAGACTCTCAGTCCCCCAGGCTCTCAGTCCTCCAGGCTCTCAGTCCCCCAGGCTCTCAGTCCCCCAGGCTCTCAGTCCCCCAGGCTCTCAGTCCTCCAGGCTCTCAGTCCCCCAGACTCTCAGTCCCCCAGGCTCTCAGTCCCCCAGGCTCTCACTCCTCCAGGTTCTCAGTCCCCCCAGGCTCTCAGTCCCCCAGACTCTCAGTCCCCCAGGCTCTCAGTCCCCCAGGCTCTCAGTCCCCCAGGCTCTCAGTCCCCCCAGGCTCTCAGTCCCCCAGACTCTCAGTCCCCCAGGTTTCTCAGTCCCCCAGGCTCTCAGTCCCCCAGACTCTCAGTCCCCCAGGCTCTCAGTCCTCCAGGCTCTCAGTCCTCCAGGCTCTCAGTCCTCCAGGTTCTCAGTCCCCCCAGGCTCTCAGTCCCCCAGACTCTCAGTCCCCCAGGTTCTCAGTCCTCCAGGCTCTCAGTCCCCCAGGCCTCAGTCCCCCAGGTTCTCAGTCCCCCAGGCTCTCAGTCCCCCAGGCTCTCAGTCCCCCAGGTTCTCAGTCCCCAGGCTCTCAGTCCCCCAGGCTCTCCGGCCCCCCGGCTTTCCGCGCCCCCGGCTCTCCGTCCCCCCGGCTTTCCGTCCCCCCCGGCTCTCAGTCCCCCAGGCTCTCAGTCCCCCAGGCTCTCAGTCCCCCAGGTTCTCAGTCCCCCCAGGCTCTCAGTCCCCCAGGCTCTCCATCCCCCCAGGTTCTTAGTTTCCCCAAGCTCTCAGTCCCCCAGGTTCTCAGTTCCCCAGGTTCTCAGTCCCCCAGGCTCTCAGTCCCCCAGGCTCTCAGTCCCCCAGGCTCTCAGTCCCCCAGGCTCTCAGTCCCCCAGACTCTCAGTCCCCCAGGCTCTCAGTCCCCCCAGACTCTCAGTCCCCCGGGCTCCCAGTCCCCCAGACTCTCAGTCCTCCAGACTCTCAGTCCCCCAGGTTTCGGCCCCCCAGGCTCTCAGTCCCCCAGGCTCTCAGTCCCCCAGGCTCTCAGTCCCCCCAGGTTCTCAGTCCCCCCAGGCTCTCCATCCCCCAGGTTCTTGGTTTCCCCAAGCCTCAGTCCCCAGGTTCTCAGTTCCCCCAGGCTCAGTCCTCCAGACTCTCAGTCCCCCAGGCTCTCAGTCCTCCAGGCTCTCAGTCCCTCAGGCCTCAGTCCCCCAGGCTCTCAGTCCTCCAGGCTCTCAGTCCCCCAGGCTCAGTCCTCCAGACTCTCAGTCCCCCAGGCTCTCAGTCCCTCAGGCTCTCAGTCCCCCCAGGCTCTCAGTCCTCCAGGCTCTCAGTCCCCCAGGCTCTCAGTCCCCCAGGCTCTCAGTCCCCCAGGCTCTCAGTCCTCCAGGCTCTCAGTCCTCCAGGCTCTCAGTCCTCCAGGCTCTCAGTCCTCCAGGCTCTCAGTACCCCCAGGTTCTCAGTCCCTCCTCACTCAGACCCCCATGAAGAGAAGTGTGCAGCTCTCTTCAGCTGGGAATCAAAGAGCTGTCGGAGGTAGAAGTGAGCGCACTGAGCCCAGGGGAACCCTGTCTGCCAGGTCCGCATCCTCATCTTCATCAGATTCTGAGGAAGGAGGAGGAGATTTCCAGGAACACCCACGTCATGGCTGTGTGGCTGCTCTTCCCACTAACAGTGACTTGCAATGGAATCGAAATTTCTGAGTCACATGGCAGGCACGGCCAGAGTGCCCATTAGTCACACGTGGGCCCCATGTCGGTCAAGGCAGCTAGGACAGCCACCCTTGAGGAACAGTGGTAGCTAATGCTGGTAGTGTTGGTGCAGGAGCAGGGCAAAGGGGAAGAAGTTGTTTCCGGGCAGGTCCGGCGCTTAGTGGTGGGGCATCTGCCCTTTTGGCTGGCTTTATTGGCAACACCAGGGTGTGGCTTCTGCATCTTGGGGCCTCAGTGTTCCCTCCCTGTGGGCAGAGACTCAGAAAGGAACCTGGCTTTTGGGGGGGAGAGGGGCGGGGCTTCTCATCTGGCTCAGCCGATGAATCAATGGAACAGAACTTGGGGAGCCTTAGCCCCAGACCTCCCCAAATCTGACCTGTTCACCCCTTGCTCACCTGGGAGGGTAGCTTGTACCCTTTTGTCTGAGGTTCAGAGAGATGGAGTGACCTGTCCATTTGTTGTAAAGTGTCAGAGCCGAGATTTGAACCCAGACCTGGTCCTTTCTCCATCCCTCCTCCTTCATAAGTAGAGGGAAGAGGTTATGCCCTTTCGTGACCATAGAGGGACCCAGGGGCGTGGGTACATTTCCCTCCCTGACACTTCTGGTGGTCTCTGCGGCTCACCCATCAGCTGAGGGAGGTAGGGGGTCTGGCTGACTCTGATGTCTGTGCTGGTTCCCCTCAGTCTCTGACAAGCTCCCTCTACCTTTGCCCAGATGACCCAGCTCATGAAGGCCGCCAAGAGCGGGACCAGGGATGGGCTGGAGAAGACCCGGATGGCTGTCATGCGAAAAGTCTCCTTTCTGCATAGGAAAGATACCCTAGGTGAGTGGGGGCTGCGCTCAGTGGTGTGTGGGGGTGGGGCATGCTAGGGGGCGATACTGCTGGTGTCTGGCCTATTTGGAATTGAACCCCAAATGTCTGGGTCAGTCCCAGTTTGCTTCCCACGTCTCTGACCAGTATGGTTGGTTTCTTCTGTGAGCCTTGGGGTTCCCCTTCAGTGTGTGGTCCTGGCTGTTGCCCTCCTGTCTCCTAGTTCACCTGGCCTTTTCTAGAATGTTCTTGGTTCATTTTGGTCTCACCGGTACTTATTGAATACCTCCCAAACACCGTTCTCAGTGACTCTAACAGCATTTCTCCTGGGGTTCCGGGTGCTGTGGGGAGACGGTGTACCAATTGGGAATGGTGACTCACGAGATGTTGGAGAGCTGATGTCAACATTTGTGAAGTGTCTTGGGGGCACGTGCCAATTTGCAGATGAGGGGACAGGTACAGAGAAGTCGTAGTAGACTTTCCTGAGGATGCACAGGCATGGGGGCGGTGTTTGGAGGAGACTAGGGTGAGAGGTCAGGGTAGCTCTATGGGCCTAGCCGGATGCTTGCCCTTGACCTTAAAGACATCAAGAGTCACCCAGATTTTAAACAGAAGTGTCCTGCTGTTGGGTTTAGTCATTTGACCATTTATACATTCAGCGAGCTGTCTACCATGGCATACCATGAATAGGAGCCCACGGCCCTGGGATATGGCTGTGGGCAAAGTGGTGAAGCCAGTGCTCTGGTCAGACAAGAGATGAAGGTGTGAGAAACTGGGTAGTATGATATCCAATCACGCTAGGCACTCTGGGGGTGGGGAGGGTGGGGAGGGACAGGGAAGGTGGGAAGGGGCAGAGAGGGTGGGGAGGGTGGGAAGGGGTGGGAAGGATGGAAGGGGTGGGGGAGGGCGGGGAAGGGGGGGGAGGATGGGAAGGGTGGGGAGGGTGGGAAGGGAGAGAGGGTGGGGAGGGTGGGAAGGTGGGAAGGGACAGGGGAGAGTAGGGAGGGGGAAGGCTAGTAGAAGGAACAGAGGAGGATGGGGTGCGTGTGCTAAGAGCCTGCAGTGCTCTGATGAGGTGGCATTTCACCCTCTGGGGTGAGTCATGCGGGTAGCTGAGGGGAGGGTTGGTTGTGGAAATGACGCAGGAGAGAGAGGGTCCTGTGTTGCCTTTTTTCTGCTTGTGTCTCAGCTGCCTGGGCCTTCATGGCTTGCACAGGGGTCTGCAGGCCCCAACAAGGCTGGCAGTCCCTGCACCTGCCAGCCCAAGGCTTCACCTGGGAGCAACTACCAGCGGGAGGTGAAGGTCCTTTTACCCCCATGCTCACCTGCCATCATCTTGGTTCTTCTCCCTGCCCCGGCCACTCTTTATAGATAACCCCGTTTCCCTGATCTCCCCACCTCCACTCAAGTGTCCAAATCTAATTTTTGATTCCCACCAGGGCACTGATCCCCTCTTCCAGGTAATGTTCAGACCGGAGTCCCCAAAAAGTTCCCAGCAAGACTCAACACCTGAGATGTGTTGTCTTTGGTGACAACAGACAAGAAGACAAGGGGACAGGGGGGCAGAGATGTAGGGCAGTAGGTTAATGGATAGTGACATCTGGGCAGTATTCTGAGGGTGCCAGTCCTTGGGTTGGAGGAAGCCTCATCCGGGGAGTGTCTGTTGCTGGCCTCACACATGGACCGGTCTTGGAAGGAACATGGCTCCAAGCTAGGGAGAAACGGTTGAGAGCCTCCATTGCGAGCCTCTCTTGCGAGCTTATGCATTTTTTTTTTGCGGCTCTGCATCTCACTTTCCTCCTTCACGCGTTGGGGCTGACAGTGGTCCCTGTCTCCTGAGGCCATGGGAATGGCGACCGAACTGCACACAGAAAGAGTCCTGCACAGCGGGCGTCGTTCTTGAGGTCTGTCAGCCCTGGTGGCTTTTGGTGCCAGGATGGTATCATGCCGACTTGGGTCCCATCCAGTCTCCGTGGCCTCACAGCTGGGAACCTCACCCAGTTCTCACAGAGTAACACGTAACGCTGGTGGAACCGATCACCCCACACACCCGTGCAGTGCTAAGCGGTCTGGGCAGAGGCTGGGCGTTTAGAGTTCACTCCCTTTCTATCTTTTGGGGAGAGCTGGCGGTAGGCAGCCTGGAGTAGACAGGGAGTAGACGCCTGGAGGCTGGGGACTCTTTCTGGGACACCATCCCCACTCCGCCCACTAGCCCTGGGCCTAAAATGACCCTCCCCCAGGGACGTTATTAATAGCTGAGCGGCTCGGATCACAGGCCAAGAATGTTACCCAGCAGCTCATGGGGGAAGAGGAAGCCACGGAGCAGGAGACTGGGGTGGGTGCGCTGTGGTGTCCCAGGCAATATGTGGGCCAGGCAGGAGGGCCTTCGCCACCCGCACCCTCACCCTCATGCTCTCATCCGCTGTCCGTCCTCCTCCTCCTCCTCCGTGTCCTGCTCAGGTAAGGGACAGGCTGTGTGTCCCGCTTCTCCAGGAGCTGGGCTGGCTGTCACTTCTCTTTTTCTCTGCCTCTCACTTCCTGCCATCCAAGGCTGCCATGGGCTCTGGAACCTCTGAATAGCGAGGGCTCATCACGATGAGCCTCTCCTGGAGGAACTCGGCGCCTGAGAGGATGGCGGATGGCGCCTCCTTTTTCTTTTAGGGGCTCGAGCTATTGTTGGGCCTGTTTTTTTTTTTTTTTTTTTTTTTTGTCGAGGCTAAGCCCAGCTGCAGTGGACTGGAGTCCCGCACCCAGCTGAGCCTGCTTCCTCTGGGCATCTTTGTATTTTTTTGCTAAAAGGGAAGTGCGAAACTGATGGTTTGATTCCCGTAGGGCTCTGTGTTCTCACCTCCCCTTCGGCGTCCAGAGGAAAATTATTTTTAGTGCCCACTGATGGGGACATGAATGGTGGGCCCATGCCTGGTTGGAACAGGCAGGTCTCAGCAGGGACAGTGGCCCCTGTTACGGGGGCCTGAGAGTGGATTTGGAGCTGACCCACTTGGCTCTGGGGCAGCTGTTTCCAGATGTGATTGGGGCTGTCTGACTGGTTCTCGTCTCCCGGAGCCTGAGCAGGGCGTGCCGTGACATCTTTCCATTTGACTTTCCAGGTGACTCGGAAGAAGAAGATATGGGGCTCCTGGAGGTTGGCGTGACGGACATCAAACCTCCCGCACCAGAGCTGGGCCCCATGCCCGAGGGCTTGAGTCCTCAGCAGGTCCGTGGGGAGGTGGAGAGGTGGGGAGGTGGAAAGATCTACAGGGGAGAGGCTCCTAGCCTGGTGCCTGGAGCCTGGGCTATTCGAGTTAGAATCTGAGGGGAAGCAACTATGGAAGTGGCGATGGACTTTATTAGGGAACTGGACACTGTGGGGCGGGGGTGGTGAGGTCCATTTGGGATGCTTGAGACCCACTGACCCCATGACCACTGGAGCAGGTGTGTCTCCCGGTCCATCCCATGTGGCTCTGGGGCTCCTGGAGCTATCAGGTCCCCTTCTTGCCTTTGGGAACCTTCGCATGTCAGGGACTGGTTCTGCTCCTTGGATCCCACCCCCTGACTGTACTCTCGGCCCGAGCAGGTGGTCCGGAGACACATCCTGGGCTCCATCGTGCAGAGTGAAGGCAGCTACGTGGAGTCGCTGAAGCGGATACTCCAGGTGCAACTTCAGAGGACTCCTGGTCTCTGGGAGGAGGGCAGGAAGGGCCCCCTGGAAGACATTTTATAAAGGGGATTGTCACCAGTCCTGCTTCTTAGGAACAGCGGGCCAAGTGGGGACGCCAGGCGTTTCCAAGGTCTCTGTTTATAGGGAGAGCTGTATTCTGAAGTGAAACTGGCGGGGGCGGGGGTGTCTCAGATGAGAGCACCAAGGCCAGTGTTCCCTTTTGAGCCTTGAAGGGGCTGTATCTTCCTGGCCATTCAGATAATCTTGGAAGCAAGGATACAGGGGGATGCCCCCTCTTCCTCACACTGGGGTTCCCAGGGGACGCTAAGCAGATGTTTGAGTAGCGTGTATGTGTTACCCTTTTTGATTGGGGCCTCCGAGACCTGGACTCCTCAAGGGTGTCAGAGTAGGCCACCAGCGAAGTGGACTGCTGGCGTGGGGTCAGTTTCGGACCCCTACGAAGGAGCACAGGCATCTGACGAGGCGACCGGAGTGGGTACTCTAGCTTTGAGAGTTCAGGGAACTGTGGTGACCTGGGACCTCGATACTGAGCCACACAGATGGCTCTGAGCCTCCCCGCCAGCCAGCCTTGGCACCGAGCCACTCCCAGAGTCCTCACACACAGATGGTATAGAAATGATCTTCTTGCTCCCAGACCAGCTTAGCATAGAAGTTCCGGGAGTTGTGGAGTGACAGAGATAAGGCAGGGACGTGACATTCCTGGAGAACCTTCTAGAAACTTCCACGAGGAACGCAGGATGCTTCTACCTGCGCCAGGAAGGCTCCACTGTGGGGCGGGGTGGGGTGTCTGCCCAGTTCTGGGTCTGCCTTGTCTAGGTGATCTTGAAGATTGCTGGCCTCACCCCCTCCCCCCACCCATTCTGGCAGGATTACCGTAACCCGCTGATGGAGATGGAGCCCAAGGCGCTGAGCGCCCGCAAGTGTCAGATGGTTTTCTTCCGAGTGAAGGAGATTCTACATTGTCACTCCATGTTCCAAATCGCCCTGTCCTCCCGAGTGGCTGAATGGGACTCCACCGAGAAGATTGGTGACCTCTTTGTGGCCTCAGTAGGTGTTTCTACTTAATGGCTCAGCTACTACCCACACTTGGTTACCTTGTCTAAATCAATGATGTCAGAGCCCCTCAGTCCCTGTATCCTGCGTGAGAGGTTGAACATGACACTTTGATATCCCAGAAGAGGTGTCAGACCAAGACGATGTTGAAGCCAGGGTATGGTGGCAGTACTGCCTGGAGACCAGCCTCATGGTGGTCTGACGGAGTGCAGGTTCCTTTCTAAGCATGCCAAGTGTGATCAGTGAGGGTTTGCATGTACTGGTTCAGGGTGCATTCACAGCTCCAGGACAAAGCCTTAGGATCTGGGTTCAGGGTGCATTCACAGCTCCAGGACAAAGCCTTAGAATAGGGGAAGAGCCCTGGATGGTGGTCCAGGAGTCTTGGTTCCACAACCTCAGGCAGGTCTAAGGATGTCTCTGGCCTCAGATTCCACATCTGTGGAATGAGGGGTGTGCTGGATTCCTGCTCGTCAAACTGAAACCCTCAGACTTCAGAGAGGGAGGAGGTGAGAAACAGTCAAGCCAGCCTCTGTGGAGAGTCTCTGGCTTCTGCTTCTGAAAAGGATAGTTTTAAGAATGACAGGGAGGGCTCAACAGTTAAGAGCACAGTTAAGAGCACTGACTGCTCTTCCAGAGGTCCTGAGTTCAAATCCCAGCAACCACATGCTGGCTCACAACCATCTGTAATGGGATCTGATGCCCTCTTCCTATGTGTCTGGGGACAGCTACAGTGTACTTATATATAATAAATAAATAAATCTTAAAAAAAAAAAGAATGACAGTGTTTGGGAGAGCTTAAGTGAGCATCTCAGGTGGGTGTGACCAGGGGAGTCATGGTGAGAGGTTGGCTGACTTCTGCCTTCTGTAGTTTAGCTGTGGAAGCATGGTTCAGGGACATTCCATATCCTGGGCATGGTAAGGAAATAGACAGAGCCAAGGTAGCATCCCTGCCCTTGGCTGCCTCCCCTATGGGTTCCGAGCAGGGTATCAGACCATGATGGGGTGGGCGTGGCCGTTTCTTCTCCCTATATTGATGTAGCTCTCACTTCTTACAGTTCTCCAAGTCCATGGTCTTAGACGTATACAGCGACTATGTGAACAATTTCACCAACGCCATGACCATCATCAAGAAGGCCTGCCTCACCAAGCCAGCGTTTCTTGAGTTCCTCAAGGTAGCCTGGGCTAATAGTCTTCGCTCCCTAGGGACGGACTTGGGGAGGTGCCTCGGGAGAGAAGGGTCATTGTCTGAGCAACTGTGGTGTCATGGCTATGGGCTAGATTATCTAGTCTCCAGGCCACACCTGGCACGCAGATGGGTCTGTGCTGTGGGTACCGGTGTTGGCCTGTGTTTCCACGGGCGGTGACTTCCTTGTTTGTGAAGTGACATGGGCATCTCCGGGTCTTATACTCCATTTGGGAGCATAAGGTTCAAGGCTGTGGGAAGCTATAGGACTCTTTGTCTTTTTTTTTTTTTTTTTTTTCCGGAGCTGAGGACCGAACCCAGGGCCTTGTGCTTGCTAGGCAAGCGCTCTACCACTGAGCTAAATCCCTAACCCACTATAGGACTCTTGAGAAGCTGTAGTTAGGCTCCAGTATCCTCCGTGATAGGGTGGGTGAGGGGCACAGCTCTGCCTGCAGGGAGCCATGTCCAAAAGAGGACACAGTGGATGAGATGTTGGGGCTTTGGCGAAGAGCTCCGTGTCCTGGTGAAGAGGACATGGACCAGGCTTTCTTAAGGGGGAGCCATCTGACACGGGTCTTGGGGAGACAGAGAGCCGTTTCCAGTATAAATATTGACAAGGGTCAGAGGCAGGAGGACTGAGGGAGCAACGCAAGGCTGGAAGGATTCTGGGTTCATGAGCTGGAGCATAAGCAGGCTTCCGCAGGCAATGTGGCCAGCTTGGGCTCTTCTGGATCTTCAGGCCTTGGTGTGGTATCCAAGGTATTGAGGAGTCACCAAAGAGCTCTGAGCTGGGATAGAAAACATGGAGACTTGTAGGGAAGCCATGAGGTTGCCAGGGACACGGGCCAGGACCCACAGGACACATGCATGAGCAGAGCAAGCAGGCAGACATGAGGCAGAACAGGAAGACCCTCATGGCCACCCTCACCTTGGCCCAGGCCTCTGTTCTTAATTTACACAGAGGGGTGAGTGTTGGATTTTCCAGTTTTGCCTTTGGTCGGGAAGCCTTCCGTGGCTGTTCTGGTCCCCTGAGGGTGTGGCTTACACAGGGTGTACCATGATGGGAGTGTCCCTGACCGTGGACCTGGAGCCCAGGAAGAGAGGTTCCTTGGATGAGGATTAGGTCTGGACCCTGGTGCTGGACCCTTGCCGTTGAAGATTGACGAGTGACATAGCTTTGTCCCCGCAGCGGCGACAGGTGTGCAGTACGGACCGAGTCACCCTCTATGGGCTGATGGTGAAACCCGTTCAGAGATTTCCACAGTTCATCCTCCTGCTTCAGGTACTGCCTGGGGCTCCCCAGGGGTCAGGGGATGAGTGCGGGTGGGAATGGTAGGTGGATCTCATCCATGGCCCATTTCTACGGCAGCCTGCTGTGTTCAATAGCATTAAAAAAAGATTTATTTTAAATTATGTGTGGATGTGTGTCTGTGTGTGGGCTTCTGCATGCAAACACTGGTTCTTTTGGAGGCTAGGGACGTTGGATCCAATAGTGCTAGAATTACAGATAGTTTTGAGCCACCTGATATGGATGTTGGGAAATTGGAGTTGGGTCTTCTGTAAGCTAGAAGCTCTCTTAAGCACTGAGTTATCTCTCTAGCTAGTGTGTGTGTGTGTGTGTGTGTGTATGTATTGTGTGTGGGGTGTGTGTGTGTATTTGTGTGTGTGTTGTGTGTATGTATGTGTGTATGTATGTGTGTTGTGTGTGTATGTGTTGTGTGGGGGTGTGAGTGTATGTGTGTTGTGTGTATGTATGTGTGTTGTGTGTGTATGTGTTGTGTGGGGGTGTGAGTGTATGTATGGTGTATGTGTGGTGTGTGTGTGTATGTGTGGTGTGTGTGTATGTGTGGTGTGTGTATGTGTGTGTGTTGTGTTTGTACATGTGTTGTGTGTGTATGTGTAGTGTGTATGTGTGTGTATGTATGTGTGTGTGTGTGTGTTTTCACAGTGAACACGTGGAGGTCAATGGACAACTTGCAGGAACCAGTTACGTTCTTCCATGTGGGTCCCAAGGATTGAATTCGGGTCGACCGGTTTGGTGGCAATGCCTTTACCTGCTGAGTTCTCTTCAGCCCGATTGCAGGGGTTACCTTGCTCTCCTAGGAGGAGAATGAGGCTTAGCGTTTCAGGATTTAGCACGCTGTCAGCCAACCTTCCTTGGTCAGGTATCACTTAAGCGGAAACACAGGAAGCCTGAAGGAGCATCGACCCCAGGCAAGGCCCTGTGGTCAGAAATCCTCAGATAGTATGACCTGGCTCCTGAGAGGCACTGCCAGGCTGAGGACCTGGTGGCGTCTTCCCCTCTGCCTGCGGAGATGCTGTGCTGTGGGCGTGGGCTCTGAGCTGAGGACACCTTTTGCCAAGGTAGTACCCAGTCTCCACTGAGACGTTTGCTCTCCGGCCTCTGCCTCTCAGTGTGCAGGGCTCTGGTGTCAGACACGGTCCCACGGAGCAGTTGTCACCACTGTCCATCCATGACCTTCCCTCACTGAAACTCTGGAAATGATAATTTTCAATTCTTCCGTCTCCTCAGCTCCTGCCAGCCACTCCTTCCTGTGACTTGCTTTCTCTGAGATTTGATAATTCTAGAAGCTGTATCCAAGTAGAATTGCAGAGTTTGACTCCAATGATGTCATGTCCTCAGCATTCAGCCGTGCTGTACCCTGGGTCAGAGTTGCCTTCCTCTCAAGGCCAAGGGGTGACTTTCGCTTATCATTTTGTTCCCCCACCCTCACGGATACAGGTTACCTCCTCACTGTGTCATTGTAATTGACACTGCAATGGAGTTGGGTGGACAAGTGTCTCTTGGAGACCCTGCTGATAGACTTCTTTGGTGCATGTGCCCAGAACAAGCCATGGTCATTTTGTCTTTATTCCCTAGGCCTTAGCCTCTTCCTTCTATGTCCAGTTCCTTGGTCCCATTGCAAGCTGCAGCCTTCAGGCCTGATCTGTGTAGACTGTGAGGACAAGGCTTTGACTCTAGAGTAGGGGGAGGGGCTGTGTGCGCGCATGTCCGTGTGTGTGCATGCATGTGTGCATGTGTGTATGTGTGTGTGCAGTGCACATGTGTGTGCATGTGTGCGTTCATGTGTGAGTGTGAATGTGTGCATGTGTATGTATGTGTGTGTGCATGCGTGTGCGTGCATGCATGCTCATGTGTGCGTGCGTGCGTGCGTGCGTGCGTGTGTGTGTGTGCATGCATGCTCATGTGTGCGTGTGTGTGTGTGTACACTGTTGCACGTCTTATTCATGCTCTCTCTGGCCCTGGCAGGACATGCTGAAGAACACTCCCAGGGGCCACCCTGACAGGCTGTCGCTGCAGCTAGCCCTCACCGAGCTGGAGACGCTGGCTGAGAAGCTGAATGAACAGAAGCGGCTGGCCGATCAGGTGGCTGAGATCCAGCAGCTGACCAAGAGTGTCAGTGACCGCAGCAGCCTCAACAAGGTGGGTGTGCGGCACCTGTCACTTCCGCAGCTTGCCTGGGGTCCCTCACTAGGTGGCAGTGTTCTCTGAGGGGGGAGACCTGATCCACTGGATAGCACACTCACTGTGATTCACGGTATTTTTAGGATAAAAGAAAGTTTTAATAGTCTTATTACCAAGACAGAAACTAGAAGCCATAGACTACTACTATAGTTAAAGGAATGGATTCTGAAATCTCCAGGTAAAATGCACATCTATGGGGACAGCCGGCTGTAACCTTGGGTTTTTCCTTCCACCTGTCCCCTTGTTCCCAGAAGTAACAACTCTGAGATTTAATAGTTCATGAAAGAATGCCTAGGCCAAAAGCTTTGCTTATTTCCTGACTGGTTCATAAACCATTCATTCTTTTCTGAGTCATGTGGTGTGGCTGGCTACCTGGTCCGCAGTTCACAGGATCATCATCTTCTTCTGTGTGTGGGGGAATCTCCTGCTATCTCCCAGAATCTTCTCTCTCTCTTCTCTCTCTCTCTCTCTCTCCTCTCCTCTCCTCTCCTCTCCTCTCCTCTCCCCTCCCTCCCCTCCCTCCCTTCCCTCCCCTCCCCTCTCTCTCCTCTTCTCTTCTCTCTCTTTCTCTCTCTCTCCTGCATGCCACACCTTCTAATCCTGCCTCAGCTCATTGGCCAAAGGCTTTCATGCTGACCTGCTGAGCGGTGAAGCGTCCATTTTATGATTCCATGCAATCATAAGAGCTATCTCTTCAGCTTTACCTGTAACCCCAGGCTCGGCTCAAACTTACTCAAAGTTACTCAAAGCAGGACTTTGAAATTCTGATCCTCCTGCCTCTAGCTCCCTATGATGGAATTACACCATGCACCACCATGCCCAGTTTATGCCGTGCTGGGGATTGAACCTAGGATTTTATGCATTTTTTTTTTAAGTTAAAGATTTATTTTATGTGAGTACATTGTCACTGTCTTCAGATGTACCAGAAGAGGGCATCGGATCTCATTACAGATGGTTGTGAGCCACCATGTGGTTGCTGGGAATTGAACTCAGGACCTCTGGAAGAGCAGTCAGTGCTCTTAACCACTGAGCCATCTCTCCAGTTTGATTTTATGCATGTTAAGCAAGTGCTTTCCCCATTGAAGTTTGAAGGTTTTCAGGCAGCATGCTGGTGAATATCTGTGATTCTAGTACTCGAGAGATAAAAGCAGGAAAAGCTAGAGTTTCAGACCAGCCTGGGCTACTAAGGGAGTTCTAGGACAGTCAGGGTTACCTAAAGAGAGAAAGAAAAGACAAGATCAGCCACTGTGGTCTGCAGTCCTTCTGTTTCCTGCCAGCAGGTGTGGCTTGGTGTGAGCCCCTCACTGCCCCACACAGTAGGGTGAGTAGGGTGAAAAGGTAGGAAGAGGCAGACAGGGATGGTCTGCTAGTGAGGTGACCTCTCCAGGGCCTACCAGGTGGGTGTTTCCAGAAAGGGAACATGGTGTGAGGTCACAGGAAGGGTTTGATGTCCTGGGGAATCCCAGAGGCAGCGCAGAGGCTGATGGCTGGCTGTTGCTAGCAGATTTCAGTGGTGTGGAGAGAACGTCCAGGCCTGGGAGACAGCAGCTGCTTATGGTCGCCATGCTCGCCGGTGGGGACAGCTCGATAGCTGGGACCACTATCTTTGACTTTTGTGTATGACCTTCATGTCGGTCATGGGATCAGGTGGGCTGGGTCACCTGAGGTCCTGAGGTCCTGAGCTTCAGGTCCTCCCAGTCACTGGCCCACCCAGGCCACAGTCAGGCTGCTGGCATGCCCAGGTCCACGTTGTTCTTTTAAGAAAGTGGAAGTCATTGGGGGCATTTAAAAAGTATGACAAGGCATAAACCTCAGATTCGAGGAACTTCCCCTAAGGTCTGAAAGAGCTGGGGCAACACCTGTCCTGTGCGGCTCCTTTCACCTGAGGGTGGTTGCCCACTTCCGGTTAATCTCACTGCGACCTCTCACAAAGGGCACGTGTCGGCGTCCGGTCTGCTCCATCCGTTCTGCGAGCTAGAATCTGGCATGTGTGGCAAGGAGAAAGGGGAAGAATACCCTTCCCATTCAGGATTTCCCAGGGTGCTTTCCCCAGGGATCATTGTCCCCCCTCCCCTGGACAGTACTGACTCCCCCATGTCCCAAGCCTGTTTTTTGGAAGTCTCTGGAGAGAAGGCACGAGTTCCAGCCCTGTGCTGGCCTTTGTGTTGGAGAGGTTTCTTCCAGCAGCAGATAATGCCTACCAGGGGAGGGACATCTGTTGGTACCACCCTGGGAAGAGCTTTCTGGTCTCTTTTGCTTCATGCATGCCCGCCATCCCCTTCCCTGCATAGTAGAAGGAGGTAGTCAGTGAGAGCGGTTCACTGTCAGGCTAGAGGACGGATAACCTGAGCCTCAGTTTCCCCCTCCTTTGCGTGAAGGGCGACCTGCACCTATGCGGATGCTAAAGCGGAGAGGGTCTCAGCGACACCTTGTGTCCTCCTATGCAGGGGCCTCTCTGGACAATCTGGGCCAGGCGGGCAAGGATCGGATCAGTGCTTGGCCTCTGGCCATTGCCCAGAGAAAAGTGGAAATGAAACCGGGAGGGGGCAGAAACCGCCCCGTGAGCTGTTTCTAAACAGCCGACTCAGGAGCCTCCAGAGGGTCGCTGGTGCAATAGTGAGACCGTCTTTCCCCTTTTAAATCTGCGTCAGGGACGGGGCTGAAGGCCCGAAGCCCAAGGGGCTTTTCCTCTTCTCAGTGTGGGCCCTGGCAAGGCAATTGCAGCTGCTATCGTGGAGGTGGAAGGCCACGGGCTGAGTTGTGTTTTCACAAGCTGTGTCTGCCTTGCTTATGGACACTGTGGGGGAGACATAGGGTTATAGCAATGGTGGGGGACTCCTGGGACCTCGAGGCTTCAGTAAGATGGGACAGTGTGACCATTCCAGTTCCCGTTGAGCTGGGCACTGCCACTCAATTCAGGGAGACAAAGCAGAGGGGCTCCATCCTGTGCGCGTGCTGGGGGTTGGGGCGTTGTGGGTGCTGTGCACATCCAGAATCTGGGCTAGGCTGAGGACATCCATGTGGAATGTTTCTGAGTCCCACGGTGCCCACCATACAGCATTGTCGGTGCCACTAGGACCTTAGGCTGCTAGAAGCCGCCTCTCCAACACAAAGGCCAGCACAGGGCGGGAACTGACGCCTTCTCTCGAGAGACGTTTCAAAACAGCAGGCTTGGGGCTTGGGGGAGTCAGTACTGTCCAGGGGAGGGGGGGACAATGACCCTGGGGGAAAGCACCCTGGGAAATCCTGAATGGGAAGGGTATTTTTCCCTTTTCTCCTTGCCACACATGCCAGATTCTAGCTCCCAGAGCGGACCGGTCACCAACACGCGCCCACTAGGACCTTTAGGGTTACCGCAGGCGTACGTTACCACACACAACCTGGACCTTCTTTTCTGCAAGGTGGGAGAGGTTCTGAACCTCTGGCCTGGCTGCCTGGGCAGCATCCCAGATCGTGACGTTGGTGTAGACCTTCTCTGTCCCTTCTTTTCTCCAGCTGTTGACCTCTGGCCAGCGGCAGCTGCTCCTGTGTGAGACTCTGACAGAGACGGTGTATGGAGACCGCGGGCAGCTGATCAAGTCCAAGGAGCGCAGGGTCTTCCTGCTCAATGACATGCTGGTCTGCGCCAACATCAACTTCAAGTAAGAGCCTGGCACGGGGTGGGACGTCCTCTTCCAGGGACCTTTTGCTGTTTGGTCCTCTCTCCCCAGTCTCTGTGTCACAGCACCACCAGAACCCTGTTAGGTCTCAGGTGCTTCACCTTCCTCTACGTCCCTCACGCCCTACTTTGCCCTTGGCCCAAAGCTAAGATCTAGACTAGCCAAGGGCATCTCTGACCCCAGACTCGGTGTCATTCACTGCCCAGGGCTGTGTGCTACAAAATACCCTTAATAGCTCAGCCCGACAACCTTGAAATGGAAGAGGATCTTCCTTGTGTCTACCTCAGATCCCTGCTGCTTTAGCCCACAGGGGGTTTCCCGGATCTCAGAGCTGCTGGTCTCCACCCAGAGCCCAGAGTCGTTTCTGCCCTCTAGGAGCATGGTTTCCAGCCCACGAGAAGCACCCAGAACTGGGTTGTGGGCTTAGCCTGAGATTGCAGGAACTGGGCTGGGAGGAAGGGGGCCTGTGGCTGCTGCCGGGACCTCACACATGGTTTAGCACAGGAATTCACACAAGTGTCAAGACCTTTGGCTTCACTTGACTATTTGGGTGATGTAACGAGCGGGGCCTGCACTGCCCCAAGGTCATGAGAGCTGGGACCTTCACGCTGCAATCCCTCACTCAGCAGGGGAACTCACAGCTGTCCCCTGCGTGGCCCTGTGGGTATTAAGGATGGGGACCCTTTTCTGCTGTACTCCTAGAACTCAGGCTGTGACCTTTGCAGCAGGATCCTGGGAGAATCTCTGTTCTCAAAACCTGATACTTTAAGAGCCTGGGACATAGCCTGGTGCAGCTGTTAGAGTCGGCCCAGGAAGTGTTCAGTGACTGTTAACCCAGGCCAGTTCTCCTACTTCCCAGCTTGGGTACTCACACTCACAGTGTGTATGTGTGTGCGTACATGTATGCGTATGTGCATATGTGTGTGTGCACGTGCATGTGCATGTATGCATATGTGCATACATATGTGTGTAAGAGTGCACATGCGTGGTCCCATGTGTGTGCATGTGTATGTGCATGCTTGTGTGCATGTGTGAGTAAGTATATGTGCACATGTGTGTGTACACCATGTATGCATATGTGCATATGTATGTGTGTATAAGTGCAATGTGCAGGCCTGTGTGTGTATGTGTGTGCATGTGTATGTGTGTGTGTGTGCATGTGTGTGTATGTGTATGTGCATGTGTGTATCCATGTGCGCAATGTGTGTATGCATGTGTGCAATGTGTGTATGTTTATGTGCAGGTGTGTGTGTATATGCATGTGTGCAGTGTGTGTGCATGTGAGTATATGGGCATGTATGCATGTGTGTGTGTGTGTGTGTGTGTGTGTGTGTGTGTGTGTGTGTGTGTGTGTGTGTGTGTGTGTGTGTATGAATGTTTAGGTCAGAGCACAATTTTAGAGCCAGTTTTTTCTCCTCTTACTGTTTGGATCTGGGAGGTCAAACTCAGGTCAGCAGGCTTGGTGGCAAGTACCTTTATCCACTGAGCCACCCCCACAGTCCCTGATACTGTGAGTCTTATGTCTCATTATGTCCAGACACCCAGCAGGACTGGGGGCATGACCACTGCTCTTCTTGGCCTTACGTTGTTCAAGGTTGATCATGTGTGAGAAATGGGGTGCGGGTGCTCAAGTTTGGGGACACTGGTTCGCCAGTGTGGCTGAGTCACTTGACTTTGCTGAGTTTCTTTTCTGGAGTCCCAAAGCTGCTGGGGAGGGAGAGTGCTGTCAGAATCAGAGAGGATGGTGGGTGGAGCCCCAGGGAGGCCCTCTGTTCACACCTGGCCTAGGTGGCCATGCCTGCACTCTGGAGCCCCCCTCCCTCCATGCCCAGGCCAGTGGCTGGCCCCCCAGTGTCTTCAGTCTCACAGGAACATGCTGTCTCAATAACAATACCCCCTTTGTCTTTTCTCCAGGCCCTCCAACCACAGGTAGGTAGCTTGTGGCTTGGGGACTCAGTCAGGCATGTGACTCTGGTTCTGGGCCTGGGCTCCCTGGTGTAATGCCTTGGTGTGGGTTTCCTGCGCTGCCTGGCCTGGCTTGGTTTGGGCCTGAGGTCCTATGCTTGCGCTGCCTGGAGCCTGGCTAAGCAAAGGCACTGGGAGCTGGGGCCGTGCTGCCTCTGGGCTGGGCTGCAGCAGGCTCCCCAGCGCTCTTCTCCTGTCCCGTAGGGGCCAGCTAGAGATCAGCAGCCTGGTGCCCCTGGGGCCCAAGTACGTGGTGAAGTGGAACACGGCTCTGCCTCAGGTGCAGGTGGTAGAGGTGGGTCAGGACGGCGGTGCCTACGACAAGGACAATCTGCTCATCCAGCACGCTGGAGCCAAGAAAGCCACCGCTGCGGGGCAGGCCCAAAGTAAGTACTGCCACCTGCTGCCTGTCACCTGCCAGCTGTAGAACCCCGAAGACTGACTGGGGACCACAGACCGGGTGGGGGCTGGGCCCAGAAGTTGTTGCCACTGCACCCCAGTGCAGATCCTTGGCTCTCCTTACACATGCACGTCCCTGTGGTCTCGCTGCTGCCACACCCCCTTGTGCACACTCCGCACCATCAGCTAGACTCCCTCACGCACAGCTCACGCAGCAACGCAGGCCAAGTGCGACTTGGCTATTAACCGCCCCCCTGTGGGCTCTTGGATAGGTGCCTTCCACCTGTCGCTAGTGTGTCTCCTGGTGCATCGAGGGACTTGGGGTACTTATCGTACCCCCTAACCCACAGGGGTGCTAGAGAACTCAGGTCTGTCTGTCTGTCTGTCCCTTCCTGGGTCCCTGCCTCCCCATCCTGACCCAACCGCTCAGACCCTGCTTGAAGACATATATATCCCTGTCTGCCTTCTCCCTGCAAAATGGTCTCCACCACTGTGCATGTGTCCCATTGGAGTGGCCTCTGGCTGCTTATCTCCCTTCCTTTGTCCCCCTACCCCCTCCATCTTCCCCCCCGAACTGGCCCTTTCAAGTGTGGTGTGTGTACATTGTAGGATACCCCCACCATCTGAGCGCTCTGATGGTCTTGGGGTACAGGCCTGTGTGGCCCTTTGAGGACATCTATGCCTCCTCCTTCCCTCCCAGTCTTTGCTGTGGCTCCTTGGCCTCCTGGGTCCTGGCCCGGGAGTGTGCTGGCTTCTGCTGCAGGGTCTTCCCCAGTCTGTGTACTTTCTTGTTTGAGTCAAGGGTACCCTTCCTCACCATCTCCAAGCCAATATCTTTGATGACCTGAGCTTGGGCCAGAGCCCTGTCCTGGTCTCTCTAGGCCCCAGGCTGAGCTTTCTGATCATTACTTTTCTCATCGCTGTGATAAAATGTCTTAAAAAAAAAAAAAAAGGCAAGTTAAAGAAGGAAAGCTCATTTTGGGGTACGGTGGGGAGGTCATGGCAGGAGGTGTGTGAGGTAGCTGGTCACATTGTTTTCAACATCAGGAAGCAAAGAGAGGTGCATGCTGGCGGTCAGTTCCCTTTTAGTTCAGTCCAGATCCCATGTTCCTTCCAAGAGGACCTTCCCACTTCAGTTCCCACTCATCCAGTGTGCCGCTCACACTGCTCAGCGGTGTGTCTCCTGGGCGATTCCACAGCCTGCAAACTGGACAGTATGAACAACAAGGAAGGGCTGACGGTTGGCCTCGCAGAACCTCCGTTTCAGCCAGGGCCTGGCACCCAGACCTACTAAACGGGCAGGCCCTGCAGAACGGAGCACTGCACACTGCACCTGCCCTGAGCCAAGAGCTCTCTGGTTTCGCTTCCCCTCCCCACCACCGCTCTGCCCACAGCCCTGCCTGGGTGCTTGCCTCACTGGGCCCCGAAACTCTGGAAAGTTTGAGGCATGATTGCGACAGCTGCTCTGGCCCTCTGAGGCAGTACCATTGTGTCCCCTTCCAGATCCGTGCGTGAGGCAAGAGTGGGGCGCTTCCTCAGTCCATTCGTCCCTCTTAGGTCCCTTTGAATGACTCCACTCCCTTCTTCCTGCCCACCCCTGACTGTTGCTCTGGGAACCCCTGCGTCCCCGACTCTGTCCTTCTGCAGCCTGACCCCTCACCCCTGGAATGGTGAGAGGCTCTGTAGGTCCCTGGTTAGCTTTAGATTAATTTTTTATCATATTTTTATGCAAATAAGGACCCAGAGAATGTTCCCTGCAATGAACACTCGTGCGTTTAGCTCTTGAACGAGAGAGAGTAAAATCCAAACAAAACAAACTCGATAAAAATAACACTACAAGACAATGTAGAATATTCCTGTCCACAGTGTCGGTGAATTCTGACAGCTGATGTTTTCTTTCATCGGACCTGAACTGCTCACAGTGTAGATGCCGCGTGCCTTCCCATGAGTGGGTCCTCCCAAACCCTACAGGGTGACTTACGTGGAGCCCCATTTTCCCACCAATGTCCATTCTTTGAGCATTTTCAGTGCGTCCTTACCATCCTGTGCACCCCTTTGCTGATTCCTGTTGATCTTGACACAGCTCCACTCAGCTACCAAATCCTCAAAACCTCCGACTCCACGCAGAAGAATGTGGCATTAAAGTCACACCATCTAGGGGTTGGGGATTTAGCTCAGTGGTAGAGCACTTGCCTAGCAAGCACAAGGCCCTGGGTTCGGTCCCCAGCTCCGAAAAAAAGAAAAAAAAAAAAAAAGTCACACCATCTAGGGGGTGTGGTGTGCACGCCTGCTTTTTTTAGCCGCTCACAGTGAAAATCCAGAAGGAGGCCTTAGCTCCTTTAAGGCAGCCTGAGAACCATGGGCTAGCGTGTGCCACCCTGTTCCCAAGGTGCCATTTAAGGTCTTCTCTGAACTGTCTTGCCTGTCCCTCCCTCTCTGTCTCTCGCCGTCCACCAGTGTCTCCTGTATTTGTATCAACATCTGAGCTCTATGCCCTCCCACTCCCTACCACTAACCTGTCACCCTGGAACCTTCCTCCCAAGCATTTTCTACCATCTGGCTAGTTTACTTTCCTCCCCTGCTGTCTGCCCACCCTATGGGTCCTAAGTCCCATAGGAGCAGGGACCCTGCCTGCCCTGCATAGCCGGTCCCCCATATGTCACTGAACAGTCTGCTGCTCAAAGGATGCTAGGAGCCTCAGCACCTCTGCACAAGCTCCTCTCTGGCTTGGCCACACCCATCACACTCTGACCTGTTGAAGGCTCCCCAGTTCTCCGAGAGCGTGGCTGATTTGGTCTTATGGTCCTTGTGAGCCTCCGTACAGACCGACTGTGGCATGATCCCAGGTGTGACGCCTTCTCCTCCTGCTGGGACCTCTGTCCCAGACCTGGTCATATTTCCCTCAGCATTTCCCTTGGCTCTTCTCTGTGGACATGGCTGACTCTTCCCATCAGCAGACGCTTAGCTTCCCCAGCCTCAAGGCTGATCCCTGTGTCTTCTCTCCCAGACAAGGTGTACTTGGGCCCCCCACGCCTCTTCCAGGAGCTACAGGACCTGCAGAAGGACCTAGCGGTGGTGGAGCAGATCACCCTGCTTATCAGCACCTTGCATGGCACATACCAGGTAGGCGTGGCCCAGGCGTAGTGAGGGAGGGGCCCTGCATGGGGCCTCTTTGCACCCTGGCTCTGAGAATGGAGTAGTAAGAAAGGCTGTGACCCCCTGACCCTCTCAGAAAGCTTTGCCTATATCTGGCTTTATGCACTAGTTGGAAGTCTTACAGTTCTTCCCTGGCCTCTGCCCCAGCTTCAGAGTGTCCTCTCAGGTGTCCCTCTGAGAGGAAGCAGCAGCTGGGTGGGGCCCTCACCCAGGGCTGGGAAGTCCTGTGTGTATAGATGGGATCCCCTTTCCTGTGGCTAAATGAACAGGTGTGTTGAAGGCTTTATCCCATGTGCCCCAGGTACCGTCGCTGTGTTAGGTCTCCTGTGGTTTTTCGGGAGCCAGGAGACTGTGGTGACCCCTTCTCTCCCCAACACTAGAATCTGAACATGACCGTGGCCCAAGACTGGTGCCTGGCCCTCCAGAGGCTCATGCGAGTGAAGGAGGAGGAAATCCACTCGGCCAACAAGTGCCGTCTGCGGCTCCTGCTGCCCGGGAAGCCTGACAAGTGAGGGGGCACGGGGGGAGGGGCTGCTGCCAGTGAGGGGTTCGGTGGGAGAGAGACAGAGACAGAGACAGACACACACACAGAGTGTGTATGTGTGTCTGGGACCTCCTGCTTTCTGTAACCGCTGTGGTAAGAGGTGGTACACACCCACTGTGGGCCATGCCCAGGAGAGCACCTAGCACATAGTAGGTACTTAGGAATGAGGGTGTGAATGAAGGGACGTCTTGCTGACATCTGGGTTAGCTTGGTTTTCTCTTGTCAGACTTACTTAGCCTACTACGTCATACCCTCTTTCCTCACCTCAGCCTGTGACTTCCCAGGTCTTCATAGATTGACCCGGTCACCCCTTTCAGGTCCTCTGCTCACAAGATTCATCACAGGAGCTGGGGCACCCTCTCTGTGTGGAGAGGTGGTCTTAAGGCAGCTGCAGACCAGCCCAGCAGGCAGGCAGACTAAGGACAAGGCTGTCTCAGTTCTGTAGGCTGTGCCCGAGTATCCTCAGGTCACAAACAAGGAAGTGAGGCCAGGGGCCAGGGGCCAGACTCAGGACCCCTGGGCTTTGCTTGTGAACCTCTCTGCAGGAGGTGGGGTCTCAGCAGTGGGAGTCGGAAATGCTCACTGCTCAGATGCTCAGGCCTGGGCCTCTGGAGTCCGGGAAGAGGTTCAGGAAGAGAGCGGGGTCCTGATGTTTGAATGTGGGAGGCTGCAGCTTGAGCTTCAGAAGTTGCCCTCTCGTCTGCTGTCTCCTCTCTTGTGCCTTATTCTCCAGGGCACCTAGAGACTGAGAGACAGTGTGCCCTGCCCACTTCCAGGGGGTGGGCTTACTCACAGGATGCTAAAGGGGCCGCTGCTGCTCTGAGGTGATGTCCAATCTTCTCTATCTCTCCCTTCCTCCATCCATCCCATCCCTACCCTTCCATCCTCCCTCTCTACCTCTTTCTCTTTCCTCCCACCCTCCTTCCTTCCTTTCCTTCTCTCCTTTCTTCCCTCCCACTCTCCCACTTTCCTGCTCTCCGTCCTTCCTGTCCTGTCTTTTCCTTTCTGCACGTGTGTCCACTCTGCATTCATCTCCTGAGCAAGTGCCTACCGGCCGCTGGGGAGAGACAGTATGAAGTCCTTTCTGGAGGCCAGCGAAATGCTGGCAGTTGGTGGTGCCAGGGTCTTAGCTGCCCATAAAGCCAGAGGTGTTGGGGGTCTGGGACTGGGCTGCCAAGAATGGCTTAGCTCCTCCGGTCAGGTGCCCGAAGCCCATCACAGAGGGCAGAGGGCCATCTCCCCAAGGGGGTGGAGTTTGCCAGGCCAGGGGCCTCCCTCCATGTCCAGGAGCACGGTTTGAAAAAGAGCTGAGGCCTTCCAAGGCCTTCGGTGGAGCTGAGCTGCTATACCAGGCATACCATTGGGTCCTGCCTCTCCCACAGGTCCGGCCGGCCCATCAGCTTCATGGTGGTCTTCATCACACCAAATCCCCTGAGCAAGATCTCCTGGGTCAACAGGTTACACTTGGCGAAGATCGGACTAAGTGAGTACAGGGTGGGGGCAGAGCCAGGGCAGGGTGGGGAGAGAGGCCGGGGGTATGAGCATGAGCATGAGGTGGTCAGTGAGCAGGGTGAGTCCCAGTGGGAGGGAGGCAGTGCTGTGCAGAAACAAACCCGGTTCTCAACCTCGGACCATGCCTTCCCTCTCTAAGCCTTGGTTTCCTTGTCCCTGGGTTATTGGGATTTGACACAAAGTGAATTAGCTGCCAAGGAGAGGTGATTCCTGCCTGCCTGCTAACCAGCCGTGTGTGGGGGCACCCGCTGGAGGAACCCTAACCACCACTGACGGATTTCTCAGTATGGTGAAGTAGATAAATATCAGGCTGGATGCTTGCAAAAGTCCCACATCATCTTTGTTTATAAGTTCCCTGAGGTAGGTCTATTGAGAGCTTTAAAAAGAAAATCACTGAGGTCCCAGGCCCAGAGAGGTGCAGTAACTTTTCTGAAATCTCACAGCAGGAAGGGTTAGATGTAGGATTCAGACACCAGGCATTGTGCTTCCAGGGCCCAGGCCACCTCACTTGCCTCTGTCACATCCCCGCCGTATTAACACGCACAGGGTCGTAACGATTTTACGTTTGTTTTATGGCTTAGTGTCCTGGGCAGTCAGGACTGTATGGTGAGGTCTAGCTGAGACTGGGAGCATCTTTGTTTACCTTGACTGTGTGTGTGTGATCTTTTGATAGGTGAGTTAATTTTTAATGTTTATTTTATGTATGGGTGATTTGTCTGCATGTGTATCTGCTCCACACACACGCAGTACCTGAAGGGGCCGGAAGAGGGCATCACATCTCTTGGAACTGGAGGTACAGATAGTTGTGAGCCACCATGTGGGTGCTGGGAATCGAACCTGGGTCCTCTGGACAAGCAGGGGGTGCTCTTAACCACTGAGCCATCTGCAGCTCCTCCAGTAGGTTCAAAAAACATTTCTGGATCAGGAGTCAGGCCTCTGTCAGTGGCTTTCATTCATTAAAACCCCTTTTCATTTGCCTTGTATAGCAGTGTGTGTGTGTGTGTGTGTGTGTGTGTGTGTGTGTGTGTGTGTGAGCATGGGCATGTATGCATTCATGTGTGTGTGCACAGGTGTGTATACATGTATGTGTATGCATGTGTGTGTATGCATATGTATGCATGCGTGCCAGTGCGTGTGCATGTATGTGTGAGCGAGCATGCGTATGTGGGTGTGTATATGTGTGCATGCATGTGTGTGAGTGTGTGTATGTATGTGTGTATGTGAGCGTGTACATGCTTATGTGTGTGAGCGTGTGCATGCATGTGTGTATGTGTATATACTCAGGTAAAGGCCAGAGCACAGGTGTTCCCCAGGCACCATCCACTTTAAAAGACAAGACTGCGTGTGTGTCTGCATAGATGTCTGTGTACCACTTGCATGACTTGTGCTTTCGTGGGCTAGAAGAGAATACGCGGAATACAACTCCTGGAAATGGAGTTGTAGATGGTTGTGAGCCATCTTGTGAGTGCTGGGAACTGAACCTGGGTCCTCTGGAAGAGCAGTCAGTGCTCTAACCACTGAGCCTCTTCACCAGCTCCCCATGTTTGTTCTAGGGGTAGGGGTTCTACTGAGGTAAGCTGGGTGGCCAGCAAGCCCCAAAGGTCTATCCTTCTGTTCAATAATGATGCAATTATAAACATAGGTGACTGTCCCCAGCTTGGTTTGTTTGTTTTCCTACATAGCCTTGTCTGTCCTGGAACTCACTCTGTAGACCAGACTGGTCTTGGACTCACAGAGATCCTCCTGCCTCTGCTTCTCCCATCCCCTGGTAATTTTAGACATAATTTTAGACAAAGCTCAGAAGGCTCTCTGCTCTTGAGGAACTTAAGTTTGGGATGGACACATGGACATTAAGTGGAGTGGTGGACTGGGAAGGGGGTGAAGTGGGTCATGTGGCTGCCACGGAGATGGAGGGCTGGCTGTGCCAGGGAGAAGCCATGGGGAGATCTGGGCCAAGTGATTCAGGCGTGGCAGCCACAAGTGTATAAGTCCTGGGGCAGCAGCAGTGGGTGGTTCACAGTGGCCAGAGCATGATGTGTATGTGTATGCGTGTGTGTGCGTGTGTGTGTGTGAGAGAGAGGGTGTGTGTGCATGTGTGGGTGCACGCATGTCTGTGGGTGTGTGAGCATGTGTACTTGCACATGTGTGTGAGTGTGTGGGTGTAAATGTGTATGCATGCATGACTCTGTGTGTGTGTGTGTGTGTGCTCACGTGTGCACGAGCATGTGTGCGCCCGTTCTCTGAAGGTATTCCCTGGAACATGGGGAGCCTGTGACATCACAGTTGGTTTTCATCCACGTGAGGCACTCTGCTGCTGTGCACAGGGCCCTGGAGGAGGGGGTGGGGGTGGGGGGTGAGGGTGGGGGAGCAAGCACAGAGCTGGAGGATGGGGAGGGTGTGTGGCTCTGCAGGAGCTGGGATCACAGGTGTCTGCTTGGCCAGTGCCCAGGGCCCTGTGTCTAGGGCTGGTGTTGCCAGACCTGAGCTCCTCTGTTGCTGGGAGGCTGCAGAGGACGGAGATTCTGGCCCTTGGAAGGGCTAAGGCGGTGCCTCTTCTGGGCCTGGGGGCAGGCACGTGCTGTCTTCCCTATTTTATCTTCAAGGTGGGCCAATGCTAAAACTCAATGTAAGCCGGCTCTGCCTCCCTGAACCCCTGCCTCCTGCCCCCTCTTTCCCCTCCCCCTTGCTCCTACCTTCCTGCTGCTGCCTCCTTCCCCTTTACCCCTTTACTCCTTCTCCCCACCCCTCCCCTTCCCCTCCCCAACCCTCCCCGCCCCTGTCTTACCTCCCTTCTTCCCTCCCTCCTCCCCTGCCCCCTGCCTTCTGCTCTTCTCCCCCTGTTCCCTGCCCCTCCCCCACCCTCCCCTGCCCTCTGCACCCCTGATCCTTCCCCGTCCCCCTGCACCCTGGGCTGCTTCCCTATCCCTCATGTCCCCCTCCTCCATCTTCCCCTCCCCTTGCCTCCCTCCTTGTCTTCCTTTTTGTTTCCTTTCTCTTCCTCACCCCCCCCCCACTTCCTTCCTTCTGTCCGAATGGAGCTAGGGTGGCATGCGGAGCTTTGCCTGACTAACACCCTCAGTTCTCCTTTTCCTCCTGTTTGAGGCGGGGCCTCCCTGAGCTGAATTTACTCTGTCACCCAGAAGGCTGTCACCAGTCCTTCCACATTGGCGCCCCAGGTACCTGGGATCACAGCGGGGCTCCCAGGCTGGCTGTTCAGGCAGCTTCCCAGTAGAACCTGGATGCTCTGTGGAGCTGAGCCCTTGCTGCTGGGCCTGGTGAACTGGTGAACGTCTTATCTCCACAGAGTCACTTCAGCAGTCTTCATAGGAGAGTCGTTTGAAATTATATGTGAATTCCAAGTCCCCTAGGACTTGAATAATTTGTTCTTTTCATTTGGCTGCTTTTGTTTCTCATCTGTAGTGTCATGTGTGTGAGTGTGTGTGCACATGTGTGTATGCATGTGTGTACATGTGCACGCATGTGCACACATGTGTACATGTGTGTATGTATGCATGTGTATACAGGTGTATGTGCATGTGTGTACATGTGTGTGCATGTGTGTATGCATGTATTGTGTGTGTCTGTGCATGCGTGTATCTGTGTATGCGTGTGTGCATGTATGTATGTACATGTATGTATGTGTATGCATGCATGTGTGTACATGTGCATGCATGCGTGTTTATGTCTAGGTCTATGCATATGTGTATGTGTGTATATGTATGCCTATGTGTATACATGTGTATATGTCTGCATATATGTATGTGTGCATGTGTGTATATTTGTGTATGTGTGTACATGCACATGTGTGTATGTATGTGTATGTATGTGTGCACACATATGTGTGTTGGTGTGTGTGTGTGTGTGTGTGTGTGTGTGTGTGTGTGTGATGTGCAAGGAGCAGGACCATGTTAAAGATGTGTCAGTCCTTTATCATATTTAATTTTCTTCCTCATCAGTGAGGCAGGATGGCCATCCCCCAAAGACTGAAAGAGGAGACGGACAGGAGAGCTTTGGTCTAGAAGTGGTTTCCTAACCAACACTGGCATTGCCCTGTGGTCCTAGGAAGGGCAGACCTCCTTCCTGAGCCCCAGTTTCCCCCTCGGTGACCAGACTGGTTCTTTAAGGGCCCTTGCTAATTGTAACAGGGTCTCAGGTGCACTGGAAGGTGCAGCAGGGGACTGGGGCAGGCCTTATGCCATGCGACCTGGAGCCAGAAGACACCGTTTGGTTCCTAGTTCCAAGGCTTCTGAGCCACTTTGCCCTGTCAGAGAGTAGGCACCATGCAGGTGCTTCAGGCCCCAGGGTTCTGGTGAGAGATGGGGTGTGGGTGTGGGAGGCAGCCCTGCACTGGGGAGTTAGAGCCTCCCATGGCGGAGCAGAGCCGAGCCAGACTCTTCCCAGCCGTCACAGCTGCTAGCCTCTATACATAGAGGTTATGGGTTCACACAGAGGGCTCCAGAGAAGGAAGGGAAGGTTGGGGCTCTCCCAGTTCTGCTTCCTACCCTCCCTCCCTGTTCTTAAGGCTCTGCTCCCCTGACCCTCATACTTCCAGGCCTCAGAACCTCTCTGGCTGACAGCTCTCCAGAGAGGGTCTGGGTGTGGCAGGCCCTTGTCACACCCCCGCTTGCAGGAGTATCAGAGGCTTCAGGCAGGAGGCTGCATGCAACCTGGGTGCCTCCCTGCCTCACATCCCCGGTGTAGTCTTCAGCCCTCTCTGTCTTCACAGCTACGGTCATCTGCAACCTTAGCCCCAGGAAGCCTCTGACTGGGTCCTAGATCTCAGTCTCATTAACTCTGCAAACCTTCCAGTGCTAGGATCCCCTAAGCCAACGGGTCCCCGGGCCCTGGGGTTATGAGGGCCAGGGGAGCAGAGTCTTGAGAACTGGGGTGTAGCAAAACTCTGAGAGCCCCGACCTTCTGAATACTGTGACCCTTCAGTACAGTTCCTCATGTTGTAGTGACTGCTCCACCCCAACCATAAAATTATGGTTGCTACTTGATAACTATAATTTTGCCACTGTTATGAATCATAATATAAATACCTTCTTTCTGTTGGCCTAAGGTGACCCTTGTGAGAAGGTCATTTGCTCCCCCAAAGGGGTTGAGACCCACAGGTTGAGAACCACTGCCCTAAGCTTTTTCTGGATGTGCTGGCCCTCTTCTCTGGGAAGGGGTACAAGGCTCTACACCCTAGCTGGAAAGTTATGACCTTCAGCTGGCTTCCATAGCTTTAAGCAACTCAGGGTGGGGTGTTTCATGGAAAGGGCGCTTGGCCTGGTGACCGACTATCACTGGTAGCATTTCCTTGCACCAGGCTGTCTGATAAGGTCTTGAAAACAGCCGTGGTTCTGGGAATTTTGAGAACAGTGGTCAGTGATGGTGAAGACCGCAACCTCAGCCTCTCTCCACAGTGTTAAGGGGAAGGAGAGAGATAAAAAAAAATGGCCACCATTTCTGCAGGGCCTGGTATATCCTAGAGCTCGTTTATAGTCTTTCTAGGCTCCCCAACAACTCCAAATGATTGGAATTCTGTCCCCTGTTCTCTCGACGCGGCAACAGGCTCCCTGTCATAAGATGTTTTGAAGACTGGAGTAGGCGGTACCTGGGGTAGGCGGTGCCTGGAGTAGGCGGTGCCTAGGGTGCTTCCAGCGGATTGGAGGAGATGGGTTCTAGGCTGGGAGTGAGAGAGGCGGGAGGGCTTCCCTCCTATGACGCTATGGCTCTTGAGACCCATAAGCATTGACAAACACGGCCCTAAATAAGCTTCTGCTTAGTGTCAGTTGAAATCACCTCTGTGCCTTTGGTGCCTCTCCTGAATGTCACCTACCCCAAGTGGACTTTCCGCGTTCAGTGGCCACAGCCTCCTCATCTGGTCTCAGCTGCTCTGGTCTTGTGACAGGGACAATGGCAGTGGCAGATGGGGAGCCGCAGCTCCATTTTCTTTTAGCGTTCCCAGTTGCGCACAAGAAAGTCACCATCTGGAGGGAGAAGGTCAGATCGTTAAAGATATATATGGCATGAATTGTCAGAGCCTGATAGGCTGTGGGTGCGCAGGGGAAGGGAGAGAGGATCTGGGGGGCGGGCGGTGTAGAGGAGGAGGCTGTGCGTTCTCTTATCTGGCTGTCAGGTGGGTGAGCGCCACAGGTCTCCGGCCTGACTTGGAGGGTCTGCCTGACTGAGTGTTCCCTGAGGGCAGGGACAGTATCTTAAATTGGCTTTTGTTTATTTACCTCTGGGCCTTAACTGAGAAGGCAGCAGGGCAGCCTACCTCCCACCGTGGCCTGCCTGCGCATACTGTGCTACAGGTCCATGGCTTACTTTACTGTGTTTCCCCGATCGGGATGGGGGGGCATTTTGTTCTGCGCATGTGCGGAAGTTGTGCTTTGCCTGCCGAGTCTCTCACATGCTGACTTTGTCTCTTTTCTGTGGGCAGGACTAGGGTTTATGGGACAGTTTCTAGGACCCAGAGTGTGAAGGGCCACTTCTGGGCCTATTAGGAAATGCCCATCAGTGCTGAGTGCTTGGCAGGGATGGGAGCCATCACCGGTCAGCCTTTGGTATTAAAGGAAGCGTCTCGCTTCTCCAGCGTTGTCACCTGTGGGCTTCACTCCAGCCTCTGTAGCCCAGCTGGCGTTTGGGCTGGGCCTCTTCTAGGAGTAGTTCTTCCTTACACATGCTAGCCTTTCTCTTTGGCCTCTCATAAAAGCAAATCACATTGCCCGGGCATTTTAGATACCAATGCAAAATGGGCTCTGAGAGAAAGGTTATGTTCAGGTTGCCCTCGGTCATTGGCGTGGATCTGTAGTATGGCTGCCACGGTGTAAGTGGTTGTTATGGATAGATAGCTTTGGCCTCCACAGACCATCAGCATGGTAGAGAACCTCCTGCCTCCACACCCATGCACACAGAAATGGAGAAGCCCGTGGAGGAGAAGAGCCAACCCTGTTCCTTCAGTTATGATGGGTTGTGCCTTATAAGCTCATCTGAAGGGAAAACTGCATTTAACCCCTTACCTCCCCACATCACAGCTTAGCCCAGCCGACCTTTGGTATGCCTGTGTCATTTCCATCAGCCCAGGGTCGAAATGTGTGCGTAATCAAGTGTGTGTAGGTTGTGGAATGCGTGTCCTAGCATGCCAGATGGCCCAGGTGCCATCTTTAGTAATTCAGACAAACCAAGTATGGATGTGTGGACCCATGCATACGTACATGCACTCGTGAAAATGCATACACAGGTGGGGGTTGGGAAATGTGTCAAGGTCCAAAAAGGCAACCTCCAGAAATGACTGGTGTGGTGATCTGGGTGACCTGGAGCTGGCTGTCGTGCATCCTGAGAGATCGCGCCACCTAGTGCCAGTTCAGGGAAAGATCAACGCTCAGTATCCAAGGCCGGTCTCAGCTTTCCCACCCTTGCAAAGTGGATGGACATAAATTGAGTCGCTCCAACCTGGAGACACTTGCAGTAATGAGGGATGTGACAACTCTAATGGGCTGGAACTCTGTTGATAAGGGAGGACCGGCGTGTGGTTAGGCGAGGCTTTTAGGAGAGGAACCCGCTGCAGAATGGCTCGAGTAGCTGGGCAGCGTTCCACGTAACGGGACACCAAGAGCTGCGCGCTGAAATGGCTGACAATTATGGAGCCTGGTGACCAGAAGATACAGCTGGGAGGGAGGGGTGGCTCTTGTAGCTCTTCCAAAAGAGTCTGGGCCTTACTCCAAGCAGACCAGGACGCCACTGGTGTTTTCAAACAGGAGCAAATGAGGTTCTGTGGATTTGTTACAGACTAGCCCTGGAGGTTGGGAAGGGTGCCTTCCTGTTTGCCATCAAGGAGGAGTGTGGGACTGAGGGAGGCTGGTGTCCCAACAGTTGATGACCTCCTTATGACCCCAGAGTTGTAGGCGCCCTGCAGGTGGGCGTCTTCGGCCTAGAGCATTGCTATGTTGATAGGATTCAGCCTGGCCTTGTCAGAGAAGGCGTGGCCTGTTGGAGTAGGCGTGGCCTGTTGGAGTAGGCACGGCCTGTTGGAGGAGGCATGGTCTTATTGGAGGAGGTGTGGCCTGTTGGAGGAGGCGTGGCCTTATTGGAGCAGGTGTAGCCTTATGTTCTTGCAGGTTTAGTGTGAAGAACTTGCTTCCAGGAGCCTAGTAGCCCAAAGTCTCTCTGCGGGTGCTGCCTCATGCCACAGTCAGGACCTACCTAGTTTTGTTTCCCAATCCCAGTGTTACTTCTATGGTGATGAGCGCTCTACCCACATTTTATTACTGTGAATGCTGGCCAGGTGGACCCACAGCCCCTTTCTCATTGCTGCAACAGGAACACGGAGGGAAGTTTTGTTTTTGTTTTTTTAAATGTTGTTGGATTGTAGCTTGAGGGGTGCATTCCACCATGGAAGGGAAGAAAGGAGGCAGGGCCTTGAGGCAGCTGGTCACATCACATCTGCAGCCAGGAAGCCGAGAGAGATGGATGCAGGCACTTCGCTCACTGTCTCCTTTCTGTTCAGTCCAGGACCCCAGCCTAGGGGATGGTGTCGCCCACATTCAGGGTGGGTCTTCCCTTCTCGGTTAACCCAGGCTAGAAATTCCCTCACAAACATGCCAGGAGGTTTGTCTCCATGGTGATTCTAGAGACTGCTAGGTTGTAATCAGTGTTAACCATCACACCTTTCTGCTTGCTGATACTGGGCGTGCATGTGCACACACACACACACACACCCTGCACACACACACACACACACACACACAAACACACACACAATATGGCAGTAGCCTTGTCACACTGGGTGGCTGTTGTGATCTGGTATATAAGAAAGGAAGGCCCCTTAGTAGGCAGAATTTCTGGGCTGGCATTAGTTTCTTTGCTCCCCGTTCCTCTCATCATTAAAGTATTAATATTTCTATTGTGAATGGGTGTTTGTCTGCGTGTAATTTCCGTTTATGTTTGTGCCTGGTTCCGATCCCTTGGGACAGTCGTGAGCCACCGTGTGGGTCCCGGGAGTCAAACCTGGGTCTTCCGGAAGAGCAGCCAGTGCCCTCAGACCCAGCCATCTCTCCGCTCCAGCCTCCTCTTATTCATTCTCTGAGCCCATGTGTTCTGACCTCTTAGTCCGTGCCGGACGCTGCTGCAGGGTTAGAGGTGAATGACGTATCCCAGACCCCGGCTTACAGCTTACAACTGAGGGACCTGTGGTAACAGCCACAACTAGATCTGTAGCTGACAAGGATTCAGGTGGGCATGAGTCACCAAGGGGCACAGGACAGGCACTCAGAGGAGATGCCATAGCCAGGGTGGACAGGAAGGGCTCGTCAGAGGAGGCTGACTTCGAGCAGACCACCTCCTCGCCATCTGCTGCTATAGATCCGCCTCTCACTTCTTCAGTCATAGGCGTCTGACTCAGTTCTTGAAAACAGGGACCTTCGCCTATCCCTTAGCAAAGCACAGGATGAAGGAAGGCCACATTCTGCTCAGCAGACAGGTCTCACACGGTCCAGCCCAGACCTGGAACTTGCCGTGGAGCTGAGGGTAGTCTTGAACTTACGAGGCTCCTGCCTCCGTTTCTGAGGGCTGGACTACGGGCGTGTGCATCACACCTGATTCATTTCATGCCGGGGATAGAACCCAGGAACTCTTGTATGCCAGGCAAATGTTCTATCAATGGAGCCACATACCCAGCCTTATAATATCATCCCCCACCCCGCTCATGGCTAGACCGAATGACCGTCGAGCCCCTAAGGTCTGTCTGTCTTTCCCTGCTGTCACCTGGGTTGCAAGTACTCACTCTCACAGCATTCACAGGGGTGCTGATTTGAACTCGGTTCTTATGCTTGCACAGCAAGTACTAAGACCCATCGACTACTCCCCAGACCAGCCACCCTTTCCTTGGCAAAGGAATTGAGGCTCAGGGGGTTGGAGTGTCTGCACAGGTGGATCTGTGGTAGGGTCAGGCCGCGACTCTGCCCTCAGGGTTCCCAGATCCCCGACCGACCGTGGTCCCTAGCCCGAGGTTCGTAGCCTGATGCTCTCACCCTCATCTCAGTCCAACAGGCATGTGGGGCGAGAGTCTGATCAGAGGAGTGAAGTCACCAAGAGGCCTGGCCTGCTGGGGTCCGTGGTGACCCCCAGGGCTGAGGGCCCGTTGCTGTGGCTGGGGCTCACACCCTAACTAGTTTCATATACCCCCTTCCTCTCGCTGCAGGGGAGGAGAACCAGCCGGGATGGCTGTGTCCTGATGAGGACAAGAAAAGCAAAGCCCCATTCTGGTGCCCCATCCTGGCCTGCTGCGTCCCTGCCTTTTCCTCCCGGACCCTCAGCCTGCAGGTGAGTGGACCCGTCACGGGGTTGCTGTGGAGGCCCTGCCTAGCCTGGGAGAGCCAGTGTCTAGGTAGTGTCGTACCTGCAAAGTCTCACTCAGCGTCTCAGTCCAGCGGACAGACTTGGGGGCCAAGCCATTCATTCTTGTTCTGCGAGCTACCTTTCCTACCAAAAGAAAGGTCTGTGTGAGTGACCAGCATGGGTCACGGGGTGGAAAATTCTATTATTTTGTGATAGTGAATTCTAGCAGCCTCATCTGTTGAAGGCTTGACTCCGGACTGTGCCCGAGATGATGCCACCAGGCCAGTGCTGGCTTTGGCGGGACTCTCTCCTCATCCCAGGATGCCTTGTGGCGTTCATACCCTCACTTGCCCACGGCATCCTTCTGGTATTTAGCCACACTTCCTGTAATAGTGGTTAGAACAGCCTTTCACAGGAGAAGCCCAGCCAGGTCTTCGGAAATGACAGTCAGTGAAGGGGTTGGTTTAACCTGATTACAGTCTCCATGGTATTAACCACCAGGAAGCTCGCCCCCACATCCGTCACTTGTCCCTTATGTCCTGGCAGAGCCCGCCCCTCCATCTGGAGCAACTGTTGTCTATCCTCTCCCAAGCAGATGAGGACCCTGAGCTCTGGGACGGGCGAGCGAGCGTGGGACCCAGCACAGATAAATAGTCCCAGGAGCCGTGCGGGCTGGGCTGTAGACTGGGGCTCTAAGAGCTGAATGAGCGCCCTTGCGAT
This sequence comes from Rattus rattus, assembly GCF_011064425.1. NCBI lineage: Eukaryota > Metazoa > Chordata > Mammalia > Rodentia > Muridae > Rattus > Rattus rattus. The sequence goes on from NC_046154.1 coordinate 17,610,621, forward strand.
GTAAGTTCATCGTCCATTCCTTTGTTCATCTGTCCGTTCGCAGGTCATCCCTGAGCACCTACTGTATACTAGAACTGGGGGTGCAGTGGTGACCAGGACATACGAGGTTCCCGCCTCATACGGCCTTTAGTCTAGTGGACAAAGACAGGCGGGACCTCAGCACACCGAAGGGAATATAAACAATATTAAAGCAGAGACACAGTAGGCATGGAAATGGGGGCTACATGGTTAGGGAGGCCCCTTGAGGAGGTGGCATTAAACAGAGATCCACATCGCAAGAAGACACAGACCCCCAGAGGACCCTGGGGACCCACGTTCTAAGTGGTCAAATCAATACGGAGCAGACAAATCAAAAGGGTCAGGCAGGGAAATAGGACTGAACTCGGCTTCGTCGTCTCTTAAAGGAGCCATCTTCTAGTCCTGTTATGGTGGCCGTTAACTTTTGATGTGAGTTCTGGAGAGGACATTGAGACTATTTCTCTGGGCGATGAGGCTAGCCCCTGGGTGAGGGAGACTGTGACAGACTTGCAGTGTTTCATTCTTGAAGCCCCAATGGACCCAAGGCAGGCAGTGGTGTCATCAAGGCAGCTTGATTTGAATACATGGATGGGGGCTCTGTGGGTAGAAGAGGCCAGGACAGACAATCGAGGCTTGGAGCCCAGTGCAGGGGCCTGCCGGAGGCTGGGTCAACCTGGGACCTGGAGGCCAGGGCTGGAAGCAGAGAAAAGTTAGTCTCTCTCTTATGCTGCTGAGCGAGCCTCACCCAGAGTCTCCCAAGGAATACCTAAAACTTATCTAATTCATTTTTTGAGATACATTCACTTTTATTTTAAGTGTACATGTGTGCCCCCATATGCATGCATGCAGTACCCACAGTGACCAGAAGAGGGCACCAGATCCCATGGAACTGGAGTTGCAGATGGTTGTGAGCTGCCCTGTGCATGCTGTGAATCAAACCCAGTTCCTCTGCAAGAGCAGTCAGTGTTCTTAACTGATCTGCTGAGCCATCTCTCCAGTCTCCCTTGTAATAGTTAAAAGAAAAGGTTTTCCTGGAGTGTATGGACTGTATGTTAAAGGGAAATAATGAAAGAGTGGGGTTACCTTTGGGCCTTGGTGTGGAAGCCAGTGTCCATGGATTGTCTGGGTCTATCCTGCGCTACTTACTCAAGGGTGGCCCTGGGGTGCGATGGCCTCTGCAGCGGGGCCCAGGTACACATGTCAGAGAGGGATGACGGAGTCCCCAAGCGGCCTTCTGTCTCCTCTGCCATCCAGAACCTGGGAAGGTAAATGAGGGCCCGTGTGTCTCCTCACTTGGAACTACTAGGGCTCCAGAACACGTGGGCTGGCAGAGTGCTCAGCCCCACTCAGTCATTCCAAGGAGCCCCACGTCAGCCGAGAGAGCCATGCATGAATATCTGTGGGTAATGGGCCTGAAGGAGGGGGTTCCTGGGAACCCGCCAGAGCCTGTCTTGCCGTATTTCCTGGGCTGTTCTCACTCAGCCCTGCCCGCCTCCTACCTAGCCCAGACAGCTGTGCCCCATCAGCTCCGTGCCAGCAGCCGGATGAATTAGAGCGGAGACTGCCAGCCTTGTCCAATTACTGAGGGAACAGATGTGTATGCGGGCGCTACCCGGGCTTCTCTCCCACTCCCTCGGGCTCTCAGGTGGCCACAGGAGCGGGCAGGCAGCCCGTTTCTTCCCCGAGGAGGCTGGAGTTGGGCAAGGGAGTTGCTGGCCCCACCTCTTTCCTGGGCAGACTGTGAAGTGTGCATTGAATTCTCTTCTTGCTGGTGGTTGAGGCTCAATGCTCTCCTTGGAGCGGGCAGCTGTGCCCATGCTGGGCCATGCCAGACCCATTGGAAAAGGACAAAGACTGGGAGCCTTCCTGCCGGACTTGTCCCCCAGCCTGGAATGCCCCAGTGGTGTGACACTGGAAAGCTGTCCGCTCCAGGCTCAGTAAGATACCCTGTCTCCAAAAAGAAGGTGAACGGTAGTTGAGGATGACACCCAATGTCGACAGAGTTGACCTCTGACCTTCAAACCCCTGTGCATACACATGCACATGCATATATGTGCACACTCGACAGAGTTGTGTCCGGTGCATTCAGGGCGAACATTCGGCAGGTCCCCTGGGAGTTCCCAAAGGCTGGACCTCTGGCAAGTCTGAGGGTTCTTTTTGGGCTCTTGACTCCATTCTAAAGTAGGGGGCCTGTCCCTGGAGGGGCAGCGGGAATTCAGGGGAGGACATGCCACAAACCAGGTTTGTCTGAAGGCCCGCCTGGCCATAGGTTTGGGAGCGTCAAGTGTGTGCATTTTGAGATGCTTTGATTTTTAATCAAATTACGTTGTTTATTTATTTACTTGTGGAGGCTTGTCACGGTATACATTTGGACATCCATTTTATCGTTCCCCCATGTGGGTTTAGGGCTTTGAACTTAGGTCGTTGGGCTTGGTGGCAAGCCCCTTTGCCCGCTAAGCCATCTCTCAGGCTCTCTGAGATGCTCAAGGCTTGAATGCCTTGTGGCCCTGGGGTTGTAGCCTGGCCCCACAGAGGGTATTCAGCCAGATAGCTTAGTCCTCAGCTTCCCAGTTCAGAAGCCTCTGTTCCGATGGCCACCAGCCTTCACTAGCCACAACGGGTAATAGTTTTTCTATGGCTATAACAAAATACCTGAGGCTGGATACAAAATACCTGAGGTTGGATACTGTAAGAAGAAGAGAGGTTTATTTGACTCACTGTTTTGGAAGCTGGACATCTCAAGTTCAGACAGTCCCAATCCTTTCCCTGGTAAGATCTCAGGGTGATGACATTATTATGATGGGACCAGTCACATGTGGAGACCAGTATCTGGTGAGAAATAGAAGTCAGGGTTCAGGGTCAGGCTGGTTCACTTGGTAACGAGTCACTCTCAAGGGAGTTAACCGGGGTCCCGTGAGAACTGCATTCATCTCTTCCTGGGACGTTGTACCCTCAACCTAATCACCTCCACCTCTTAGAGGTCTCACCCATTAACACCGCTACCCTGGGGACCAGGCTCCTAGCACGCAGGCCTCTGGAAAACACACTCGGACTGTAGCTGCTGATTTGCTGGCTGTGTAGTTGGTCAGTTGTGGTTCATATAAAGTTCTGAAGAATTCTACGCAGGCCTTGAGAGCCTCCCGGCTGCTGGGTGCCGGCTGGGCATCCAGGCCTGTGCTCCATGCTGTCTAGCTGCCCTCTTCAGGCCCTAAGGCCATCCCAGCCAGATGTCAGGGCCCCACTTACAGTCAGGGAGCTGATGTGGAAGTGGGGTTGGAGCCAAGGCCAGCTTCATGCAAAGTCTGCCCCCTTTCTCCAGCTAGTACCCTGCCTCTCTCTCGTGCACCTGGCCCCCCAGAAGCTGGCTTCCTGTCACGAGCAAGTCTGAGGGACACTTGTCCCTTAAGGAAGTCTGTCCTTGTCACTACCACCTCAGACCCATTTCTGTCAATCACCTAGCCCACGGGCATTGTCATGGAGATGCCCGAGTCTGGGCTGTGACGTCGCCGTCAGCCAGCGCTGGCATGGTAGCAAAGGTTCTGGTGGCTTCTTGCTCAGCATGTGGGCCAGGTGGGAAAAAGTGGGACACCATAGGGCTGAGGCCGCTGCCCTGGGACTTCCAAGTAGAGAGTTCTAGTCCTGCCTCCGTCCTTAACATGCTGTGACCTTAAGCCATCCCTGTCGCCTCTCTGAGCTTCAGTCTGACTGCTACATGAGGAGGGTGTCTGAGGTAACTTCTGGCCCTCTTGCCCAGGACAGGACGGTTAGGAGTTTTGGTAGAACGCTCCAGCAGAGCGGGACTGGTTGGCTCTTCACCAGCAGAGGGCAGCACCTGCCTGGGAAAAGGCTCAGGGTCTGTCTCTGTGTCCCTTGGCACAGCACCTTCCGTCCTGCCCCACTGCCCGCCCTCGCTGTACTGTCCAGAGAGCCAGGCTTTCTGGGAAACAAGGCTCTGAGAGGCCGCCCGGCAGGACGGAATATGAGCAGCCAGCGGCGAACAGTGATAGGTGACTGCCGACCCACTTCCGGTTTCCACAGGTTCCCTACGCAAGCCGCCCAGTGCCCCTGAGCCAGTGGGTCCTTCTGTAGACAGAGACTGATGCAGAGCGCCCACATCTCATTTCCACTTCCCACAGCTTTCTGGAGCCTCGCGGGAGGCCCCTGGGGGGGGGTGCAGGAGCAAGCACTGACCTCCTCTGTGACCTAGGGCTGCCCGGGCCCTCTGTGGACTTTGTCTCATCCATCTTCAAAATAAATGGCTTGGATGCGGGAGGCGGAGGGACGGGGCTTAGGGGCCCTCAACAAGCCTTACCTGGGAGCTGCCTGGTTCCAGAGCCTGGGTAGATCCAGAGCACCCGGCAGGCCCTTTCTGGACAGAAGGTTCTAGAAGGACAGTGATCAGTATGAAGCACAGAGAGCCGCGTGTGGCCCGTGTCCCTTCTTTGACCCTGTCCTCAGGATTCTCGTTTGGGGGCCAATGGGCTCAGGAGTCTTTCAAATGTTTGTTGTTTTGGCAACCTTACCGGTTAACCCAACTGTACCGTCTCTGTCTCCACAGCTTGGGGGCCTGGTCCACAGTCCTGTGAACTCTCCTCTGCTGGGCTTCTCGGCTGTCAGCACTTCCCTTCCACAGGGCTACCTTTGGGTAAGCAGTGCCATTTGCACAGAGCTCGGGTGGTGGTGGTGGTGGTGGTGGTGGTGGTGGTGGTGGTGATGGTGGTGGTGTTTGGTCTTCAGGATGGGGACAGAGAAGGTGACACCCAGGAAGGCTTCTGAGAAGGCCTCCCATCCCTGTCTACCAAAGGCTTTCTAGGAACCTTGGGGCTTGGAGGTGGGGGGTAGGGCCTCATCCAGGTTAATGGAACTTGGGGAGAGTGAGGCTTTTGCAATTGACCAGCCCTCCTGGAGATAGATAACTGGAGGCTGTGCAAAGGCCCGGGGCACAGAAGGCTGGGGTCACAGGAGGCCAGGGTCACAGGGGATTGGGGTCACAGGAGGTCAGGGTCACAGGTGGTCTGGGTCACAGGAGGCCGGGGTCACAGAAGGCCTGGATCACAGAAGGCTGGGGTCACAGGAGGCCGGGGTCATAGGAAGCCAGGGTCACAGAAGGCCAGGGTCATAGGAGGCTGGGGTCACAGAAGGCTAGGGCCATAGGAGGCCAGGGTAACAGGAGGTTGGGGTCACAAGAGGTCAGGGTCACAGGTGGCCTAGGTCACAGGAGGTCGAGGTCACAGAAGGCCTGGGTCATAAGAGGCCAGGATCACAGAAGGCCGGAGTCACAGAAGGCTGGGGTCACAGGGATCCAGGGTCACAGGAGGTTGGGGTCACAGGAGGTTGGGGTCACAGGTGGCCTAGGTCACAGGAGGGCGAGGTCACAGAAGGCCTGGGTCATAAGAGACCAGGATCACAGAAGGCCGGAGTCACAGAAGGCTGGGGTCACAGGGATCCAGGGTCACAGGAGGCTGGGGTCACAGGAGGCCGGGGTCACAGGAGGTCTGGGTCATAGGAGACTGGGTCACAGGAGGCCAGGGTCACAGGATTGGGTCACAGGAGGCCCGGGTCACAGGAGGCTTGGTCACAGGGCTGGGTCCCTGGCCTCACCGTGGCCCAGGCATCAGCACTATTACTCATTTCACGTGGAGCCTCTACTCGCCTTCTCCATTTCTGCGGTTCTCGGCAAAGCCCTGACTTTTGGCCCTGTGCTCCTTGGGTTGCTGCCTGTCCTCTTGTCCAAGGTTCTGGCTTCATAGTCCCTGGCCATGCTCCAAGACACGCTCCTTCCCCGTCTCTGTGCATTTGTGCCTTGGCTTACCTTCAGACTGTAGTACAAATATTGATTGTTTTCCCTCACTGTTTCCCGGTTATCATCTCGTATCTTATGTCTCTATTCATCTATGCACGCATGCATCCACTTACCCTGCCCATCCTTCATCTGTTCATTCATCCACCCACCTATGCATCCATCTACCCGTCCATCCACCCACCCACCCATCCATCCATCCATCCACTCACCCGTCCATCTGTCCATCCATCCACCCACCCATCCATCCATCCACCCACCCATCCATCATCCATCCATCCATCCATCCATCCATCCCATCCCCTCATCCATCCCCTCATTTATCCATCCATCCACCTATGTGTCCATCTACCCATCCATCTATCAGTCTACCCAACTGTCCATCCATCCACCTATGCGTCCATCTACCCATCCATCTATCAGTCTACCCAACTGTCCATCCATCCACCTATGCGTCCATCTACCCACCCACCCATCCATCCATCCATTCTTCCTTCCTTCCTTCCACACATCCACAGCCCAACCATCACTTACCCATCTAGTGGCCCACGCATGCATAGCGCACCGATCCATTCACTTGACAGGTGTATATTGGGTGCATTCCATGAACTTGACACAAAAGCGAAACTGAGCAAGACAGAGGCCATTTTCAAGAGGCCAGGGGCTCACTGGCTATTGCTTGGGAGGCCTCTACAGGGGAAGCTGGAGAGCTATGTGGGTGCTGCAGCCACTTTACAGTAGTACCTGTTGCTTGACTGCCTTTGGCCGGGAAGCTAATTTGTTTCCTTGTAGCTGGGAGCACGTGACCATTGTTGAGTGTAGGGTGTGTGTGGAGAGAAAAGAGGGAGTTTCCATCACCATCCCCGAGAGCTGTGTGTTTGTGTGTGTGTATGTGTATCTGTGTGTATGTGTATCTGTGTGTATGTATATTTTTGTATAGGTGTGTTGTGTGTGTATTCCTCAGAACTGTGTTTTGTGTGTGTGTCTATGTGTGTATATGTGTATCTGTGTGTCTATGTGCATATGTGTATGAGTATGTTTCTATGTATGTATGTGTGTCTGTGTATATGTGTATGTATTTGTCTGTGTGTTTGTGTACATGTGTGTATCTGTGTATGTGTCTCTGTGTGTGTTTGTGTGTGTGCCTGTATCTGTGTGTATATATGTTTGTGTATGTATGTGTATATGTGTTTGTGTGTATCTCTGTGTGTGTCTGTATTTGTGAATCTATGTCAGGGTGTGGTCCCTGGGAAGGGATGCTCTATTTGCTACCAGACAGGTTTTCCTGGCCTCTGTATCTGTGTATCTGTCTGTGTGTCTGTGTGTCTGTATATATGCGTCTGTGTCACCGTGTGGGAAGGGATGCTCTGTTTGCCAGCCTGACAGCTTCTCCTGGCCTCTGCTCCTAGGTTGGCGGTGGGCAGGAGGGTGCTGGCGGCCAGGTAGAAATCTTCTCCCTGAATCGGCCTTCGCCGCGCACCGTCAAGTCCTTCCCACTGTCGGCCCCTGTGCTCTGCATAGAGTACATTCCGGATCCAGAGGAGGAGGCTGAGGGTGCAGAGGAGAGCCGGGCCACCACCGATCCCTCAGTGACAGTGCACCCCACTGTCTGCCTCGGATTACAGGATGGCAGGTGAGGATAAACAGAGATGGCTTGTGCTGTCAGGCGGATGGCTGCAGGAAGTCCCTCTGTGGACGGCTAACCAAAGCATCCTTCCCCAGATCAGTGTCACCAGGAGGATGGGGACCTGAGACAGCCAATGTGGGAGTCTAAGTATCAGGAGTGGCTTATGTCATTGCTGACACCCCTCCCCCCAGACCTCTGGCACCACCTCCTGGCCGTGCATCCTTAGACACACCATGTTAAGTCAGGCTCTTGTCTGAGGGGAAGCTCAGGACCCCTGCAGCCTCTCCCTGTCTCCTGTGGGCAGTGAGGCTTAGCGCCCACCACCACGCCTGTCCCAGTGCAGGCTGTAGATTCCGTTCAGAAGACCAGTCCCATCTAATCCTGAGAAGATCGTCCAACAGAGAAGCCCCCTGCATCTGTGCTCTTCACCATATCCTGTAGGAGACTTTGTGTACCTGAGTACCTACTGTGTGCCTCACACATGCTGGGTGGGATCTCTCACCATGACCTTGCAGCCTGGGGGGCTATCCCCCAATCCCCTTTCCCACACAGGGAGGAGCTGAAGCCAGCATTCCAAGGAGAAGTAGTAGAAAACCACATTAACCTCCCTGTAGTCCAGGCTGGGCCTGTGGCTTTGGGGGACCTGGTAAACACTTTTAATTTTAGCTTTGAGCCAAGATAAATTTCATGTAATACAAAATTCACCTTTTCAGGAGGGCTGGAAGTGTGGCTCAGCGGGAAGAACACTTGTACAGTCAACACAACATCTGGCTTCGGTCCCTAGAACCTCAAACTGGACATGGTGACTCCTGTCTGCGAGCCCTTGAGAGGCAGGAGGCAGAGGGTCAGAAGTTTCAGGTCATCCTCGGTCACAGAGCAATTTTGAGGCCCGTCTGGGTCACATCGAGACCCTGATTTAAAAAAAACAAAAAAAAAAAAAAACAAAAACAAAAGGCAAAAAACAAAGTGAAACCAATCATTTTAGTCATTTTGAATTACACAATTTGGTGGGTTTTTTAATCCGACTTAGCTCCAGAAAATTCTCATTATTCCCCAAAGAAGCATACACCATCACACCCTTTCCTTGAAAACTGCCCGTCACCCTTGGCCTCTGGGAGGTTGCCCTCGGGCATAACCTATAAATGGTACCCAGTACCTCGTGGCCTCTGTGTCTGGCTTCTTCCCCAATGGCCCTCAAATGGGCACCATGGCCCCTTTGATGGAGAGAACAGAAGGAAGTTCACCACTCCAGGTCAGCAGCTGGGAGTCGGTGGTTGGATTTGAACTCAGTTCTGGGTGGCATTGGAACCCAGTTACTTTCCTCACTGTGTTCTGGAGCCGGAGCCCTGACTTGTCCTGTGACAGAAGCCAGGGTTCCTGGAGGAGAAGCTAGGGTGGGCAAGCGAAGCCCCAGGCAGGTCGGTGCCCATGAGTCATAGTGATATCATCTTTCCCTCCAGCATCCTGCTCTATGGCAGTGTGGACACTGGTACCCAGTGCCTGGCCACCTGCAAGAGCCCAGGCCCGCAGCCCGTGCTCTGCCTGCGTCACAGTCCCTTCTACCTGCTTGCCGGCCTGCAGGACGGAACCCTCGCTGCCTATCCTCGGACCAGTGGTGAGGACTGTTGGGTGGGTGGGTGGGAATGGGGGTGCTTATGGACACCTCAGACTGGAGAGGACCTGGCCTTTCCATATGGAAGTCTCTATAGAAACAGAACACTTACTTCTCTGTCCATAAACAAACCCTGGGGGACAGTGCTCCACAGGCCGAGAGACTGGGGGTGGTCTTGGAAAAACCTGGCTTCTCGCTCAGGCTCCTCCCTGTGACAGCTCTGTCCCCGGCGAGTGGTCCCTCCTTTGTGCCCTGGGCTCTTCTTTATTGTAAAGTGAGAATCAGGTTGTGCCCGGGCACCTCTCTTGGTTCTGCTGAACTAAAGCGACTCGATGTGGGCCGGGCACAGGCTAGAATGGATGCTGAGAAGGAGAGCCCCCCGTTGGGGGTGTTTTTTAGCAGAGCTATGCTGCAGTGGTGTGCACTGTGCTCCGGGAACAGTGTCAAGCATATGATGTCGCCTCATCTTAAGCCTCATGATGCTACTCTAGCGAGTAGTCACCCCTGTGCCATGCCTGGTCTCTGAGGCCCCTGAGGCTCACTCAACCCCCAGGTTGGTGGTGAGGACCCGGCGGCAATCGAGGAGACCCCAGGGCTCTACAGCACCGTCCCCTCCCCCCTCCCCAGCCAGCTCAACTCAGATCTGAAGGCTGCTTCATCCTTGCAGCCTGTTGCAGGGCTATAAACGGATATTTGCAATGAGGGTTTTTTTTTTCTTCCCCCTACTTGGCACTATGTTGGTATTTTTAATTAGCTTTTGATAAGGCATTTATAGTTTTTAATTAAAGGGGGAAGAAGGGAAAAAAATTCCCTCTTACCATCAGACGGAGCCGAGCGTGTGTGTGCATGTAAATCCTGGCTCAGATGTGCTAAGGTTTAGACAAGAGGTTCTGAAGGGGCCACCCACCCTCCCGTGCACCCTGGATACCGTGACTCAGGCAGGCTTCATCCAGCCCTGACTACTCAGAGGAGGGCTTAGGTGGGTGGGGCGTGGGGTTGCTGTAGCCAAGCACCACAGTGGTGGGTCAAACAGTGGAAGTTCAGGATCGGGGCTTCTCCAGCTCTCGGCCGCATCGTGACTGGTGGGGAGGCCACTTGGGTCTTCTTTGTCCTCACGAGGATGTCTCCCTGGTCATGCACTCTTGTGTCTCTATCTCCCCTTTTACAAGGACTCCTGTTATTCTGGGTTAGGGACCATCCCAGGACCTTTAATTACATCTGTAGGAATGCTGTCTCCAAGGAAGGATAAATTCTGGGGCATCGGTATAGAATCAGGGCTGTAGCTGAGTGGGTTTTGGGGGAGGCACGGTCCAGTCCTTGATGGAGTTTATAGGGTTTAGCCACTGACCTGCAGTCTGAGGATGAAGCCTGCTAGCTTGTCAGAGTACTATCCTCATTTTCGGGGAGTCTGCCCTGCAAACATTTGCTCCCCCTGAGGTGTATAAACAAACATCCACTCTATGCGGGGAATACACCGGCCAACAAGACAGGCGTGTCTTCTGCCCTTGTGAGGTTTGAAGTCTGCAGGGGGAGGTCAGAATAGCCATGCCATCGAGTGGGAGGCCAGGGGCTCCTGAGGTAAGATCAGGGTCCCTGTTAGAAACTCCCTACCTAGTAGGGTGGGCTGGGTGGCTGGGCCTATCCAAAAATGCAGACCCTGAAGCTGAGAACCGAGAGAGGTGGCCAGGCAAGCGGTGAGTTGAGGGAACAGCGTTTGGAATAGAAGGACCAGTATGTGTGAAGGCCAGAGGCAGGAGCATGGCTGGCATCATGACCCCCACCCCCAGAGAGCTATATAAGGGCCAGACTAAGTGGCACTCGGCAAGGTCCAGGGTGGATAGTTGCCCATGAGAACCTTGAGATTGTCTCAGCCCATCGGGAAGTAGGGAAGCATTATAGGGTTTAGGCACTGGCCCCCTTGACAGGAGGGTGGGTACGCCTGGCATCACACCCTCTCTAGGATCCCATTCTCCTCATGCCTGGTTTGGCTATGGTTGTCGCGGCCTCTGAGAAGTCTTTCCTTCCTTGGGTCCCCAGCCACCCTGTGGTGCCTCCAAGAGGCGATTCTCAACAGCTCTTAGAACCCACGACACCATGTGATTTAACAGAGGCCTCAGAGTCCCCTCAGCTCAGGAGCAGAGCTTTCTCTGTGTTGCCCCTAGGCCAGCCTCAAGGTACCCCTCCAGAACCTCTCCAGGGTGCCCCTGGTGACCAGGAGTGTCTGCAATGTGAATTGCTTCATCCTGGAGCTGGCGTTGGATGAGATGTTTATACTGAACTGACAGTCTCCTCACCTGTGAGGTGGGGGGTGCAGACAGCCCCTCCTCCCGGGCTGCTCGAGAAGGTTCCATGAGCAAGTTTCCCCAGGTGCCTACAATGGATACCCCACCATGTCCCCAGTGTGGTCTCCTCTTAGCCTCAATGACTTTCACTCTGTCCTGCCTCCCATCTGCAGCCAGATCTGGACCCCTGTGGGAGCCCGGTAGGCTGTGTCACCCGAGGCTGGGGGAGGAGGGATGCTGGCACCCTGAAGGTGCCTTTGCTGAGACAGGCTTTCGTCTCTGCTGACCAGCTATGCAGCCTAGATAAATGGGCTGTCACACGGGGGCGGCTGTGGGCCGGAGAGCGCAGGTTCTAGACCGTGTGTGCTTGCTTACAACTACCCAAGGACTGGGAAGGGAGGGTGAGGGGAGGGAACAGCCTCTCAATCCCTGTCCCAGCTCAGTGATTACCTTTGTAGTCTGAGAAGCCAGTACATGGGGGGCTGGAAGGACCCGAGAAGACAGTCTGTTCAGAAAACCAAGTCCCAGCAAGGTCAGGGTGCCCCTGTGGGCTCTGGAGAGGCCTCCTGGCCAGTGTCCACTCTGATAGAAATTTATATTTAATTTTTATCACAGTTCCTTGCTTTAGAGGGCTTCTGGGGACACCAGCCCATGAAGTTGGGATGGTCAGTGTATATCTGACCCTCAGGACTTTAGCCACAGTGGTGTATTGTCCTTGGGTGGCGGACGCAAGGATTTCTTGGCCTTTGCTGCCATGCCTTTGGGTGAACCATGATTCCCAGCCTCCTAGGTGCAAGCCCAGCATCTTTAGCTCCTTTCCCCAAGTGTCTTCCACAGTGGCACAGGCTCTGGATCCGGCCACAGACACTCCTCAGCTTCTGTCACTAGGGGGCGCTCAAAAGCCTCGCATTTCCCTGAATCTGGTGTTGTGATCCAGGGTCACATTTCTATGGAGGTCCGGCCTACTGCTGGTCACCTACACCTCCCAGTCACCAGTCCCAGAGGAGAACAGGTAGCCGAGCTTGGAGGCAGCCAGGCCAGATGCAGCTCTGGGTTTAAATGCTGCTTGGCCCGGCTCTCCTTGGGGGACTCGCCCAGGTTCTCTACTCTGGGCCTCTGTTGTCACCTTTAATTAAATGGTGCCAGCTTTGGCTCCTGCAGACTATTGGGAGTCAGGGAGCAGGGACAGCTGTGTAGCTGTGACTTGGGTAATTGAACTGACAGTGTGTTAGTTATAAGTCAGGGCTAATGACAGCGTGTGCCGTGCAGGCTTGCGGGAGTTAAAGAATTTGTTCATGGGCAGAGGGACCAGCACAGACTCGGAGGGGACTCAGTGTTGATCACTGGCACTTTTTACCAGCGCCCCAAGCTGTGTTGGGTCAGCATGTACAGCCCCTGGACTCCTTATAGCGTTCTGAGGGGTTTGTATGGGTGTGCGAGGTCTTCATACCCATTTTAGAGATGAGGAAATGGAGACTCAGAGAGGTCAAGTCCCCGTTCAAATGGATATGGACGTTCAGAGCCACAGACTGCTCTGGGCTAGTTAGCTTGCTATGTATGTGGTCATGCCCTGAGCTGGAAAGGGTGTTATTGCGTGTTGGGGAGGGGGTTCCCCAGTTCTTAATTTATTAGCTAGGCTGAGAGTATGGAAGCAAGGTTCAGGGGAGCCTAGAGGTGGGGACATGCTGAACACATATGGCCGGAGGACAAGGCAAGGAGTTTGGTAGCTTCCTCATATAACCTGGAGTCCTACACCTCTGGGGACAGCCATTCTCAGTCTTACCACACAGCAGTGGGCCCAGAGGAAGGTAGCCTGTGGTGAGTGGCTTTGTGTTCCTTCTGGGGACGGACTGGAGGATGAGGGGGTTCAGGGTACTCAACAGATGATTCTGTCCCCTCTCTCTGGCCCCAGTTGCTATGCCCGCTGGCTCTAAGGCAGTCTTTCTCAACCCGTGGGTCGCAACCCCTTGGGGAGTCAGATGACCCTTTCACAGGGGTCACTTACCAGATGAGCTGTATCAGGTATCTACAGAATGACTCATAACGGTAACAAAATTACAGTTATGAAGTAGCAGTGGAAATAATTTTGTGGCCAGGAAGGTCACCGCAGCATGAGGAACTGTATTAAAGGGGTGCAGCGTTAGGAAGGTTGAGTTCTGAGGTGTCCTACCCTGCTCCCCAGGCCTCTCACTGGATCTCAACTCCCCTAAACCTCCTTCCTGTCCAGCACCCTGACCGCCTAGAGCAGCCGCTGGGGCATGGTGTGGCTTGAGATGTGACTTGGGGTGTGTCCTGAGATGAAGGTGCTGTCCAGCCACTGTGTTTGCCAGAGAGTGGTTCTCAGTGAGCTGGGCACGGTTGGGGATGGGGCCGGGTAGGGAGACTAGGTTAGGCTGAAGCTTTGGTTTCCAGGATCAGAAGTGGGGGCTGTCCTCTCTCAGAGCCTCTCACCGGGCCTCCTTGCATCTGGTAGCATCTGTGGAGGAAAGAGGTCGGGGACTGAAGGAAATCTCATGCTGTACTGATGAGCAGTGGTCTAAAAAAGACCCTTCCCCATCCATAGGGAAACTGAGACTCTGAGACGCTTAGGGAGGTGTACTCAAGGCCCTTAGAATCAGGGCCATGCTGGTCACAAGTCCCTGAACTCTGGGATCCTGCTGTTTCCTGGCAGGTACTAATGTGGAGGTTGCCTCTCCCAGAAGCCTCTGTATCTCTATCTTCCAAGTGTAGTTTTTTTCCTTGGCGCTTGGCGTATCAGCTCATAACGATTGACTGTTGCTATCTCCACCCCGTGGTTTCCCAGAAGGCAGGGGCTACACCTGCTCCTGCCTGTTTTCAGCCCCAAGCTCACGTGTAGGGGGAATAAATGGGGGAGTGAGAAGAAGGGAGATCGAGGTGGGGAGGTCCTAGGGCAATGGGGGATAACACCAGTGAAGTGAGGGTGAAAGACCACGGGGAAGGGGATATGGAGCCGGCCACTGACCTGTGCCCTTCTCTCCCACAGGAGAAATTCCCTGGGACCTGGAGAGTCCTCCCGTGTGCCTAACTGTGGGCCCAGGGCCCATTCGCACCCTGCTGAGCCTGGAGGATGCCGCGTGGGCCAGCTGCGGGCCGAGGGTCACGGTACTGGATGCCGCCACTCTGCAGACTCAGGTACTCCTACGCAGGACTCGCTGCTGGGTAGAGACACGGCCATCTTGAGACCTGTGCTCTTTAAGAACAGGTGTAGCTGCAGGCCCTGGGTCCTGTCACGCCCAGTTGTTATCTCTGCTGGGATGAGGCCTGGCGTCACAGACCCCGCTAGGCTTGTCACATCCTATGTTCCATCCTTAGTGGCTGGTATGAGCTTCGGTGGCTTCTCAAGTGGCATTTGGTGACATTTGCCATTGTTGATTTGTTTGAGTTATTGATCAGATACGGCGCCGGACCCAGAGGGGAGCCTGGAAAGGTCCCCAGACAGGCAGGCTCCTCTGGCATGCCCCCATGTGAGGGGTTGCTTTCTGTCTCTGTTAGGTTCTCTGTCCTGGACACCTCCAATTTGACACTTGATGGCTCAGGCGCTAGGTAGAGCTTGGTGCTGTTCTCGTGTAGGTGGTCAGGGTCCTGGAGGTCTCAATCCTCACTGGAAAAGTGGGGAAACTGAGGTGTGGGGTTCTGTGGATGAACTGTGTATGTGCGTGCATGCTTGTGTGTGTGTGTGTGTGTGTGTGTGTGTGTGTGTGTGTGTGTGTGTGTGTGTGTGTGGGCGCCATGGGAGATGTGACCCATACTCTTTTTTGTATGTCCTTACTTTCCTGAATGTTAGAGGTGAGTGGACTCTGCACATGAGTTTGTGGCTAGTCCTTGCTTGGCCAATGGACACCTTCATGCTCGCCCCATGGGAATACTGACTTCTGGTCCATGAAGGGAGGCTACATACACGTCTCTTCCCTGGGTCCTGTGACTTCCTGTGGGAGGCAGAACCAAGAGGTCTGTAGGTGACCTAGGTGAGGAGACTCAAGAGACAGCCTCAGGAGCCAGAGACCCAGGAGAGCCAGTGTGGGGTTTAGTCTGAGAACCAGGGAGGCCCTAGAGCAGATGCCAGCTTCAAGCTGGCAGTCTCGGGATCCCAAACCACTGGGGTTTCCGCCTGGTTCTGAAGGCGGCAAGACCTTCCATCTGTCTTAGCTATGGAGGCCGAGAGCAATTCTCCCCTCTCAGCTCCGTGTGCTGTGGTGATCACTGAACCAGGCGAGGCCCCCACACGTGGGGTGGCCATCCGTGTGACTCAGCCTACAGGTCAGATCTTCCCCTCACACCAGACACAGCCAGAGTTATGCATGACCAAACGCCAGGGCACTGGGGCAGCTCAGGCAAGTGATTGTGTGAGGTAACACTGAGGGAGCCACCGTGCCGGCCCGCACTGGCAGGGGGGATGTGGCGGATATGGAAGGAGTTGGATGATTGACTGCATGACAGTTCTTTAGCAGAGGTGTGTGTGTGTGTGTGTGTGTGTGTGTGTGTGTGTGTGTGTGTGTTGTGCAATCTTGGGTGTCATTCCTCTGGTTCTGTCCACCTTTATTTTCGAGACAGAGTCTCTCAGATGCTGGGACTCATATTAGGCTAGACCGGGCGGTCATGTTTCTCAGGTCGTGTTCCTCAGGGATCTTCCCGTCTCTGTCCCACCTCGACCCCCTGTGCTAGGATATAAGCATGTGATCCCCCTTTTAAAGTTTGAGTTCTGGGAGTTGAAATCATGTACTATATCATCTCCCAAGCCCCATGCCAACTTTTGTGGAGAGAGAGAGAGAGAGCTGGGGGCTCCTTGGCTGTCACCATGGGTCTATCCCATTCAAGAGCTATTCAAGCATGACACCAAGGATCTGTGACTTCCCTGCTGCTGCTGGGCAGTGCCACAGTGACCAGGGTGTTGTGACTGGAGAGAGCACAGCCCCGCTCTCCTGATCTGTTGACTCTTGCTCTCCTGAGGGATAGAGTGGGAAGAGGAGTAGGCCGTGACAACAAACCCTCTTCCTGGCCCCTGCTGTGCCCTGGAGGACCCTCATCGCTTCCCTTCCAAGGCCTTGTCACCTCTTCTATCTTGCGAAGGTCCACTGGGCAAGGCTAGCTCACACACCAGGGTCCTGTGGTCCCCAAGAGCTGTCCCTGCAGAAGGCTTTTTCAGGGACAGAATTTGGGGTGCTGAGGATGGCTGCCGCTGTGGAGTTGGGGATCAGGCTCGTGGGTGGGGAAGTTGGGCTACACACACAGACTCCCCAGTTGTCTTGTAGACTTGACCAGTGGAGCCTTCTTAGAGGGGAAAGTGGGCAGGACTGTCTCAAACAGTAGTTCCACCTCTGGCCCAGTCACTGTTGGTCCATCCCTGTAAGTAGGTCACCCCATACCCTTCGAGGGAGTATGGTTTGTGAGCAGAGCTGAGAAGGGACCCTGGCTTTGTCTCTGCTGTGCTTTGTGACCTTAGGTAGGTCTCTGAACCTCTCTGTGCACAGTGGTTTGACATCCATTATCCCTGTTTGCCCAGCTCCCTGACTTCTGCCTGTCCGAGGCCTCAGATTCAAACCGCTTGCACAGGTACAGATGTCGGTGGTTTGGGCCTTGCCAGCCTCCATGGGCAGTACAGGCCCGCTGGTCCCTCTCGCTTCATGGGAAGAAATTCCATCCTCTCCTGACCTAGGAGTGCAGGCTGGGCACAGGGGAGGTTTACAGAGCCTGCATGGGCTGCTCTCACTGGGTTCTGTCCGTCACCAGCCAGTGTTGTCTGGCTCTGGCCAACTGTCCCCAAGCTCCAGGGACCTCCTGGCTCCCTCGAGGCTATAGTGATTTACCATTAGTGCTGGACCAGCTACTCTTAAGGCAGGATTAGTATGACCTTTCACCTGCTCTGGGCACCTGGCAGGGAGTCCAGGGCCGCTGGCCAGGAGGTCCGTGCAGCGGGGTCTGGAGAGCCAGAGGGAGGGCATTCCTGAGCATCTTCCATGCCGGTGGGTGGTGGGCGGCAGCTCGCTCACCCTGCATACAGCACAGCAGTAGCTCAGTTACAAGATCGCGCCATGTATATTTAATAGAGCCTGCCTCGTGCCTGGATGGAGGGGAGCTGCCCACCCCGGCATTGTAGGCATTGTACGCCGGAGCCAGCGGCTCCATCTGGCTGCTGCTAATGACCGCAGTCCTGGGCTAGCCGGCGTCAGGCTGTCCTGTGGGTCCCCGGTGAGCCTAGCCAGGCCTGGGGGAGCCTCCAGAGTGTTTATACATTCTATATATGGCTGTGCTGAGCCTGAGTTCAGCACCCGCAAGGTCTTCAATATCCCCACACGGTGTAGGCTTCCAGGAGAGCCTTCAGTGACCCCTGCCTCATGTAAGCTCCCCCAGGCTTCATGAGGAACCCAGGGAGTGGACAGCCAGCTAGCGGGTGTCACAAGCTAAGAGACGCGTCTGTATCATAACTCTTGGTTCTCTGTGGCCGGGGCACAAGGTGAAGACACCAGGGTTCATCTGGGTGCTCCATCCCCAGAAAGTGACAATGGACTTCATTGGACCTGGCTGAACTTACGTATTTTTACACATGTACACTCATTTTATCTTTAAGCAGCCCTCTGAGAAGGGCACCGTTCCCGCTTAAAAGCTGTGAGAACAGGCTCAGAGAGATTAAGTAACTCAGCTGAGGTTACACAGCTAGAGAGAGGCAGCATCGGGGTTTGAGCACAGGCCTCATCGTGAGTCTTAATTTCCAGGCCGCCTGTCTCAACAAAAAGGAGGTTCTGTCTCCTCTGGGAAGCACCCGTGTGTCACTCGGGTTGGGGGGATGGGGCAGATCATGCACCTGCATCTTCAAGGGTCACACCTTGGTCACCCAGCGTCTGGTTCATTGGTGGTGACAGCAGGTGCCTGTTAGTGGGGAGTCCCAGTGAGCAGGTGTGGGGGCAGAGTATGTCACCCTTCTCCAAGTCCTCAGCGTAGGTCACGCAGGGGA
Organism: Rattus rattus; assembly: GCF_011064425.1. NCBI lineage: Eukaryota > Metazoa > Chordata > Mammalia > Rodentia > Muridae > Rattus > Rattus rattus. The sequence continues at coordinate 17,628,930 of NC_046154.1, forward strand.
CCAAGATGACAGAGACCTGGCTCTGCCCTTCAGGAGTTCAGAGTCCACCGTGGAGTGAGACCAGGGCTATGGTGTTAGTTGGCATGGTGATATAGTGGTGGTGTAGCTGGAACCCAGGGGGGGCAGGAGCAGTGCCCGCCCTAGCTGGAGGAGACACAGGAGCTGGAAGGTTGGGGTGAGGGCTGGGCTGGGTGGGGGAGGTCATGTGTGACATGTGACAGAAGAGGGTAATGGGGTATTCGTTGGGAGGAAGGCAGCAGATTCAGGCTGGAGAGAGCTGGAGACTTGCAGGATACCAGGCGGCAGGGCAGTGGGGCCAATCTACGAAAGAGGCCTCTGAATGAGGGCCGTTTCCCAAGGTCGAGGCTGGGTCGCTGCCTCCGCCCTGACCTTGTTCAGTTCAGGCCCCATGGAGCTGGGCCACCCCTGCCTCTGGGTTTTACAGTTACCACCGGTTGCCTGTTCGGCTCCTTGATCCCAGCAGAGGCAGAAGCGAGGCCTGTTAAATAATAATGTGGCTCGCCAGGGCCTGTGTCAACACGGCGTTCTCCGTGTTCATTATCTGCTTCGCCACCTTCAAAGTCTAATCCAGTCAGTGTGGAGTTCATTCGGAGCCGTAGCCGGAGGGGGAAAGCCCGCTGTGGGGTGATTGTTGTATCTTAATTATAAAAAAAACCCTGAGGCATGCTGGGTACGTTCTGCTGGGATGGGTGGTAGGGTACGGGGCAAGGCTGATCCCACACGAGTGGCCCGGGGTCTCTGCCCTCCTGCTCACGGAGCCAGGGCGGGGCTATGGTGTCCTTGAGTTGTTAGATCTGAGTACTGCTGCTGAGAGATGAACCAGCTTGGTGTGTGGATGGGTGCCAGACGGGAGCAAGCCCTTTTCTCCTGTCATAGTTTAAACAGTTTTCGATTATGTGTGTGTACCTGCGTCTTTGTATGGGTATGTAACGTGGGTGTGGATACCCCTGGAGGCCAGAAGATCCCCTGGAGCTGGACCTAAGGCAGCTGGGAGATGTTTGACATGAGTGCTAGGAATCGAACTTGGGTCCTCTGGAAGAACTGCAAGTCCTCCTCCTCCTCCTCCTCCTCCTCCTCCTCCTCTTCCTCCTCTTCTCTTCTTCCTCCTCTTCCTTTCCTCCTTCCCCTCTTCTCCCTTCTCTTCCTCTTCTTCCTTCCCTTCCTCCCTCCTCCCCTTCTTCCACTTCCTTCTCCTCTTTCCCAATCTTCTTAAATTTTATTGTTACTGGGGCAAGGGCATGCGCCACAGTGTGTATGTGGAGGTCAGAGGACACCTCTGTGTAGTCACTTCTCTACTCACTCTATGTGAGCCTCAAAGAGTTTAAAATCAGGTCATCAGGGGTTGGGGATTTAGCTCAGTGGTAGAGCGCTTGCCTAGGAAGCGCGAGGCCCTGGGTTCGGTCCCCAGCTCCGAAAAAAAGAAAAAGGAAAAAAAAATCAGGTCATCAGCCAAGTAGAGCGAGTACTTTCTCTGAGCTATCTTGCTGACCCCATGCTTTTCTTTTCCTTTCTCTCAAAGTTTACCGCCCGTACCTACCTTCTGTTAGCCTTAGAACAGCCAGGCTCCTCCCCACGGCCCGGCTCCCCCCCACAGCCAGCTCCCTCACAGCCTAGCTCCACCCCCACAGCCTGGCTCCTCCTCACAGCCAGGGCTCCTCCCCACAGCCAGGTTCCTCCCCATAGCCTGGCTCCTCCCACAGCTGGCTCCTCCCCATAGCCTTGCTCCTCCCCACAGCCTGGCTCCTCCCCACAGTTGGCTCCTCCTCACAGTCTGGCTCCTCCCACAGTCCGACTCCTCTCCCACAGCCTGGCTCCTCCCCACAGCCTTGCTCCTCCCCACAGCCGGCTCCTCCCCACAGCCTGGCTGCTCTGCACAGCATGACTCCTCCCAAAGACCAGCTCTTCCTCACAGTCCGGATCCTCCCCACAGCCTCTCTTTAGCCCTCTGCTGTCCTCCCTCTTCGGAACATATCCCCATGCTGCCCCACCTCCGCTCAGTACTGGACTTTACCATCACCTTCCCAGGAGGCCACTCTACCCTGTAGCTCTAGCCAAGTCGCTTCTGCCCTAGTCACAGCTTAACATGTCCCCTGTCTGTGTGGCCACGTGAACGTTATTCACTTTCTGAAAACATCTCTTTAATGGTTGTCCCTGGGGCCACTAGAACATAGGCCCCTATGATTGCACAGCAGGCTCAGGGGCTCATGGCTTCATGAAGGGGTGCCTGCAGGGCGGTGTGATGCAGCTGCGGTCACTTTTTCTGCACAGGAGGTGACGGTCTGGGCTGGGGGAGGCTTAGGGGCCAAGGCCAATCCAAGCGTCCTAGGAGGAAGTGTGAGACCAAGGAGGTGGGGACACACCAAGAGCAGGGTGGAAGTGGAATGAGGGGCTGGTCTCCTGGTCAGCAGAGATAGACCCCACCCAAAGGGTAGCATTGTACCTGCGATCCAGACTTGCAAGGCCATGGGACATTACAAACCGGCAGCTGTACTATTCGTGGACCTGGGACCCTCCCAGACCTGCCTCAACACAGCCTTAGAGATTTCTACCACAGCCCCGATGCCCAGAGCTCAGCCAGTGTCTCTGGTATAGTTTTAGCACACATGCCTAGCAAGTCCCTACCACTGAGCTACACCCCCAGCCCTCTGATGCCTTGTAGAAGCCTGGCCCTGGGTCTTGCACCCATAGAGCTGTTGGGAGGATTCACTGGGCACCCCTCTCTCATACCCTGCTCCCTGACCTCTGGAACATCCTGCGTAGACCTCCTCCGCGTCCATGGAGGCCAACACTGAGGCTCACACTATGGCTGTCAGTGGACACTCGGGTCTAAGTGTTAGATTAAGCAGAACAAAGCCATTCGGGGCAGGGCTGTTGGATTCCTGTTGTCCATTACTCCCCAGGGCCTAGGTGTATGGTATAGGTCCAGGCCAGCAGGGGGTAAGCACACCAACCAACCCAGGCTTAAGTACCCCGCTTGAGAGCATGTGGGCTCCTCTGGAAGCCATGTGTGCACTGGTAGTTCGAAGTCTACTCTGCTCATGCTGACCCCACCCCCGAGGCCAGTCAGCTTGACAGAGGAGAGACCTCTTCAGGCTCCTGGACACCCCACAGCCCCTCAGATCCTCCCTGTGCACCCCATGCACCCAGATCTCCCCCCCACCCCGATCCTTAATTTTCATGTTAGCACCCAAACTTCGTTTGCATGCATTAACTGTTGTAAATCCGTCACAGCTCTCGACACGGCATGAATAATACATCACTGGGCTGTATTAGTTTTCCGTCTCCCATCTTATTTATGACACAAAACGGGTGGGAATTTAAAAAAAAAAATACCCCGAAATCCAGGCATGCGGCTTCTCCCGGCTAATGCTATGCAAATTGGCACAGAGAGCAAAATGAATCCCCAAGTTCTTATAGCAACTGGGGACCCCTCGGTTGGAGCCTGGTGTTTGGGTCACTGGAGCACGCGGGGTCTGGAGTCGCATGGTTCCGTGGAGTCAGTCTGTCTGGTTTTATCTTAATAGTTTTTTAAATCAGTGTTTCACTCTTGTTATGTCTTATCAACAAGGAACTGGTGAGCAAAACGTGAGATTTATTTGCTAAAGATAGCAGGAACTTCCCAGGAGATCAAAAGGAGGGTTTCCTAGCAGCAGCAAGGATTAGGTTAGACTTGCAGAAGAACTGCTGGGGGGGGGGAGGTGATTTCTGGGATGCTGCTATTACCTTCTCAGAGAACATGCTAGAGTCAAAATGTCAGCCATGAGGAATGGCCAGTTGAGCTGACTCTGCCCAGTTCTGGCTTCTGGTGCAGGATACAGTGTTGTCTTCTTACCCAAAAGAGCTCGACTCTCTGTCCAGTATTTGCTCCCTCCACCCCCAGGAAGGTTTGGGTTGTTAGAAAGATACCTCCCAGCACAGGGTGCAGTATGGCGTCATCTCCTTGCCTTGTATCTCACTGGTCTTGTGTATGTGTACACCAGGGCTGTCTTTCATGGGATGGCAGGCCACTGTGAAGAGGGACACTGTCCAGCTTCCTCTTGGGTCCTCAGATGGGTGGCAGGGGTCTGGGCATACATGCATAGGGCCCACCCATGTGCCGGCTGTCAGCTTCTGCAAAAGGTGGGCGCCTCAATCTAGGGCGTCTGTCGTATATGTTGCTGGACCTGGGCTGGCCACAGGTCTGGTCTCAGCGGCTATGGTGGAAGGCTCCCTCTCCCTGGGTCTGTCTTCACCTCTCTTCCACAGCTCTACCATGACCCCTTGGTGACATGGATGCCATGAATGAGTGGCCCAGGAAAACATGGAGCCATGGGAGGATCAGAGTCAGACAGAGGGGGAAGGCAGAGTGAGAAGGAAGGGGTCACAGAGGAAGAAAAGATCGAAGGAGGGAGAAGGCACAGCTGCTCCTGCTGTGAGCACTGGGCCCAGCAGAGGGGCTGTCACTTAAGGACCTGCCCTCCCATGAGTGAGCAAAACCTTGGTCCCCATCGCTCAGTTACAGTGATGGTGCCTCAGGCTGGTCAGAGCCCTATGCTTGCAGGACCTTGTGACATCGTTGTAACAGCCCTAGGCAGTCCTTCTCATTACCCATGAAAGTTGAAATAAATGGAACAAAAAGTCGCTGGGCTGGCTGAATCCAGCCTGCAGACCTTGGCTTTTGGAGGGTGAGCCAACTGGGGTGAGCCCAGCCCTGGTGCCTGGAGCAGCAAGGGGCCAGCTGCCCACCTTGTGGTCTCGGCAGTGCTGGACCGAGGCAGACTCCAGCTCTCTCAGCTTAGTTCTGGTACTTGTTTGTACAGGGCAGGGCTGGGGTAGGGATTGAGGGCAAGGTTCATCAGAATGGTGCATGATGGCCTCGGTGGTGTCCTCTGATGTCCATTCTAGGGGAAACAAGAGGACATTAAGTAGGACTTTGGAGGGGTCAGTAGCATCCCTGCCTGGAGGTGCCTTTCACAGTCTGCATCTCCACAGGAGTCACGTGCACCAATGGGCATTCTTCAGTTGAGTTATGATTGTAGGGCAAACACTGGCACAGCCATGGCGCACGGCACAAATCTTTGTAGTGGCACCTTCTGAACACCTTGGTCTAGGCTGCCACTGAGGACTGAGGTCACCTTAAACATCTGCACCCAGCTTGAGTACTTAGTAACAAGCAAGACCTAGTGTGGAATTTTGCTTATTTTTTCTGTTCCGGGAGGGGAACCCAGGACCTCACACACGCTGAGCAAATGCTCTGTCACCGAGCCCTAACAGTAGCGCTGGTATAGGACTTACTTTTCAAAAAATATTTTAACCTAAAAAGTTATGAGTATTTTTGCATGCACATACATGTGCATGCCACAGACATCTCTGATTCTTTGGAGCTGGAGTTACAGACTGTCAAGTGAGCTGCCTAACATGGGTGCCAGGAATGAACCTGAATCAATTTATTTATTTTATGTGTATGAGTGCTCTATCTGTATGGACACCTGCATGCCGGAAGAGGGCATCAGATCCCATTACAGATGGTTGTGAGCCACCAGGTGGTTGCTGGGATTTGAACTCAGGACCTCTGGAAGAGCAGTCCGTGCTCTTAACCACTGAGCCATCTCTCCAGCTCGTTATTTTTATTCTTTGAATTTATATGTGTTTACAATGTATTTTGATAATATTTATTCCCAACTCTCTCCATAACTCCTCCCAGGCCCACTCCTCTGCTAACTTCATGCCCTCATTTTTTAAAATTATTATTTTATTTTAAGTATAACCACCGACGTGAGGTCATCATGGAACATGACTGACCCACAAGGGATCATATGCTTAAAGAACAGGCTAGGGATCTAAAACATTTGGTGGCCACAAGTAGGCAGACTCTTGAGATACTAGAAAAAATTGGGGTAATTTTTTTTTCTAGAAAGTTATTGCCATAACACTAAGTTTTGACATTTCCTTCCAAAATAAACAGTGGCTGGTGGCCCCGTTTGTCTGCTTGTCCCCAAGGTGCCTCTGAGCCGGGGGTGTCTGCCGTTCAGTAGAGCAGGGTGGTTTCCCTCCCTCTCTGCTAAGCAAGAGGTGCCTTACTGGGGAGAGGGGGAGGTGGCTACATCTCCAGCCTTCATGATAGTTTTTGTTTGTTTTTGTTTTATTTTTTCTGGCTGAGCCCTTGACCTCAACCAGGTCAGGCAAGGCAGGAACATCACACCAGCCAGAGTGTGGGAACTGTGTCTCATCTGAGTGACCAGCCACTCAAGCTTTCCCAGGATGGGAAAGAGTGAATTGGCTACTCCAGTTAGGGGCGGGGCTTCCCAGGGTAGGGGCGTGGCTTCCCACCCTTTCTCAGCAACCCAGCTCTGCCAATGCCACTTCAGGGTTTTCTTCTATTGCCTTGGCTGTGAAGGGCTGATAAGAATGGAGCTGGTTCAGGCAGGTGAGGGACTTTTATGATAGTTTGTACAAGATGCCCTATCTGCACTGGGCCAGGAAGTCCCAAGTCACAATCCAGTCTGTCCACTGGCCAGCGAGCCATGACACCTATCATTCCTTGAACTTCTGGTGTTTTGCCTTGAATGATGGTGGAAGGCTGGTGCCCACCCTATGTTTGTCCTCAGGGATTAGAGGGGGCAGTGTTGTTGGGACGTGGGACAGCATTTGGCGGGCAATCCATCCCCGGGCCTCTGATCAGGCTTCTCAGGACCCCCAGTTGGTTCATGGTGACTGAAAGAGGCAAGAACCTCTTTAACACCGATCTTGATCAAATGCTGAGCCTCTGAGAGTGGGCTGAAGAGATGGGAATCCCCCACTCAGTCCGTCTGGGTCCATTTTCTGGACTTGTTGGCTGTCTTTTCTGTGTCAGTAGGGTGTCCAGTGCCCTGCCTGACTCTGGAGAGGCCTGGTCCCCTGTTGGTGCCCAGGAAGTAGAAATAGACACCTAATTACTGTCTACCCTTCCTGGGTAGCTCCTTCACCCAGCCATCCTCTCAGCCCCTCACGTCATCTCTGGCTCTAATGACTTTGAGTGCTGAGCACATCACCCCGGGAATTTATGGCAACGGCGTAGAAGCGTCACCTGGAGGCACATAAATATTACAGGACTGATTGTGTCAGCACTCCTCTGAGGAGATCACTCACCTGGAACCGGCAGCAGCGTGGGTGGCCGTGGCTGGGTGTTCAGAGGCTGTGGAGGTAGACACTGTGGGTGGGGGTGGAACTGGCGGCATGCTGGTCCTACACAGCAGCATGCAGGGGCCCTCAGGGTGTGCCATATGCCCTTCTCCACTGGGTCCTCAGCACCCCTGAGAGTCAGATTCTTCCTGTCCCAGTATACAGAGAAGATACACTAGGATGGACACAGAGGGGCTGAGACCCTGCCCTCCTGGGGTCAGCTCTCTCTATTTAGTAATCTGCTCCCACTTTGTATTTTAAAGATTTGTTTTATTTTTAAATGTGTGTGTGTGTGTGTGTGTGTGTGTGTGTGTTTGCGCGTGCATGCAAGTGTCCCCAGAGGTCAGAAGAAGCTGTCAGATCTATTGCTGCTAGAGTTAGAGGTGGTTGTGAGCTGCTTGGGGTGGGTGCTGGGAACTGACCTCAGGTCTTTGCAAGCAAGAGAGAGAGAGAGAGAGAGAGAGAGAGAGAGAGAGAGAGAGAGAGAGAGAGAATGCATATATGTAATACTTGTATGTTTCTGTATGCATACATACATGCAATGCACGTATGTCTCTGTATGTGCATACATATATGTAATGCACATGTCTTTGTGTGTGTATGCATGTCTCCATGTTTGCATGCATGCATGTGATGATGTATGTGATGCACGTATTGTGTGTGCACGTGCATGCATGCACATGCTCTTTAAACTGCTAAGCTGTCTCCCCAGTGTCCCACTGTGTAGCTCACTATGGCCTTGAACTGCCTCAGTTTACTGAGTACCAAGATTACAGGCACAAGCCTCTCTGCCCGGCTCCTTGGAGTTGTTAGAAAGCTCAGCACACTAGGATCCAGGCCCCTTGTTAACTAGCTTGATACCCGGCCCTGCTTTGATTGGCCCTGGGCCTCTTTGATCTGGGTCCTGGATGCTGTGGACACCCCCACCCCAACAGTCTCCCGATTTCCTTGCTTTCAGAGCTGTGAGAGGCTCTGGGCTGAACCTCTGCATCGAAATCAGGATGGGGCTTTGTGCTCACTGCTGCCTGCTGGGTGTTGTCTCCTCTGCTCTCTTTTCAGGCGTGGGACTTGGGAGAACCCGCAAGTTCCCGCCTATGCAGTCTCTTTCAGTTGTGTGACATCATTTTAGATTTGTGGTGCCCCTTCCACTGCCACCAAACTGCCAGGGAAAACTTGGTATCTGCTGGTAGGCCTTTTCGTCCTTAAGCAGAACCAGCGCCTGAGGTCAGAGGACGCTGTGCCAGGGTCCCTGGCTGGATTCTTTCTTGTGTGACCAGGACTGGCTTCTAGGAAAGTTTGGTTTCCCAACTCAGAAGTTATGTGGCTCCTTGGCACTGAGTGTCCAGTGGGCACTGAGGCCTGGGTGCCACTGCTGTCTTCCCCCACCCTGGGGTGCTAAGCTTGGCTGCCCCTGGGACCCAGGATGCTGGTGTGTTCTGGATCAGCTTGTGTTCCAGAAGTCTGTCTCTTGGCATGAGCAGAAGTTTCTGGGGAAGCCCCAGGTGAATCCCCTCCCACCTGTCTTGGCTCTGTGCATTAGCGTGGGTCTGCATGGTCCACTGGACCCAGTATTGACCAGTTCCACTTCTAGGGAAACAAGGCTGGGGTTGCACTGTGGACTTCTTCAATCAGACCTGGCAACTGGGAACCACCCATGGATTTCCTGGAAGAAATATAACTTAAGCCAAGGGCTGGGTTGGGTTAGTAGAGACGGGCTGCAGACCCTGAGTGATGGGGCTACTGTGTACTGTGTGGTCCAGACCTGGCTCCATGTCAGTTTAGTTTTCCTCAGAAGCCCCTTCTAGGTACCTCAGGAGTGCTTAGACGGAACCCCCCAGTCTGAGGGAGGAGACAGTTCCTTATCCTCATACCTGCCCTGTGGAGACCATGCACCCTGAGGGTCAGACACTTTTGCTCTGCGCGTATGTGTGTGTGTATGTGTGTGTGTGTGTGTGTGTGTGTGTGTGTGTGTGTCCTTATGTGCACATGCATGCATGTACATGTATGCATGTGCTTACATGCATGCACATGTGTATATGTGTGCACACATGCATGTTTGTGCATGTGCTTGTGTGTGCATGCACTTCTGTATATGTGTGTGAATGCATGTGCATGTGTGCGTGTGTGTGTGTGTGCACACACGTGTGCATTCATGTGGATGCATTGTGTATGGATTTGCTTGTGTGGAAGCCAGAGGACACCTTTGGATGTTATTCCTCAGGTACTATCCTCTTTTTTTTTTTCCATTTGAGACAGTGCCTCTCTCTGGTTTTGAAAATGCTGGGTAAGCCGTGAGTTCCGGGTCCCCACCTCTGCAGTGGTGGCATTGTCATATGTTGTAGCTTAGGGGAAAACCCCACAGAGAACACAAGTACATAGAGCCTGGGGATCAGACCTGGATCCTCATGCTTGCTAGGCGCTCACCGCAGTGGCTGAGCTGCCTGGCCAGCCCGTATCCTGAGGGGTTTTGTTGTTGTTATTGTTCGGTTGAGATCAATTAGCCCCATGCCAGTGAGAAGCAAATTGAATGGTGTGGAGTAGTCCTCCTGTGCTCTGACTTTAATCCACACATCTTCCACATTTACTCCAGAGCTCTTGCTCTCTGGATTTTGAACATCATTTCCTGACTTTCCCTGCCCTTACCACACTGAGAGATGAGGACTCAACTCACTCCTCCATCTCCTCCCCCCCCCACCCCCGTCTGCAGGTTGCCATGGTAACTTTAAATAATATGCATAGCTGGATGTGGCCTAGGATCCTGGCAGTTGGGTATCCGAGGTAGGGGAATCATGAACTAGAGGCCAGCCTGGGCTACACAGTATCTACACGGTCTAGCCAGGGCTATATAGCAAGATCCTGTCTCGGAGAGAAAAACCAGGCATGTAGCGTCAGCTTCCGCTAGGAGCCCCGTTTGTGTGTTGGAGTTGGGTCTCCACTCGAGAGCCAAGCGCGCTGCCCCTCGCCTCTGTTCCTGTCACGGTGATTGTCTGTGGTCACTTGTCAGGAGGAACATCTACACTGTCACAATCTGTCAGCCCTGGGACCCTAATTGCTGGTCATTGCTGATCTGTGCAGCACACTGCAGACAGCGTCCAGGCAGAGCCTTGCTCAGTTTGTGCTCCTCAAGACCATGGGAACAGTTGACCCTGGAGAATGGGGATGAGGGTGGGGCAAGACGGGGTAGCAACTGGCCTGATGCCTCTCCATCCCCTCTGTGTGTAGCAAAGCTTTGAGGCGCACCAGGATGAGGCGGTGAGTGTCACTCACATGGTGAAAGCTGGCAGCGGGGTCTGGATGGCCTTCTCCTCTGGGTCTTCTATCCGCCTCTTCCACACCGAGACTCTGGAGCATCTTCAGGAGATCAACATTGCCACCAGGACCACCTTCCTCCTGCCAGGTGAGACTGCATGGCTCCCTAGGGCCTAGGGTAAGGAGGACCCCCTTCCTCCTGCCAGGCGAGGCTGTATGGCTCCCTAGGGCCTGGGATGAGGAGGACCCCCTTCCTCCTGCCAGGTGAGACTGCATGGCTCTCTCGGGCCTGGGGTGAGGAGGACCCCCTTCCTCCTGCCAGGCCAGGCTGCATGGCTCCCTAGGGCCTAGGATGAGGAGGACCCCCTTCCTCCTGCCAGGCGAGGCTGTATGGCTCCCTAGGGCCTGGGATGAGGAGGACCCCCTTCCTCCTGCCAGGCGAGGCTGCATGGCTCTCTGGGGCCTGGGGTGAGGAGGACCCCCTTCCTCCTGCCAGGCGAGGCTTACACCTTGCTGGGATGAGAGGACAGACCCTCATGGGTACCACAGGGGCGGGGTAGTGAGCACCCCAGTTCATTAACTACCTGGTCAGCCTTGGGAACTGGTTTGTGTTGGACAAGATGTGGCAGGGCTGGGGTTTATACCCAGGCCCGTCCTTATCAAAGCCCTGACTCCCGCTCTGAGCTCCCTGTACACATCTGAGCATACTCGGTTCTCAGGAGGTGGCCTCCACTCTCCTGCGCCAGTTGGGCAGGGGACCCAGGCTGTGTACACTGTCCCTCTGCTCGGGTTGACCAAAGCCTGATTCTGACTCGGAGCTTGTGGGCAGGGAGGAGGCCCCCGTCTGCCTTGCTCCATAGAACCTTCCTGAAGAAAGCCATGCCTTTGTACATTTGCTATTTATCGGGGTTGGAGCCACCTTGGGGGCGAAGAGTTTGGATGGCTGCTCCTACTCCTGGTCATCTATGGGAGTGTGCCTTCCAGTGCCTTCCAGTGTCTTCCAGAGCTGTCTGTGACATGAGGGGGTGAGGCGGGAGGGGTTACCGTTGGGGTTCATACCACCCCCACCTCACCCCTCTCTCCTGAAATCTCTGTGGAGTTGACTTCCGTGGCTACCCACTCTTTCTGCCCATATGAAGGGGCTGCTTTGGAGACCCAGAGGCTCTCTGTGGTTCATTTTCCCTTGCACTGGTTTCTGGGCCACCCATGGAGCTTCAGGCTTCCCCTCCTACCATCTCCATCCCAGCTGCTACCAGTCCACTTGATCCGGGGCAGCCAAGAACGATGATCATTTTGTTCGGTCGAAGCACCTTAGGCTGGGTTAGTGGGCTAGGAAACTGGAAGGGCCCTGGGGACAGGGAAACAGCGATGCCGTCCAGGGTCTGGCAGACAGGCTGTGGCAGGGCTGGGGTGGGTTTGAGCTCAGCTGAGGACCAACCTTCACAGGTCTGCTGGCAGCACCTTGGGGTCTGAGGGCCTCTGTCCTCTCCTGAGATCTGATCTCTGTTTCCAGCCATGACTCTGACCAATCAGGGCTTTGCCTAGGATCGAATGCTGTTAACAAGCTGGGTAGCAGCCATGATTGTTGACTGAGAGCTGCCCGTCTGTGAGGGCCCCGTGCTGAGCCGTGTGTGTGTGTGTGTGTGTGTGTGTGTGTGTGTGTGTGTGTGTGTGTGTGTGGACATGTGTCTGTGTGTTTGTGTGTGTCTGTGTGTGTGTGTGTGTGTGGTTGTGTGTGTGTGTGTGTTTGTGTGTGTGTGTGTGTGTGTGTGTGTGTGTGTGTGTGTTTGTGGGTGTGTGTGTGTGTGTGTGTTTGTGTGTGTGTCTGTGTGTGTGTGTTTGTGTGTGTGTCTGTGTATGTGTCTGTGTGTTTGTGTCTGTGTGTGTGTTTGTGTGTGTGTCTGGTGTCTGCCAGAGCCCTATGTTGCTGTGTGTGTGTGTGTGTGTGTGTGTGTGTGTGTGTGTATACATGTATCTGTGTATTTGTGTGTCTCTGAGTGTGTGTGTGTGTCTGTGGACATGTGTCTGTATTTGTGTGTCTCTGTGAGTGTGTGTGTGTCTCGTGTCTGCCAGAGCCCCGTGCTGAGCGAAGCCCTGCTGACGGCATCACACGGTGCTCTAAGCCCACGAGCTGCAGATGTTCCCCAAGCTACAGATGCAGACACAGCTCTCCTCAGCAGGGCTCTGTGCCTTGTCATGCAGTGGCTCAGAGTCCTGCTGTATGATAGGGAGATAGGGATACACATGCACACAAATACACACACACACACAGACAGACACACTCACACAAACACACAAATATACAAACACACATACAGACACACTCACACACTCACATACTCACACACACACAGATACATACAGACACATAAATACATACACACATACACAAACACACAGACACACACATACACACACAGACACACAAATACACAAACACACATACAGACACACACACACTCACATACTCACACACAAATACACACAAACACACACAGATACATACAGACACACACACACACACAAATACACAGACATACACAGAGACAGACACATAAACATAAACACCCAGACACATACATGCACAAATACACATACACACAGACACATACACATTCAGAGAGACACACACAAACACACAGATACACCCAGACACACCCAGACACACACAGAGTTGGTTGAGTCCTGGCTTAGTCACTGAGAGCTCTGGTCCCTCCATGTGTTGGGGTGCAGTCCCGAGGGATTTTTGAGGGTGAAATCCCATAGCAAGATCAGCATTTCATATAGCCGAGATGGGGCAGCCCCTTTTTCACCATTCCCCTGCATCAGAGCCCTGTGTTACTCTTGGTTCTTTTCTTTCCTGCCTTCTCTTTTCCCTTCTTCCAGTTTTGACTCTTACTTCTTGAAAGGCGGGGGCGGAAGATGGACCAGTTTCATCTATTATACAACACAATAAAAAATTCTCCGTATCATAGAAATACTTCTGCGTTTATCTTGATAGCTAAATTATTTCAAGATAATGGAACAATGGGAAAAATGCTTAATCTCAGAGGTTTTTGAAATTCTTCGGAGTCTTGTCTAGTCAGGGCAGAGGAAAGTGAGATGCAGCAGCTCTAGCTAGCAAGGCCGGGCTGGGGGTGGAGAAGCACAGCCCCGGAGGGTTCCGTGGCTGACACCCCTGAGGACCCCACACACTGTGTCCCTGGCTTTTAAAGGGCCGGCACCACGGGTGAGTGTGGCTGCTTCCAAGCCACATGAACAGAGACCCAGCAGCTGCGTGACTGGCCTGCCCACTGTCCCTTTGCTGGTCGGGTGGTGGGCACATCTTCTCCTGAGACTCAGTTTCTCCATGGATGCAAAGCTTGAGTCAGAGCTTGACTGGTCCGAAGCTCGGAGTCCCATTCTTGCTGAATTCCGCACTCTGCCTGGAAACGGTGGTCAACTCTTCCATCCCTGTCCGTCCCACTGGAGTTCTTGTCGCAGGAAGTCTCATTCCTGACAGGGACATCTCCTTGCTGTCCTTACTGTCACCTTTATGCCCCTTCACACTGGCCTATCGCTAGGTCTCTCCTTCAGACCCTCTGCCTGTCTTGAACTTCTAGGTCGGTGTCTTCTCCAAGGCACCAGCTGTGTGAGCAGACAGGGGGCGCTTTCCTGGGTCTGAGTCCCACACAGACCTAAGTCTCCTCTAGTCCTGGGCTTTCCTGGTTAGCCAAGCTGGGTATCTCACAACACGGAGCTGAGAGAGCCCCTGACCCCCAAGCTGAGCTGGAGTCAGGCACCGTGGCAGGAATCGGAGGGCAGAGGGTGGCTTCCTGTCCACCCCATAAGACAAGCCCAATGGGTGTTTTAAACTCTTTACTAGAGATATTTAAAACAGGCTTTTAAGTATTTTTTCCTCCCCCACACCACCAAATGAAATAATTGCATAATTAGTAATAAATTTGTTCCTCCTCTAAGTGTGGATTTTTTTGGGGCGTGTTAAAAAATTTATCACGCTTCCTTCCCCCACCCTTCCTTCCACTCGAGTACCCGACTGGTATTAATGCATTTTTTTAAACCTAACCTCCCTCCTCCTTTTAACTAGACAGGTCATTAATAAAATGTTCTCCGAGAGCCTGAGCTTTTAAAACTTGTATATCTTCAGATAGACGACCATGGTGAGCAGAGCCCTGTGTATTAAGTCTCTATGATCAAATATTTATCCACCATTAGAATTTTTTTCTTCTGGACTGTTTGTGAAGTGTCTCGCTCTTTTCCTTGAGGCGGAAGGAGGCGAGGGGCCCCGGAACGAGGCCTTGTAGATGAAGCCGTTTCTCACCTCTTGTCTCTTTGGCCTCCGGTCTCACTTTCCTTTCACCTGTCAAACTTCTGCTGTGGTTGGGATGAAGGTGCTCTGGGTCCCATCTCCTGCTGGTCCCGGGATCTCAGGAGCTTATGAGGAGGGTGAGGCATGCAGGGTCCAGCATAACACAGCTCCCCGTCTTGGCCTTGTTACTTTGGGGTTTGTAACTGAGATGGAGCTGATCTTAGCCCCTTAGAGCCTAGGGCCTTTAAGTAATTACGAATATTACTCTATCTTCAGTGACTGTGTACAGTGGTCAAGCTGTGCTCAACTGAGTGTGTGTGTGTATCCACACGTCTACTCATCTACCCAGCCTTCTCATCTGTCCACCCATCTATGCATCTGTCTGTCTGTCCGTCCATCATCTATCTATCTATCTATCTATCTATCTATCTATCTATCTATCTATCTATCTATCTATCTATCTATCTATCCAATCCATCCACCTGTCTGTCTGTCTGCCTGTCTGTCTATCTATCCAATTCATCCACCTGTCTGTCTGTCTATCTATCTACCATCTATCTACCCACCAACCCGTCTATCTACTTGCCAGTCTGTCTATCCACCTATCCATCCATCCATCTATCCATCCATCCATCCATCCATCCATCCATCCATCCATCCATCCATCCATCTATCTATCTATCTATCTATCTATCTATCTATCTATCTATCTCTATATCTATCATCTATCCATCAAATCCATCCACCTGTCTATCTATCTATCTATCTATCTATCTGTCTGTCTGTCTGTCTGTCTGTCTGTCTGTCTATCTATCATCTATCTACCCACCAACCCGTCTATCTACTTGCCAATCTGTCTATCCACCCACTCACCCATCCATCCATCCATCCTCCCATCCATCCATCCTCCCATCTATCCATCCACCCACCCACCTACCCACCCACCCACCCAACTATCCCTCCCTCCCTCCCTCTCTCCATCATTGATTGATGTACCCTTCCCTTCACTCTCTCATCCATCTATTTATCTGCCCATCCATCTACACGCCCATCTATTTGCTGGCAGTGGAACTGTTCACAGGCTCTGCCCTGGTCCCCTTGAGTGCATGCACTGATGCCAGCTTCTATCTGACCCTTGTCCACTGCAGACTGTCCACCTGCTTTTCACTGGCCTGTAGCCTGGCTTGCTGTGTGTGGCCTTTGCATGGACACTAACTGGCCCTATGTGCCAGGCAACTGAGCCCCTACACACAGGGCCCACATGGAGCAGGCACAATGTCCTATGGCATTACCCCACTGTGGGTACCCACGCTCTAACCATAGCACCATCCACCCTGTCTTGGGGGAAATCTGGGCTGTATGACTCCCTCATCTGGATGAACTGAACTCATGTCGTCTCTCTCTGCAGGTCAGAAGCACCTGTGTGTCACCAGCCTCCTCATCTGCCAGGGTCTGCTGTGGGTAGGCACTGACCAGGGTGTCATTGTCCTGTTGCCTGTGCCCCGACTGGAGGGCATCCCCAAGATCACAGGTGGGTTTGGGGCTTGGCTTCAGGGCTGGGGGCTGGGGAACTGGGTATAGACATCTATATTTCCCACTGAGCCCAGCCTCTCAGTCCATAGTAAAATGATACCCCAGGCTTCTCCTACCTAATGAATCATAGTTTCCTGATCTGAGGCTTGGCTGAGACACCTGATTGATGCCAGAGGCTCTGCGGGTCCTGCTGCCCTTCTCCATAGTAAGGCTTCACAGGTAGAAGTAGATGTTGGCTCTGGGGATGGGACCACATCAGATGTGGCAGCCAGTCCACCATGATCTGTGACCCTAGGCCTAGTAGCCCAGAAGCAGGGTCAGGGAAAACCCCTGGTGTTTAGACAGTGGAGCTCTGGTCTTTGTCTCTGCCCTGAGAGGGAAGATGGGGGTCTCCTGGAGTGGCTAATGGGCACAGAGGTAAGAGAGAGGAGACAGCCCTGGGCCACCGTGCCAGGCCTTGACCGCTTCCAGACTCCCAGATTTCTGGGCACCTGTCTTCATGATACACTTACTTGAGCAATGGTTGCATGCAAGGAGGCACCAGGCTAGGGTGGGACACAGGGATGCATGGGGCAGGTCATGTCCAGGACAGCTGTGGTCCAGGCAGAGGAGTCCCTTGTCCGGATGCCCTGTGTTTGCTGGAGCTTGGCCAGACGGAAGAGCTGTAGAGCCTGACATAAGACTTGGCTTCCGGGGGCTGGAGAGATGGCTCAGTGGTTAAGAGCACTGACTGCTCTTCCAGAGGTCCTGAGTTCAAATCCCAGCAACCACATGGTGGCTCACAACCATCTGTAATGGGATCCAATGCCCTCTTCTGGGGTGCATGAAGACAGCTATAGTGGTGTACTCATATAAATAAAACAAATACATCTTTAAAAAAAAAAAAAAAAAGACTTGGCTTCCTGGGTGGAGCTAAAAGGAAGTTATCCGTGAGGCCATTTCATCTTGAAGATGGAGAATGTCTCCATCACTTTGTAAAGTCATGCCGTGGAGCATGGCATAAACAGATCCCACGTCCTCTGGGAAGGTGCTAACATAGATGGTGGAAGAAAAGGTCCAACCCCAGAAGTTCTCCAGAAGTACTTGAGTATCTCTCTTAACGCCCTGGGCTCTTGGGCCTTCTCCTCTGCTCTGTTTCTCACAGGGAAAGGCATGGTGTCTCTCAATGGTCACTGTGGACCTGTGGCCTTCCTGGCTGTGGCCATGAGCATCTTGGCCCCTGACATCCTGCGGAGTGACCAGGAAGAGGCCGAGGGACCGCAGGCCGAGGAGGACAAGCCAGACGGGCAGGCTCATGAAACTGTGCCTGCGCCTGACAGCCACACAGCTCGAGAGTTGACCCGCAAGAAAGGCATCCTGCTCCAGTACCGTCTGCGCTCCACAGCCCACCTCCCTGGACCCCTGCTGTCTGTGCGGGAGCCAGCACCTGCTGATGGCTCGGCTCTGGAACACAGTGAGGAGGACGGGTCCATCTACGAGATGGCCGATGACCCTGACGTCTGGGTCCGGAGCCGGCCCTGTGCCCGTGATGCCCACCGCAAGGAGATCTGCTCTGTGGCCATCATCTCTGGTGGACAAGGCTACCGTCACTTTGGCAGTGCTCCAGGTGGCCTGAGTGGCCAGCCGGCCCCCTGCAGCGAGACAGACAGCACACTTCTTATCTGGCAGGTGCCCTTGGCTCTATAGCTATCCACGCTGCCCATCCGGAGGTTACAGGGCAGCTGGACCACTGCGGACACGCCGGGACCCTTTTGGCCCACCTGGATTTCCCTCAGGGACCTGCCCAGGCCACAGGGCAGGCCGGATTCTCCACCGAGGCCTTGGAAGAGCAGAGGAGAGAAACCTCTGAAAACAAAAATTTAGAATGTTTTGGGGAAGGGGTTTTTAGAGTCTTGGGGAACGGAAGGATGCACACAGAGAATATGACCTTTTTTGTTTTGTTCTGTTTCTGAAGCAAAAAAACATAAAACCTCACCACTGCCTGCTGAACCTAGAACTGTTTGTTGGGGTTGAGTGAGGCTCTGAGGTGGCCGGGCCCCTTCAGGAGGAGTGTATGTGTGAATGGCTGAGTGTGTGACTATATATATATATCTATATATATATAAATACGTATATACGATGTATATTATATGTATATAAATATGATCTGTACATAATGGGTCTCTGGGAGATGCTGGAATAAAAGGCAAGAGATATGTGGGCCCTGTGGGGTTTATGGGATGTCATGGGGATGGGACACACATAGGGGATGTTGGGGATCAAGGCCCGCCCTGCTCCAACATGACTGAAGCCAGGGCCAGGTTGGAGGCCACTCAAGAACACATTCCCTATGGCTTTGTCCAAGGTAATTATCAGTAGCTACTCCCAGCTACTTCATTTGCATATTACTGATTCAGTCCATGGTCTGTTAGCCGCATTTCAGGTGTGGCTGGAAGAGCCCCGCGGGGTGGATGAGTATTGGACAGGTTGGGGAGCATACACGACCGTTGTTTCCATCATGGAGGAAGGTTTGCTTGCTGGAGAGGGGCTCTTGGGTGCTCTCTGAGGCGTCTTAGGGAAAGGCTGGTCACCTCGCTCTGGGGAGGTCCTAGCATCTGATGGCTAAAGCAGTGAGAAGAGCTTAGCCCTGGGGTCCAAGGTCTTGGGCAGGGAGGGGCCGCTCCTGAGTCTGGAGACATTGATGAATACCAGGTGTGCCCATGGCAGGCTGTCAGAAAGGGACACAGATGGGGCTTCTTACCTCTCCTGGCTGGACCCATCTTGAGAGTCCATCACCCGCTGCAGGGAGGAAAAAAATCACATTGAAAGCCACTGCCAGCAAGGGCAGCATCCCCTCCACCTCCACCCCATCTTCCTCTCGTTGTCTGCGTGTGTGTCTACCCGCTGTCCGTGGATTTTTACCTCCATGCTGGGGATGGCAGAACCAGGTACAGAGAGATGTAAGACAGAGATCTGCGGATGTGGGAGGCGAACTCTCCACTGGGCTTGCTCACAACGTGCACTAAGAACTGTCCTCCGAAGGACTGGGGACCCAGCGTAAAAACCACCAACGTTCTAAAGCCCCGAAAGATCTAACTTTCTATAGAGTCATTTTTCTTGTATTCATTCATTCACTTATTCGTTCATTCATTCACTCATTCATTCATTCATTAATTCACTCGTTTGTTCGTTTGTTCATTCGTTCACTCATTCGTTCATTCATTCACTCATTCATTTGTCCATTCATTCATTCATTCACTCATTCATTTGTTCATTCATTCATTCACTCATTCATTTGTTCATTCATTCATTCACTCATTCATTTGTTCATTCATTCATTCACTCATTCATTTGTTCATTCATTCATTCGTTTGTTCATTCAATCATTCATTTTGCGTTTCCCCAGTTTCTACAATATCAGATACCATGGTAGTTGGTAGGGCCACAGAGCTGACACACAGGAAGTGGGTGGTCTTCAGGTTGACCCTGAGTGAGGCTGCCGCAGAGAAAGGAGAAGAGCAAGCAGGCTACAAGGAGGTGACTCACTGCTGGAGGGCAGGGGTCCAGTATGGGTCTCCAGGTGGGGCCAATGGGACACTGGATTCCCAGAAGTCATTAGGTAGCAGGGCCCAGCTCCCACCTCTAAACTATGGCTTTGATGGGAGTCTTTTCTGGGCCTCAGTTTCCCGT
The DNA here is from genome assembly GCF_011064425.1 of Rattus rattus. Classification (NCBI taxonomy): domain Eukaryota; kingdom Metazoa; phylum Chordata; class Mammalia; order Rodentia; family Muridae; genus Rattus; species Rattus rattus. The sequence goes on from NC_046154.1 coordinate 17,648,851, forward strand.
GTTGTGTCAGAGGAAGAGTCAGCACTGTCACTGGGTGGAAGAGTGACTAGAGTTCCCTTTCTGTTGGTCATGTTGATTTTCAAGTTCCCTGCCTTGATGGGACACCACGCCTGTGCTCTCCTCCTGTTGGCCAGTGCTGACCAGGATGTGCTGGACAAGGAGAAAGCTATGCAGGACAAACCTGGGTTCCAGGTCAGCTCTGCCAAGCACCTGATGTGTGGCTCCCAGAATGCCCTTGGTTACCTCATCAATGATGTCAGGACAGGTACCGCCTTGCTGAGGGTTCCCAGTGCTGCTGCATCTGTGGAAAGCACGGCTGTAGCCCCTGACAGCAGCTGTGTGATTGTCCCCATATCCTTGGCCCAAGCATTTGTGGCAGAAGTTTCCCCTCTTGTGAAGGAGTTGGTGGTCAACAGCCCCATTCCATCTTCTCAGAGCTCGCTCATCTGTAGAGGACCTGGGCATTGAGGCCGGATGTTGAGAATGGGCCTGTGAATTGCTGTCGCTCAACACCAGGACTCCAGTGAGTGGGATGCATTTTGTCGGCAGCTCCTCTTGGCTGACCACAGACAAGGGGAGCCTGAGGCTTGGGGGTGGTACCTGAGGAAGAAGTCTCAGTGCTCTGGGTCATCATCCTGTTTAACACCTGCTCTACTCAGCCGCATTGTGCAACGGAAGGATCCAGGTTCCTGGAGTACACTTAACCTGTCCAGCATGCTCCAGGCCCAAAGCTGGACAGGACTGAGGTCAGTCACCAAAGACCCTCAGCTACCATACCAGCAGAGACACCTGACAGTCAGTCAGGCCACACTAGTGAGCCAAGTGCTTTCCCCCTACCTGTGTGACGTTCAGCAAGGTCCTTAACCTCTCTGTGTCTCATCAGATGGGTCTCCAGGCCTTGGATTCTGTCATACAGTTCAACTTCACTCAGCACATGCTAAGATCTCAGGGTAGATAACAAGAGGTCTCTGCCTTGGTCACCCCAGTGACCCCCTTTCTGCCTGCGAGTGCAGAGGGACAGAGGAAGTGTCGGAGCTCCAGAGAGGTGGCACGGGGAGGCAAGGACTGAATCTGTGGGGATGAGGCTCATGACGTTGAATGGGGTTGGTAGGAAGCCACATAGGGTGGGTGGGGTCTTTGGGCAAAGACCTAGAAGGAAGCAGAGAGCAGGAGAATATTCTGGGTCTAGAACATTCCAGGCAAGAGCGGAAGACAAAGTAGGGGTGAGCCTACTGTGGAAGGAATAAAGGGCATAGAAGACAGATGAGGAGAACTTGGTGACACAGAAGTCACTGAAGAGTTTTAGTAGAGAGTGATCCATTGGGCTGGAGAGATGGCTCAGCCATTAAAGACTAGGCTCGCCATCAAAACTATCAGAGCGACCCATCTGTCTTAAGTTGGTTTTGATTTCTTTTCCTCATCCACTTATTTTCCATTTGTTTGCTTATTGATTTATTAAGACCAGACTCGTTAGGAAGCCCAGGCTGGCCTCAAACTTGCAATCATCCTGCCTCAGCCTCCAAAGTACTAGGATTCTGGGTAAGTAATACTGTGCCTGAGCCATCTTCCAGCCACCCTTGTTGGGGACTCCAGGGAAATGTGTGGGGCCAGGAACCTTGGGGAGGGTTGTGCTGTGTTTTAGGTTCAGAGTTAGGGACCGGCCTGGCTGAGCTGTCTCAGTGAGTAGCTGCCAGGGAGGAGATTCGAGAGTCTTTCCAGTACAGAGTCTCGGGAGCTCTGGGAGGTGAACAGTAAGCAGGAAGGGAGGCTGGGGAGGATCGGCACGGTGTCTTCATTCATACTGTGGACAAACTCACTGAGCCTGAGCAACCTGTAAAGAAAAGAGGTTTATTTCACCCCCAGCTTAGCTCTAGTACACTCCAGTGAGACCAGCATTAATCCATGACCGAACTGCATCTTACTGGGCCCTTCCTCTAAAATGTCCCATCCCCTCATCCCCACCAACGTGCCAACCTGTAAGGACCTGCACACAAACCATAGTGTGTGGAATCAGGAGATGGGAAACTTGAAGCCAGGGAGGGCGTTTGAACTGGTTTGTCCAGTGCTAAGAGTCAGGTGACTCCAAAGGTCCCACCTCCAAGTATCAGTGTCATAGCTTCCACACATGGACCCAGGGGTCATGAACTGTGGCCACAATGTGGTTTCTTGTAGGTTGTTGTGAAGCACACACAGTCACCTACACACTGTCCCACACAGCCACACACATCCCCTCATACATTCACATGCTCATTCATCCACACCCACTTACAGGCATAACACCATTATTCATAGACAAAAGCACTCAATCGGTTGCTCAAACATTTAAAACCTTGTACATTCACACTGTCCCCTACACACACACACACACACACACACACACACACACACACACACACACACACACACACACAGTGTACTGTGTGTACAGTAGCTTCCCCTGAGGTTAAAGCCTTCCTTCCATTTTGGAGGGAAACTGCACTGTAAAACACAGAATGTTTACAGGGAGGTGAAACATGCCTTTTAGGGAAACTCCTTAAGATAGGAAGTAAACAACTAAAAAAACAGCTTCAGGAAGTCCCTGAAGCTGAGCAGATTAACTAGGTCCATCCTTCCCAGACAGTGTATAAGGGCTGCTGGGAGACACTCTTAGACAAGCCAGCTTCTTAGAAGCAGAGGTGAGCAGAGTTGCCTAGAAGGTTCTCAGACCAGTTGAGCTGTCTGGAAAGGTCATTTCCTAATCTGGTGAGCTGCCTGCAGGCTATGCAATGAACTCCTGGTTTCTGGCTTTGTGAGATCTCACCCCTACTGGGGTGGGCATTGGTGATGCAGTTAACTGTCTTTGAGTCATTTCTGCTCCTGTAAATGACCCCGCACCCACATTCCTCTAAGTAACCCCAATAAAGTTCACTGGTTCACTAAGATAGTCATACTTTAGTCCATGTGAGTAGACATGTTCACGTCAGCCCAGGAAAAGTGTCACACAACAGCATGCACACACACACACACACACACACACACACACACCTTCCCATCAAATGTTTCTTCATGCGCATGATCATACACATGAGCACGTACACACGCACATGCACACATATACACTCACATACCCTGGAATTTAGATTTCAGACAAACAGGCCCCACTAGACTAAGCACTTTTCTGGGCCTTGTTCCTCTGATCATGGCGCAGACCTTGTCCTCAGGGACCACACTTATCTAGGGAGCAGGATGTGGTGCTAAGGAGCAGGACCAACTGCAGGAAGCTTCTTGGAGGCAGCCAGGCTGGCTCAGCAGGGGCGGGCTTTGATCTGCTCAGATTTGGGACTGAATCTTGGCTCTGTTACACATTGAGTGTGGCCTTTGACCAGGGACAAGCTCCAGAGTGTCTAGATGTCTTTGGCTGAATAGGCAGGCAAGGAGGCTGTCTTCATGGGTCCTCTGAGCCCTGCTGTCTCAGCACATCTTCAGACACTAAAGGAAGGCAGGGGAGCTAGAAAAAAAACCCACTAGACTGTAGTGGTCCAGATACACAAGACTGTAGTGGTTCAGGCTGTAGGTGCACATGGACTGTAGTGGTTCAGGCTGTAGGTGCACATAGACTGTAGTGGTCCAGGCTGTGGGTGCACATGGACTGTTGTGGTCCAGGCTATAGACGCACATAGACTGTAGTGGTCCAGGCTGTGGGTGCACATGGACTGTAGTGGTCCAGGCTGTGGGTGCACATGGACTGTAGTGGCCCACACTGACTGACTCAGAAGCTCTGGTCCTGCCAGGAACTCTACTGAGGCTGTGTTCCCTCTCACACTGACGTGTTTCCAAACCCTGGGCTCAGGCAGAGGTTAACTGCTCCTCCTGGGGGCCAGTACCATGTCAGGCCCTCTGTGTGGGGATGGCTCTGCTGCCACCAACACATGGCCTTTGGCTTGTCCCTAGCCTAGTGTGTGTACATCCCAGTGAAGGTGTTTCTCCTGCATCCGTGGGGATAGCACAGCCTTCACAGCCTGTTACATTTTAACTTATTTTGTGTGCATATATGTGTATGTGGAATTTGGGGGGTGTGTGGTATAGAGGTCAAGCTTAAATTTAGGGTCAGGTCTCTCCTTCCACCATCTGGGGATGGCGCTTAGCTAGTCAGGCTTGGTGGCACATCCCCTTTCCACATTGGATCTTCCCCAATGGACCGTTTACATTCTAAAGCAGTGGCCTGTATGTCTTGGTGAATGACACGGGACATGTGAGTGGTCCGTGTAAAAAAGTTGCAGATCCAGCAGGGGTCACAGACCTGGAGTATTCTCAGTTTACTGGGGCCAGGGGAGGGCTCTGTTCTTTGGAGCTCCCAGCCTGATAGCGGCCACAGCCCTATCACCCAGCTCTAGGAGGAAGCGGCTAGTCTGACAGGGGAAGGTATGGATTCTGCTCCGGAGGAGACGCCAGTCTGATGGAGGAGATACCCCTCTGTGCACACTTAGAGGAATCTCCAGTTCTGAGGAGAAGATGCCCCAGGCTGAAGGGGAGACAAATCCCTAGTCCTTGGTGAGCTCCAGGGTGGGGAAGAGGAGACGAGACCTTCAGCCGTAGAAGATACAAGATAATAAGACACGCAACAGAAACTTCCCAGCAGTGTGAACGTAATCAGCAGCCTGGCTGCTAGAGCTCCTCATTTACACTTCCCGGGGAAATGGCAAAGTAGCAGGAATGTGAAAATTGAGGAAATTAATATAATTACCCGAGCTAGCTCCTGTCAGCTTCCCCATCAACAGACGCTCTGGACCTCTCCAGTGAGTGGCAGGAGCTGGTCCTTACGTTCCTAGCCAGCAGCAGCAGAGCAGACAGCTAGCCCCTCCCTTGCAGGGGTGGAATCCTACAGGGTCCTGCGGGTCCCGAGAGCAGGGGATGTCATCGGTGTGGAGTGGGCTTTACATCTGGAGATCTGGGCTTCAGTTTGGGTTCTGTCTCCCTTGGCCGTGCGATTTTTCTAAGCCTCTGGAGCTGGGTAAATTTGAATCAGCCCAATACAGGCCATTTCGTCCCCAGAGAGAGGTACCAACAGGACCCCGCTTCATGGAGGAATTCCAGGTCAGAGAGTGACCTTCTTGCCTAGGGTCACAGCACAGAGGAGGACCCTAGAAGTTCAGGCTCAACGCATCTTTCCTCTCATTACCAATACCGCCTCTGTCTTGTAGTCATAAAACAAAGCCCATTTCTCAGCCCCACCATTTCCGTTTGCTGGGAGAAGATCCCCGTGAGGACACATGCCCGCAGGAGACTCGGCACAGCTATAAATCCTTCGTTCCAGGATGTGGGGCTACCGGCAGTCTTATGATGAATGAAGTTAATTCGTGACAAGTAGGAGACTGGCGTGTACCCATGCTCTTAAATGTTCCCCTTGGTGTAAGCTAAAAGGAAGTAGGGATGGGGCAGATAGCTCATTGCAGAAAGGGCTTGTCTTGCAAACCTGAGGACCTGAGTTCGATTCCCAGAACCCATGTAGCTGAGTTTAGTGGTATGTCCTAAGTTTAGCTGAGTTTGGTGGCATGTCCTTATATTGCCAGGGGAAGTAGAGGCAGGCTCTTGCTTTCTGGGAGCTGAGCCTGCTTTCAAGTAGCTTAGAAAGGAGAAGGTTCCAGGAGCCTCGTCCTTGTGGGGTTGAGGCTTCTCTCCTGGTGCACTGTCCCAGCTGGCCTCAGTCTTTCCCTACGTAAGAGCGCTGTGCTTTCTTGGAAATGCTCAGCGTGGCCTGGTGCAAGGCAACATGGCCTGGGGTTCACGGTTGTCAGTGGTGAAGATTGTCAGAGTGGGTCTCATGTCGGTGGGGCCAGAAACATGCACAGTGTCTGGGGCCCGGAAGCCTTCTCTTAAACAACTCTGGGAGGCCGGACAGATGTCTCAGTGATTACGAGCCCTGGCTGTTATTCCAAAGGACCAGGGTTTGATTCCTAGCACCCAGCACAACTATCAGTGACTCCAATTCTGGGAGATCTGACTCCTCCTTCTGGTCTCTTCAGGTACCTGGCATGTCCACGACGCATAGATATACACACGGGTAAACATTCACACACATAAAATACAACATATACAAATAATTAAAGAGCTCCGTCTGGTGGGAAGGGGGACCCAAAGTTCAGCTGCAAGAAGGCCAGGCACCATTGTGAAGCTGGTGTCTCTTGACCCAGCTGAGACTGTGGGGGTCTGAGTTCAGGGCCACCATGGCCATGGGTTCTTCAGCTCCATTTCAGAAGGCTTTGTGAGTTCTTCTTGGCCTGAACCCCACACAGGGATAGACAGTCTTCTACCCCTGTTATTTCTGCTAAATTAGGTGACAAGGCTTTTTTCCTTTGGCGAAGCCAGGGACATGCATTTATAGGCTGTTTTGCATAAATCAGGGTCTCATTTGCATCTATTTGCATGTTTCCCTCGTATGTGGTTCCAAAAGGCCCAAACCGAGCCTGTGTAAAATGAAGCGGGTGTGCCCTGTCCACCCTTTGAGCGGAGCTGACTCCCTCAGGCTTGGGGTACAGGTGCTCAGGGGTTCTGTTCAGTCTGGGAAGACCTGGGCCAGCTCTCCCTCTGGCTTTTCCGGTTTCCTAACCAGACACATTGGTGTGTCCCCTGGTTGATTAAAGTTGGGTTTTGTCACCTGGACTGCCGGGATTGGCTTCGCGCCAGCTCCTGTCTAGCCTCCCAGATGTCAGACAGACCTGAGATTCTGTCTCCAAGTCTTAGTTCTCAGGGGACAGGGGAGGATGTGAGCCTAGCACTATTCAAGGCGAGCTTGTCCTTCCCTTCTGTCAACCTCTCACGTTGGCCCTTGAGCACGTGGTACAGGCTGGAGCAGGTCAGAGGTCAAGGGGAAAGGCCCAGGACTCAGAAGCCACTGGTGCCCTCTCAATGTGGCCAATCTGTGAGGCACCAATGGGGCGGGGGAGGAGGAGGAGGGGCGGGAATCCCATTAACTTTTCGTGTCCTAAATCAATTTAATGGGAGCTTCCGATGACTCCGATTTGATTTTTTTCCCTTTCAGTTTTACAATTATCAGCATGGTGCGAACGGCAGCTCAAGCTTGAAATGGGACACGGTGGCAGGGGCTGTCAGAAAGGGAATGGCACCAGATTACACCAATTATCGAATATTTTACTAATTAGACACTCGGCGCCTCTCTCTGGTTTACAGCAAGGGGATGGGGTGCTCAGCCTCACACTGTCATTCACCACATGCTAATTCTGGTCCAGGGGAGCATGGCTGAGGTTAGGATCCCTCACAGACAGACAGACAGCCAGACGGACGGACGGACGGTTGGATGCACACACGCGCGCGCGCGCGCTATCTGATGTCTCTCCTTAGTCCGTCCGGCTATCCCTGGAAAACATAGAGCAAGAGACTCTGAGGAGGATGCTTGGGAAGAACGGGGCTGGGAGGGTGTTGAGAGCAGGAAGCCTGCTTGCTCATTATTGGGAGGTGGGATACCACACACTCCAGACATTTAACCTCTGCCCCTTTTACAGAAGGGGACACCGAGGCTCAGCGAGGAGTGTGACTTGCGTAACCCTGGGCTTCTCCACCGGCGCTCCAGTTCTCGAAATAATGTCCGAGACTTAATATTTTATGAGTAAATGCCTTTGGCTTGTTCCTGCTAGCTAAATAACTCAGTTATCCCATTTAAACTAATCAAACATCTACCTTGGGGCCGGTTACCCTTTCCTCAGCCTCATGCATCTGTCTCCGCAGAGCGCAGGCTAATCTCTTTCTGCGCCTGTCTCTATCCCAGAGTTCCCCTCTCCCTACCGGAACTCCCGCCTCCTGTTTCCAGCCTCCGCTGATAGGCCTTCAGCCTTTTATTGACAGGTGATGCTTCCGCACGGTGCACGAGAGAGTCTCTCCACAACTTGGCTGAGATACCACCAGAAGTTGTAGCTGAGCCGTGTGCACATCTCCTCACACCTGGTCCTCATCCTCTAGTCGGCTCCTCTGGTGTGGATGTCCAGTGGGAGCCAGTTATTTGACTCTTCCCAGACACTGGAGGTCTAGGCAAACCCAGCTAATACAGAAGGAATCTTAAAGGCACAGGCTCACCTTACATGCCCCGGGCTCCCATCTGCACAGCTGCCCTTCCTTAGCATGTGGACAGGCAAGAGAATCAAGTTCTACCTCTAGCTTAGTGGCTGTGTGATCCTGACCAACTTCTTCAGCCCTGTGAAGGCCCAGGGTGAAAACCAGGTGTTAATTGGCAGTTTAGGGAAACAGATGGCCAAAAGTTGAGAGCCTGGGGTGGGGGTGGGTGAGGGTGGGTGGGTGGGAATTTACATCATTTTCTTCTAGTTAAAAGCGATATAAGCCTGTAATCCTAGATATTCAGGAAGTTGAGGCAGGAAGATTTCAAATCCAGACTGAGCATCTTAGCAAGACCCTGTCCAAAGCAAACAAAAACAAACAAATAAATAAAACCCCCAAACCAACCAACCAACCAACCAACCAACCAACCAACCAAAACAAACAAACAGAGAAGGAAAAGAGATAAGAGAGCTGGGATGTAGACCACTTGCTTAGCTTGTGTGAGGATGTGTCTTAGTTAGGGTTTTGTTGCTGTGAACAGACACCATGACCAATGCAAGTCTTAGAAGGACAACATTTAATTGGGGCTGGCTTACTGGTTCAGAGGTTCAGTCCATAATCATCAAAGTGGGAGCATGGAAGCATCCAGCAGACATGGTGCAGGAGGAACTGAGTTCTACATCTTCACCCAAAGGAAGTTAGGACAGACTGAGCATCCTCAGGCAGCTAGGAGGAGGGTCTCCCCAAGCCCACCTCTACAGTGACACACTTCCTCCAACAAGGCCACACCTTCTAATAGTTCCACTCCTTTGGGCCAAGCATATGCAAACCACAGGATGTAAATCTAATCTCCAGTATCCTCCCCCTATAAAACCTGCTGCTTCTTACTGAGAGGGGTATCTTACACTCTAGACATTTAACCAGTGCCAGGAAGCTGGGTGTCAGCTGACAAACCCATTTCGCAGCTTTTAAAACTGAGGATCTTAGCAACCTGCTGACCAGACTCACTTGACATATGGCCAAAGCTCATAAGCGGTCTGAAGGTCCTTCTGCCTCATCAGGAAATGCCCCTAACAGGGAACTTGATGCCTCTGAAAACATTGCGTTCAGTCCCTAGGTCTCCTCCCAGATCTAGGTCCCCAAGCTCCAGTCTCAGTGCAGCTGTTCCTGGGCACACAGGCAGCTCTGCTCCCTGAGTTTTGTTATCTTTATCAAATTAGTTTACAGCAGCTACTGTGGTCACCTAATTAAGACATTTCCCAGGGCCCTGTGCTGGCTGCTTAATGAGGCGAACTGCTGGACTCAGGTTCTGTGTGTCCTGGGGTGAGGAGGGATTAGAGGTGTCAGAGCGTGACCAGGGGGTAATTGCCTGCACACCCCACACTGAACCTGCTGCAGACTGCAAGGAAGGGGGTGTGGACATCGATGGGCCATTGGCCCTGTGCCCCGGGCTGTCAGATGGAACCTGTGTTCTGGGGTCCTTCCCCTTCTTAATTCTGTAAGCTATGGAGATCTCCCATACCAGCGAATGATCCAGCCCCGAGGCAGGATGCTCTCAATTGGGAAGCTGAACTTGGTTTCTGTAAGTTAGATTTGGTTTTAGTCAGGGGAAGGGGGCTGGAAGTTAGGAGGCTAATTAGGGGCTGGGGCAGCTCTTCAAGCCAGTGAAGATGGCCTCCAGCAGGGAGGAAGGTGGGGCTCTAGTTAAGGAAGTGTATGTGGGGTCAGTGAGGCAGAGTCAGGGATGGCCTCCTTGTCTCTGGTTTGTATACGAGACAGAGATAGTTAGCTCTGCCATCCTCTATCCCTCTACTTCCTACCCATCCATCTGCAGTCCCTTCATCCATCCATACATCCACTTTTCTCTTCCATCTATCCATCTATCCACCCATCCTTTTATCCATCCATCCATCCATCCATCCATCCATCCATCCATCCATCCATCCATCCAATCATCCATCCATCCAACCATCCATCCATCCACCCATCCATCCATCCATCCATCCATCCAATCATCCATCCATCCATCCATACATCCATCCATCCATCCAATCATCCATCCACTTACCCATCTATCCATCCGCTCACCCATCCAGCCATCCACTCACCTATTCATCCACCCACCCACCCATCCACCCACCATCCATCCACCCACACATGTATACATCCATAGATCCACCAATCAATCCAGCCATCTATTCCTCCATGTCCCCCACCCACTCATCCATTCGTCCCTTATCTACCCAAGGATCCATTGATCAATTCATATATTGATCAACCCACCCATCCACTCCCTCACCCACCCACATATTCATTGATTGATAAATTGACAGACAGATCAATGTACCCTTCCATCGCTTATCTATCCATCCACCCGTCTATCAACTTACCCATTGATCTACCCACTCATCCATTCACACACCCATGCACTTGTCTATACATGTATGCATCCAGGTACCCATTGTTTCACCCACCTGCTCATCCATCCAACACATGGTACATACACTTCTGTGTACACACCACTGTACAGGGAATAAAAACCTGCATAAGCAGATGTCATCTTTGTTTCCACTGAGGGGCAGTCAGCCTCCTTGGAATTTAGTTCCACGCTTGTTTACAGTTTGGTGGCTTTTTGGTTGTCCCTACTATGACGCTGTTGAGCCTTAGGGAAGGCCAGTTTCTTTGACCAAGTACATGTACATGCAGCCTCTAAGTGATGGAGGCCTGGATCTAGCTCAGACCGAGCAGACACTGGGCCTTTCCCTTCCTCTGCTACCTCCTTCATTCCACAAAGTGGGGTCCTTTTCAAGAGGTCTTAGCTTGCATGTGGTGTTGCAAGAGAACCTCCTTCCCATGTTGCAAGGTCTTTGACTTCCTCTCAATGGTTCAAGGTCACACAGTCTCCACCTGATTCTGTGACCACCCTGTTCTCTGTTCTTAAGTCCTCGAGGCCTTTCTTCCTCTGTGTCATTGGGATGAGCCCGGCTTCTGCTTTAATCTCATTGGCTGTTTCTCCTGTCTTAGTCTAATGTCGAATGCATGCATCCCTGGAGTCCCAGCCTGTGTCTCCGCCACTGCTCTGGAGGCACAGGACCTGCCTCTGTGGCTGCGGGACTGTTTCCTTCACCTATGAAGAGGGAGAACAATTATAGAGGCAACCATAACTGTGGGCGCCTGTGGAGGGCTCAGGACGGGCCACACCCTTCCCAACAACTGTAGCCCGGCAGGCACTGTCCGGTCACTATGTCTGTTTTAAGGAGTCAGAACTGAATCTCAGTAAGATCAAGAGTGTTACCCAGGAGAACAGCCAGTAAGGTCAGAGGCAGCATTTGGCTAGGGCTGTGGTTGCAGAGGCCCCACCTAGCCCCATCCTTGATTCATGGTCCATAGCATCATAAAGCTGTTCTGAATGTGGATGGGATGCTCTTCGTAGGTGAGGTGGTGGCAGACAGGGACCATCAGCAGATAGCTGCTTGGCCCACGGGGGAGGGAGTCAGGAGGAAGGAGGTAGGCAGAGCATTTGCTGATGGAGCCCGGGACCCTCAGTCAGCAGTGAACACCTCCCAACCTAGGGCTCAGTAGGCCTGGGGCTCCATTGAACATTATTAAAGTGTGGTGGCTCCAGATGTGAGGGCGTGGCTCCGGATGTGAGGGCGTGGCTCTGGATGCGGGGTCGTGGATGCAAGGGCGTGGCTTCTGATGCGAGGGCGTGGCTTCAGATGCGGGGGCGTGGCTCCGGGTGCGAGGCCACTGCTCTGCTTTATGGTGTCTTCAGAGTGCCAAATGGTTGTCGTCTACGTCAGTGACCCACAACCTAGCCTGCTTCTTTTCTAAGAAGAGACAGCACCTCGGTTCCCATTCTCACCTGCTGTGGTCTGGATGCACTCCTGTGTTCCTCTGGTTGTTTCAAATGAAATTCTCACAAACCGGGCTTGGGGACTGGGGGCATTGTCTCTGATTCAGTCACAACTTTAAGGTCCTCCAGGTCCTAGCTCCAGTTTTTTGCCCTCCAGCCAGTTTTTCCTCCTTGAGGCCCAAATGAGGGGTTTTCCACAGAGAGAAAGCTGGGTGAGGAAGACTGAGGGATGAACAGTGAGTGATGGGTGTGTGGCTGGGGGAGGGCACTGTGCCAGGCACGTCTGTGCTCCAGCTGGGTCTGGACCCCTCACCTGTTGTTAGAAGCTCCTGAGTCTTGTCTCTCTAACCCCTACCTTGCCCACAGATCCCAGAAGATGCCCTGTCCTCTGGTATAGACTCTTAAAAGCAGCCAGAGCCTTTGTTGAAATGCCATCTGACACAGGCTCTGGGCATATCACTCAGATCAAAGCAGGGCAAGTCTTGTGGCAGCTGGAGCCTGAGAGCTGCTTCCTGTTCCTTCTCCTCCAAGGTGCCTCTGGGGTGATGGCAAGAAATCCCAGAATCCCAGGAAACATACTTTAAACAGCTCTGATCATGTCCATGTTCTTTCTTCGTGGGCAGAAGCTGTGCTGTGCTCCAGGTCCCCCCGCCCCCTGGGGGAGTGGTCGTAGGCAGAGGTGAGATTTGATTGGTGACAGTCGTCCCCGCTGATGTTTCTGGGCGTGTCTGGGAAGCCTCCCTGGATTGAAGAGTCACCTGTGTGGAGGTCGAGCCTGCAGACTACAGGCAGGAGGCAGAGCCCCCTTTCTGAAAGCCCGAAGGTGGCAGAAACTATCCAGTTTCCACTTGACTGAGATTTGGCCAAGTCTCCGATCCTTTCTGGACCTCAGTGTACCCACCAGATGCCATCAACCTACCTCAGAAGCCTGGTGGTGCTCAGCTCCTTTGGTCTGCTCCTGCAGATGAGTTTTCGGATTCCCATCTGCAGGCGTGGGGGATGGGGGTGGGGTGGGGGTGGGGCTCCTCCCTGCATCCTGTCCTTTCCCCTCTGGGATGATTGACTCAAAAGGAACCATGTTCTTTGTCAGCAGAGCTGCCTCTCCCAACAAAGGGGCTTTCATCTTTTTGTGCGTGAGACTTCCCGCAGCATCAGCAGAAACTTCCAGACAGGGAGGAAATGGGTTCCTAAGGCCTGTGGGGCCTCCAGAGACCTGGAGTGTCAGGGCTGGGACCAGGCTCAGCTACGGAAGTGGCTCAGTGGTTAGAGACACAGGCTTGGAGTAAAACAGCCTGTGGCTCCATCCCCTGTGACCCTGAGTTGGTCAGTTAAGGTACCCGGGACTCAGTTTCCCTAACTGGGAGGCAGAGACTGATTGTAGTGGCTATTTCTGGTTGTCAACTTGACTATATCTGGAATGAACTACAATCCAGAATCGGAGGGCTCACCTGTGATCCTGATCTTGAGGCTGGGAGATACAAGTTTCTGACCCCGATCTTGCCATGGAGATCTTGAGGCACAGTGGCCATTAAAAGCTTAGGCCCAGGCAAGGTAGTACACGCCTTTAAACCCAGGAGACCGAGGCAAGGAGATCTCTGAGTTCAAGTCCCAGAGGACTCAGGCTTGGTGGTACACACCTTTAATCTGGGCCACGCCTTCACATTGGAAGAAGGAAGGTTCATTCTTTTTCACCTGCTAGCACTTACTTGCCAGCACGTCTGTTGGAACCTATTTCTACTTCTACTTCAGCGGAAACAACTAGCTAGCCTCGTGGGACTGAGCAACTGCTAGATCCTTGGACTTCCCATTCACAGCTGACCATCGTTGGGTTAGTGGGACTGCAGACTGTAAGTCATCACAATAAAGTCCCTCAATATAGAGAGACATTCCGTGAGTTGTGTGACTCTAGAGAACCCTGCATAATACACTGATAATAGTGTGTGTCGTTTAATGTAAGGCTGGTTAGAGAAATAACTGTCAGAAAGTGTGGCGTTCCCAGAAGATTGTTAGGAAGAACAGATCACACGGCCGCCCCTCCTCCAGACTCTGCCCCAAAAGAATCCATTCACAGCTACCGAGGGGGGGAAGATCCCAGGGCATCTGATCTAAGCACGGGCTCTCCTACCGCACACCCCAGCCTCTGCTCCACTTGTTCCTGAGCCCAGCAGTTCTTGTCCTTTCTAGCTTCATTTCCTCCCTCACGGGGGAATAAAACCCTCTTACAGGATAGTAGGGTGGGTTCAAAATTCTCCCATAAAGGATGAATTCTGGTTGTGCTCCATTCTGGAGACTTGTCTCAGCTCACGGTTGCTGTGTAACAAAACATCCCACACAGATATTCGTCATGGTGTTCTTACATGGGCTCACTGCTTTTCTTTCTGTGTGTGTGTAGTGTTGGCAGCAGTGGAGACGATCCGAGGGCTCATACTTGCCTAGCATGCATGAAGCCTGTGAGCTGTACATCCCCAGTCCATGGGTTGACTGTGTGTATTTGTTCATATGTAGAGTTAGTATGATTATGTAGTCAAGGTTGTACTTGAACTCATGATCCTTCTGCCTCAGCCTCCCAGGTACTGGTATTGCAGGGGTGTACTGCCATGCATGCCTCTCTGTGGGTTAACTTTCCTACTTCCTCTGTGCTTAGAAGGGATCAGTGCATGTCATAACCAGAAACCAAGGAGACTTTCCACACTGCAAGCCCAGAGCATCCCAAGTGTGTTGAGGTGGCCATCTTGGTTGTAATCTGGATGGATTGCACCGGCGGTGGTGGGTAGTGGGCCATCTGTTCTTCCCCGTTTCTGGCAGTCAGTATAGACCATAGTCTGAAGGCTCAATAGGGCTCTCTCTCAAGGCCTCTATAGCTCTTCTTCCCAGCTGACTTCCTTGCAGCCCCAGAGTTAAAAGTCCTGCCCAAGAGGGATTGTTTGAAAGACATTGCCCCCGAAGCAAGCATCTGTAGAGTTCCCCCTAGCTTCTGCTGGCTAAGGTCCTGCTGGACAGAGCCTGTTACCTGCTTAATCAGAGGTCAAGTGGAAGGGAATCTGGGTCACTGGGGCTGTCTGGTACAGAGGGTCTGCTGTGGGTGTGGGTCTGTTGTGTGGTGAGAAGAGTCTCCCTCAGGCTGCCCTAGTTGTTACTGGGATTTTCCCACTGTCGGTATCTGAACTGAACAACTGGGAAGGATGTGCTTCGAGGCCCCTTCCCCCATCTTCTGAGCCCATGAGGATGGATGGCCTGCCCAGGGCCACCCAGGAATGTGAGGGCAGAGCCAGATAAATCACTGATCTCCCGCAGAGTAACACTATTGATTAAACAATTAGTAACTGAGGAATGATGGAAAGAAAGCATCACATGGCTGTGGCTGGGTGGCCCGATGCGTATCCCGAGTGCCGCTTTGGGTGGGGGGTGGGGTCAAGCCTTTCTGGGCCTGGTTGGTGCACACAGTGAAGAGTTGGGAACGCAGAGGAGCTAGGGTTTTGGGGAGGGGGAGTGGTCATTCCCAGGACAAGGTAAAGCTCTGTTTTCTGGAGGGGGCTTGTTTTCTTCTTTTTTTAAAGATTTATTCATTATATTTATATGAGTACACTGTCGTTGTCTTCAGACACACCAGAAGAGGGCATCAGATCCCACTACAGATGGTTGTGAACCACCACGTGGTTGCTGGGAATCGAACTCAGGACCTCTGGAAGAGCAGTCAGTGCTCTTAACCGCTGAGCCATCTCTCCAGCCCCGCCCCCTGGGGGTGGAGCTTGTTTTCCAACCAATGGTGAAGAATGTTTTCAAGTCAAGGCTCAGAGATGGCAAGTTGCTCGCCTGAGGCTGCAGAGATACCAAACAGCAGAGCTGAGATTAGAACCAGGCAGCCTGGTCACAAACTCCATGATCTATTATTTAGGTCGTGGGGCTACATAGAGCAGTGGCTTTTCCCTGGGAGAGTGGTTTGGAACAGATGCTGCTCAGACCAATCAGTCTACACATTAGAAACCCCCATCTCCTTCCAATTGGTCCCGCACTTTACTGACAGGCAGTCATGTGCAGGTTGGGGTCACCATCCCCCATAGATGGGTGACCAGATGCCCTTTTGGGCAGGGCCTTCTCCCCACCATTGCCCCCACATTCGTTACTCGTGCCTCTAAAACCCAGCCCCTCCCCAGCACCAGTGGATGGTCTAGGAAGAAATTCAAGTAAAACAAATCGTTAGCCCGAGGCACAGGCAGTTGATTTATTTCTGGGAAAGGCCCATGTCCCCTGCGACGGTGACCTCCATTAATGTTGACGTGTTCAAAGCCGAGTATTTCGGATGCAGCGTGCCTCTGCAGTCCCTTTAAAGAACACGCTGTTAAGTTTCAAAGACTCTCGCTGGCTCGAAGAGCGTCTGGAGTGCCATTCCTCCAGGAAGAACATTCCATCAAACACGCCTGATAAATGGGGCCTTTGTGGCTGTGGGCGCTCCATTTGGACCCGGAGGCCAGCGGAGGCAACATGAAAGGAGCCACAGACTAGACGGATGCCTGGGCAAACAAGGCACGCGTGAGGCTGTGCCCTGCCCGGAGCGCAGCTGGCTCCCTGGGGCCTGGGTACAGAGGAGTTCCAGGAGGTGCAGTAAACCCCTATTGCACGTCCACTGTTTGTAGCCATCTGGATGACACCTCCACGAGGGCATGAGGGTTTTGGGGGGTCTCCTCCTAAAAGTGCACAGTTCAGTAAGCTCAATCCAGGAACTTGACCCCTCTGGCTTCCTCTACTCACCCTCTCTAATCTGATTGAGCCCTTAGGCAGCAGGCTGGTCCCCGGCAGATAGTAGGTGTAGTTTGAAAAAGAATGGCCCCCCATAAACTCATCTATTTGAATGCTTAATCAACAGGCAGTGGGGCTATTTGGGAAGGATTAGGAGGTATGACTTTGTTAGGAGGTGTGGCCTTGGAGGAAGTGTGTCACTGAGGTGGGCTTTGAGGTGTCAGAAGGTCATTTCAGGCCCAGGTCTGTATGTCTGTCTGTATGTCTGTCTGTCTGTCTGTCTGTCTGTCTGTCTCTGTCTCTCTCTCTGTCTCTCTCTGTGTCACTGTCTCTATCTCTCTGTCTCTGTCTTTGTCTCTCTCTCTGTGTCACTGTCTATCTCTCTGTCTCTGTCTTTGTTTCTCTCTGTCTCTCTCTGTCTCTCTCTGTGTCACTGTCTCTATCTCTCTGTCTCTGTCTTTGTCTCTCTCTGTCTCTCTGTTTCTCTCTCTTTTCCTCTCTGTCTCTGTCTGTCTTTGTCTCTGTCTGTCTCTCTGTTTCTCTCTCTTTCCCTCTTTGTCTGTCTCTGTCTGTCTCTGTCTCTGTCTCTATCTCTGTGTCACTATCTCTACCTCTCTGTCTCTGACTTTGTCTCTGTCCCTCTCTGTCTCTCTGTTTCTCTCTGTCTCTCTGTCTCTCAGTCTCTCTGTCTCTCTCTCTCTCCCCCCCTCTGCCTATGGTTCACAGTGTAGAACACCCAGCTACTGTACCAGCACCTGCCTGCACACCGCAGTGCTCCCCAGCCCCTGCCTGCACACTGCAGTGCTTCCCACCCTGATGACAATGGACTAAACCTCTGAAACTGTAAGCCAGCCCCGATTCAATGCTTTTTCTTGTTAAGAGTTGCTTTGGTCATGGTGTTGCTTCACAGCAGTAGAAGAGTGACTAAGTGGGGAAACTGAGGCCCAGAAAGGTGGTGTAACTCACCCGAGGTTATATAGTAAATGTAGTCAAGGGGACTGCTCCAGGGATGCGCCTGGCCCTTGGCGATCTGCCTTACTGGGCTAAGTTCCCTCTCTCCCTGCAACTGTGCCTCTCACCCCTGACTCCCAAATGGTAGCTGGATGAGCAGCAGAGGAACATCTCTGTCCTGTGGGTCTTTCAGTAGGAGCATGAATCTTCTGTAAGGCCGAGCGAGGCTCCTAGAGAATGCAGGAGAATCCAGGGTGAAGCCATTCTCCACCATGTCGCCCCATTGTCTGTCCAGACAGACCAGACAGACAGCCTCATAGCTTACAGGAGAGCATGGGTCCTCCTCCTCTGGGCCCATCTTGGCTCTCCCCACACCTTTCCCTTTGGGTCCTGTGCCCAATGAAGCTCCCCTTCCTCTGTAGTCACCATATAGCTCTTAAAGGCACAGGCTTCCCTTTGCAGCCCTCAGCTGTGCACTGTAGAGGGTATTTTCCCAAACCCATGCAGTTTGCATTTGCCTCTTGGCATCCACTGCAGTTCTCTCCCTACAGGCCTGGAGATGTGGCTTCAGTCCTGCCGTGCCCTGGTAGCTGGTCAGTGTCAGGCACCAGGGTTCCTTTCTTGGGGGGGCCACAGGGCTCAGCGTGGGAGGGTGTTGGTCTGTCCAAAGATGCAGGGCTGCTAGCCTGATGCTCAGGTCCTTATGCATAACAAGGAGGAACCCAGCTTGGGAAACTCCCTCCCAACTCCAGCAATGGGTCTGCAATGTCTCTCAGACTTCTGCTACTGGCTGCACTGGGCCTCAGTTCCAAGCCCCATCCTGGGACTGGGTCTATCTGTCCCTCCCTCAGTCTCTTGTCTGCATGGTTACACTTGAGGAGAGCCACTGACCAATGATGAGGGCTCAGTGGGGGAATGAACGCTTCTTCCCACCCTGGGAGCCTCTGCACCTCAGGCATGACTTGACAGTGATATGGCCTTCAAACAAGCAGCTTTTAAGATGCTGTCATCCACAATTCCATCTTCTCATTCATTCATTCATTCATTCATTCATCCATCCATCCATTCACTCACTCATTCACTCATTCATCCTCTCAGGCATGCATGCATGCATTCATTCATTCATTCACTCAATCGTTCATTCACTCACTCATTCATTGATCATTTCATGTCTCCATTATACATTCTATGTCCATCCATTCATCACTACAGATTCTGGCCTGGGGACATGGTGATTAACTAGAGACAGTTTCTGCCTCAAAAAAATCACCATGTCAAGAAGGAGACAACCAGGAATGGCACCAAGGCAGGCCTGCCTTCTGAGCTGGCCTGGTGCCATCATGGGCCAGGAGCATTATGAAGCTCTTGTCCAGCTTTGGACCAATCAGTCAGTGATTGATGACGTGGGTGACTAGGCCTTGCTGGGAAGGGGACCATGATGCTGTTCTGTTGCTCTGTCTTTCAGAGGCAGAATGGTGGCTGCTTCAGAGCTTTTTCCTTAATGCCCACAGGTGTCGCTCAGGACCGCCAGCATCTGTGAGGGCCAGGGAGGAAATCTATTTCCCAGCTCGAAAATTATTGAATATTTAGGAGACGGAGAAGACCGTTTGGAGGGAAATGAATTCCTCCCGCTTCCCCTGGATGACATAAATCAAGCCAGGAACTCTGTATTTTCATTTACCCTGCGGAACGGTCTCACTGGGTGCTTATGCAGCTCGGAAGTTGCCATTTCTTCTAGAAGTGGTGCCAATTGCCTTTAAAGTCATTGACTCTCTCTTAATGCTGGTGCAGTGACTTTGAGGGCCAGCCTCTGCATGGGCGCCTCCCCAGAGCCTGAAGCCCAGGAAAGGGACAGTGCTCATCTGTAGTGCCATCAGCTCTCCAGATGGTTGAGGTCCTGTAGGCCTTGTTAGGGGGCTGGGCAAGCTCCTGACAAGTAGCTCGTTGGGACCAAGGGTCTGAGACACGAAACCGGAAGGTTAGAGGGTGTTAGATTTAAGTTAGATTCAGTGAAGGATTTTCTCAATTAGAAGTCAGCTATTACACTGTTCTTCATGGTGTGTGTGTGTGTGTGTGTGTGTGTGTGTGTGTGTGAGAGAGAGAGAGAGAGAGAGAGAGAGAGAGAGAGAGAGAGAGAGAGAGAGACTGACTGTGTGTGTGTGTGTGTGTGTGTGTGTGTGTATGTGTGTGTGTAGTGTCTGCCTGTGTGTATGCCTGTGTGTCTCTCTGTGTGTGGTGTCTGTGTGTGTGTGTGTGTGTGTGTGTGTGAGAGAGTGTGTGTGTCTGTGTGTCTGTATGTGTTTTGTCTCTCTCTGTTTGTGTGTAGTGTGTGTGTCTTGTGTGTGTCTTGTGTGTGTGTGTCTGTGTATGTGTCTGTATGTCTCTGTGTGTGTGGTGTCTGTGTGTCTGTGTGTGTCTGTATCTGTGTGTCTGTGGTGTGGTGTGTGTGTGTGTGTGTGTGTGTGTGTGTGTGAGAGAGAGAGAGAGAGAGAGAGAGAGAGAGTCTGTGTGGTGTCTCTGTGTGTCTGTTTGTGTGGTGTCTGTGTGTGTGTCTGTGTGTGGTGTCTGTCTGTGTATGTGGTGTGTGTGTGTGTGTGTGAGAGAGAGAGAGAGAGAGAGAGAGAGAGAGAGAGAGAAGCTCATATGTTGGAAGCAGAGGCAGTAGATGGACTGAATGCTGAATGGCCACTGAGTTCTTCATGATGCAGACTCTTGCTCTGCTCACTAGAAGATTCTGACCTGGCCTGTGCTGCTAACATTTCGTTCTCAGCATTAGGGATTCCCTTCCTAGTATTATGACCAGAGCCCAAAAGGAAATGTGGTCTTCGATTCACCCTAGGATTCTTTCCCCAAGGCTTGACTATGGGAGATGTCATATGAACGGGTGGTTGTGTGCACAGCAGGGTGGAGGGGACCTCACCCACTGGCAGTGGCTGCAGACTTCACGGGTTTCGTAGAGGAGTTCACATTCTTGGCTCTCATCTGTTTTTAAACCAACTCCATTTCCTTCCCCTGATTAGAAAAGTCATGTTTGCTTATAACTCAGAAACTAGTATACCATATCAGGGCAGGAAGGGACAGCCGCGTGTGGCTGTCTCCCGAGCTTAACGGCCACGTACACTTCAGTGCTGACGTGGTGTTCCTTTTAAAGGCCATCTTGTGCGGACCGTGTTTACTGAGGCTGTTAGGTTTGAGTGGTAAATTGGCTCTGGTTTGGAGGAAATCTGGAGGCAGCTGTTGAGAAATCAGGCTCTGAGCATGTGAAGTGGCTGAAGCCCCGAGGGCTGGAGATGGTTGAAGAGGACTTCTTTCTCCTAGGTGGTTTTTCAGAGAGGCGGGTACCGGGCAGAGATGGGCATGTGGATGTTGGGAAAGAGGAGAGGAGCTAGGGAGAAGAGTGCTTGGCTGGATACACCCATGGTCAGGCAGATGCAGATATTACATTCAACCTAGATGGGGTGGAAGACGGGGTTCTGGTTCTTGGGGATTGCTCTGCCTGGGCCGCAGGACACTGACAGATCTGCCACTTATAGGAGCAGCCTCAAAAACAATGCAGGGGATGGTGGGGGTGGGGGTTTTGCCCTTCCTCTGCCCCTTAGTGACTTAGTGACCCCCTGAGGTAAGGGTGCTCTTCCCAAAGTAACCGTTCTTTCTTCAGCCCTGGTTCCTGGAAGAAGGATTTGTCTGCTCCCAGCAGTGATGCGGTCAGTCAGAAGGAAGAGGGAAGAGGCAGGGAGAACGGTCTGAAGATGAAGTCGGGGTGGAAGCTCAGGCACTGGAGTGGGAGCATCACCCACCCAAATCTGTCCCATGATTCATCTCTTTCTCCTCACAGCCAGGACCTAACCCTTTGGAACTACGTCATGTGTAAAATGGTCAACTATTGTCACAGTTTGTGAAGTACTGGGCCTGATGAGAACTATGTGGTCATTTCTTAATTTTTCCTACGTGCTTTAGTGTGTGTGTGTGTGTGTGTGTGTGTGTGTGTGTACACACACACACACACACACACACACACACACTTGAGCATGTGCCTATATCCGTGTGGGTGTGCATGCACATATGTATGTACGTACATGAGAAGCGAGAGCTCAACTTCAGGCCATCAAGCTTCAGGAATCCCCCTGTCTCTGTCTCTCAGCACTGGGATTACAGACCTGGCTTTTTCTTTTTAAAGTGAGGGTTCCGGGGTTTGAACTTGGGTCTCCATGCTTGCACGGCCATCTCTTTACTAGCTGAGCCGTGCCCTTACCCTGCTCTTTTCATAACAAGGATTCAGGGGCCTTGCTACCTCGTATTACAGTGAGGCAGGGCTGTGAGCTTTTCAGCCGGGCACCATCGCTGGCTTGCATCTTGCCCGAGTTCATGCTGCCCGGCCTGGCTGAGTCCAGTTGAAGCTCAGAAGCAGTGGCGGGAAGATCCAGCGTATAGAGGGCCTTTAATGAAGGGCTGCTCCTGTGCACACGGCACGGGCAGACCAGCTGCGCAGACTCAGGAGCCCCACCGCTTCTCTGGCCTGTGCTTCTCCACTCTACGGCAGCGGTGGCCCATTTCCTTCACCTCTGTGTCCTGCCTCAGATTAATTTCAGGTTGGTTGGATCCAATTTGGTTCTCAAGTTAGAAAAAAAGAATAGAAAGTGTAATTAAAAAACAATAACGACGCTGGGCCAGAAGTTTCTATCGTCGCGGTTTTGTCGCCGGGGCTTATAATTCCCACGCGCAGCCTTGAGTGTTCCCGAAGGTGTGCCAGGCTGGAGCAGGTGGGCTAGCCTGCCTGTCCACTCATTTACAATCCCAGGAGGAACGCTGAGGCCAGGAGGGGGCCCCAGACCCCCCATCTTAGGACAGTTCCCGCTTCTTTCGCTGTTCCTGGTCCTTCTGGACATCTCCAGTGTGTTCCTGTAGCTGTGTCTTCTCTGTCTCCATCTGGGGCTCACTGAAACCCTCCCCTACACCCTTTCCTGCACAGAGGCTTCTGTGTGTGCTGTGGAGTCCTCAGAGAACACAGAGCTGACAGTGTGGCAGGTAGAGGGACATCCTAGAGACCCCTAAAGCTTCCAGCCTTCGGGACGGCTAACGGTCCTGGGTAGCCACAATGAAGACTTACCACAGTGGACACATAGCTAACAGTTATGACCAGACATAGAGAACCATCTGTAGGCAGCTTCTCCTTCCAACAGCCGTCTGCAGTGGGGACGCTTGTGTCTCATCTCTTCGCAGATGAAGAAACTGAGGCTTGGCCGGGGGCAATGTCATGTCCAAGATTGTCAGTCAGAAAATGTTTCAGGTGGGTTCAGCTACAAAGGCCGCCATGCTGTACATCCAGGAGCGCAGAAGAAGACAAGGCGAGCCCCACACCTGCAGCACCAGGGCAAACCTTGAACCTGGCTGGCTGGAGGTACAGGGCGAGGCCTTTACTGTGATAGATGACCAGGGGCAGGTCCAGGGGGCTCTGACAACAGCTTGCTGTGTGATCTTGCTGGTGCGCTGAGTGTCTCTGAGTATATGGCGCTGTCTGTGGAGTGAGTGTGGAGTAAATCCCCGCTGGCCTCCCATGTCCGAAGCCTGAGGTTGTGAGGGAAGCCGGGCCAACGGCAACAGGCACAAGAGAGACTGATCTGTCACAGCTCTAAGAGCAAGCGTTTCCAGGCTGGGAGCTAGACAGGAGCCTGTGGTGCGTGCCCATAAATATTATTTTTGTCTTAATTAGCAGTCAGTATTGGAAAACAGGTGATTTTTCAATTTCCTAGAAAGGTGGATGGGGGTGGCGGCAGGATCCCACGCTCAGAGCGGCAGCTTTACCTCAGGCTCACAATCCAAGGCCTGGCTTTGCTTTCTCTTTTAGGCAGAGTCTTATGTAGCCCAGGCTGGCTTCAAACTCCCTATGTAGCTGAGGATGGCCTTGAACTCCTGCTCTTCTGGCCTCCACCTCCTCAGTGCCGGGATCTCAGGTGCCCACCATCACGTCTGGTTTCTGTGGTATGGGGGATTGAACCTAGGGCTTCCTGCATGCCTGTCAAACACTGTACCATGAGTCATCTCGCCAGCTCAGAGCTTAACTGCCCCACTCCATGCCTCACCCCCCCCGTGGGTATTGGTATTAATATTTGGGCTTAGGGCCTTACATCAGGCAAATGCTTTACCAACAAACTCCCATCTAACCCTAATGCCAGGCTTCATGCCCTAGGCATGGAGAGAGCTCTTGGGATGTGGGAAGGGCAGTATTTATTATCTATGTATCTACCTATGTATCTATGTATGCATCCATGTATCTATCTATGTATGTATCTATGTGTCTGTCTGTCTGTCTACCTGTCTGTCTGTGCCTCTATGTAGCTATGCATTATTTATCTATGTATCTATGTAGCTATCATTCATCATCTATCTATCTATGTATCTATCTGTGTATCTATGTATCTATGTATCTATGTATCTATGTATCTATGTATCTATGTATCTATCTATCTATCTATCTATCCATCCATCCATCCATCCATCCATCCATCCATCCATCCATCCATCTTTGTCTTTAATCTTGGTATGTAGTCCAGGCTAGCCTCAAATTCCCCATCCTCTGGGAATGGTTGCTATGGTGATGGTGAAGCCTCAGCCTTCTAAGTGCTGGGGTTCGGGTATGTGCCACCAGACCCAGTGATTTTTGGTTTGGAGAGTGGCAAAGAGCGAGTGGAACCTTCTCATCCTGCTGAATGCTGAGTCCTTCCTGGATTGTTTTGTCACTTGGCTTCCATGCCTCCCTGCTTCAGAATGACACCGGGATGGGGTCGGTTTGATGGGAGAGAAGACAGCCTCCAGTCTGCAAGGTACCAGCCCGGAGGGAGGGAGAGCAGTAGTCTGGGGACTTCCCAAGTGTCTGGGCAATAGAGGGTTAAGCCAACATCGAGGGAATGTAGCAAGGAAGCAGGAGCGAACCAGCCCGGAGTTATCATGATTAATGTTATTTCAAAGACTTAATTTCCCCTCTTTCAGGAATGTTTGCGTGCTGCGGTGCAGGGCGCTGTTTCTTGATTTGGAGTGTCCTTTCCCTGGAGTAACTGGCAACAAGGTCACTGTTCTCCAGGCGGCCTCTGAGCCTCGGCAGCAGGATGGTGCTGTCTGATGTGGGAGGCCACAGGAGCAGAGCCACAGCCACCCTGTCCCCAGGACAGACAGAGGTGGGGTCCAGGCTGAGCACATACCCTTTCTCTGCAGGCTGCAATACACCTCTGTACCTCAGTTTCCCTAACTCAGATAATGCTTCCCTTTCCAGAGGGTGACGGACAGCCATTGGTGTCCTGGTCACCCAGGGACAGCCAGGGGTCAAGCAGAGGTGACTGTGTTCCCCACAGGTCAGGTGATAACCACAAGGTTAGTGTGTGGACCTCAGGTTGGAGGGCAAAGGTGCTGAGGATAGAGTGCCAGGTCAGCTCTTGCCATCATGGGAGGTTGTGTGTGTGTGTGTGTGTGTGTGTGTGTGTGTGTGTGTGTGTGTGTGTGTATGTGTATGTGTGCATGTGTGCACATACATGTGTGACTTCCTTCTGTATCACCACCACCACCAATACCATAATCACCTTCATCACCACTATCATCATCATCATCATCATCATCATCATCATCATCATCATCAGTTATTGTTATAACCGCTATTACCATGGTCACCATGAACACCCTTAACATCATCATTACAACCATCATCACCACCACCATCTCCATCACCACCATCACTACCACCACCACCATCACCACCACCATCACCACCACCACCACCACCACCATCACCCCCACCAATTATTTTGGCATGAGCGCCATCTCCATCAGCATCTTTTCTCCATCATGGTCAGGCCTTGTCTATCACTCCGCCACTCCCATTTTCGGAAGATACTGAGACTTAGACTCACAGCTGCTACCTTTGCATGTGTAAAAAACACAGGCCAGACCGAAGCTCCTGTGTGGCGATGGCCGACGGTCAGAAGAGACAGAGTCTCCCATATCTGAGAGCTGGGCCTGACTCAGTCCACCTCAGAATGTTCTAAAGAAAAACAAAGATCATGCCATTTAGGCTGGGTATGACAGCACTCTGCCATTTTAGCCCTGGGGAGTCTGAGGCAGGAAAGAATCCCTGGCTAGCCTGGGCTACACAGCAAGACCCTGTCTCAAAACACCGAAAACCTAGCAACACAATGATTTTTTTCCCCAACTAATTCCTTCTTCTAACGTGTCGGGAAACTGAGGCTAGTCCTGGCCAGGACACAGGTGATGGAGTTGGACGGTCTTGAGTTTAAATCTCTCTGTTATCTCCGTTGACTGTGTGATCTTGCATGGACCGCCTAAGTTCTCAGAGTTTCAGATCCTTCATTTGTAGAGTGGGGGGTGGCAGCCTTCAGAGGGCCTCCGAGGAGCCTCTTCTGGCATCTATGCTCTCTGCTGTTTCCTTCCGGCTGCCCCAGCTCTGCTGTGTGACTAACAGTGCTGCTCTCTCAGGTCAACTGCCACCCTCTGAGTCCCACAGCCGTTCACACAGGCTACAGAGGAGCCGCACAGCAATGGCCTGCCAGCAACCACTTGGATGGCCATGCTCCAGTCCCATGCAAGCCCCGCCACTGGTCATCCTGGCCAGCAGGAACTGCGTCTTCCACGCATACCCAGGCTGCTCAGCTGTGCGTTCTGACTTCCCAGCTGCTGCGTCCAGGGCTAAGCGCTGCACAGGAGGGATGTGGCATGGACAGGTCATCTCTTCGAAGGTCTGAGTTAGGATTGAATTCTGTTAACCCTCTGCAGGTCACTTTGCATGTTAGAGGCTTTGTGAGATGAAAAAGACTTGGCAGCATCAAATAATGATCACAGGGGATCATATAGCCTGCCTCCCCGGGGTCAACAACTCCAGGATGCCAAGCCCATGCTCAGAGGAGTTGGTGGGTTTGTCACTTTCAACTGCCTGGAATTATCTGTCTGTCTGTCTGTCCGTCCGTCCGTCCGTCCATCCGTCTGTCTATCTATCTATCTATCTATCTATCTATCTATCTATCTATCTATCTATCTCTATCTATCTATCTATCATCTATCTATGTGTGGTGGTTTGTATATGCTTGGTCCAGGGAGGGGCACTATTTGGAGGTGTGGCCTTGTTGGAGTGGGTGTGTCACTGTGGGCGTGGGCTTTAAGACCCTCATCCTAGCTGCCTGGAAGCCAGTCTTCCACTAGCAGCCCTCAGATGAAGATTTAGAACTCTCAGCTCCTCCTGCACCATGCCTGCCTGGATGTTGCCATGCTCACTCCTTGATGATAATGGACTGAACCTCTGAACCTGTAAGCCAGCCCTAATTAAATGTTGACCTTATAAGAGTTGCCTTGGTCATGGTGTCTGTTCATAGCAGGAAAACCCTAAGATACTATGTTTCTATCACCTATCTATCTATCTATCTATCTATCTATCTATCTATCTATCTATCTATCTTTCTTTCTTTTTTCTATCTATCTATCTATCTATCTATCTATCTATATCTATCTATCTATCTATCTATCTATCTATCTTTCTTTCTTTTTTCTATCTATCTATCTATCTATATCTATCTATCTATCTATCTATCTATCTATCTATCTATCTATCTATCTATCTATCAGTCATCTATCTATTGTGTGTGCTATGTTGCCTGTGTGGAGGCCAGAGGACAGTTGGGGGAGTCCCTCTCTCTGTCTACCACAAAGATTCCTGGGATCAAATTCAGGTTGTCAGGATAGGCAGCAGTGCCTTTACCCACTGGTCCAGCAGCCCAGCTTTTATTTTTCTTGTCCCCCAAGCCTTCCTGGCTTTGGGAAATACAGAAAGCCTCGTTGGAAACAGAGACACAGAGGCAGAGGGCAGAGGAGGGTGTGATGGTGACAGGAACTAGCCAGTATTTCGGGGGGATGAGGTACAAGGTTGAGCTGTGTGTGATCAAGGGTCTGCCACCTCTTGAGACCCTTTTAGCCCAACTGCTGTCTATTTCTGGATGGTGCCCATGGGAAGCTCAGGAAAACCATAGCAACAAAGGGACAGTTAATGAGTGGGATGGAGTAACCCAGACACCTCATGTCCCCAAGGCCACATAGAGAGATGATTAGGGGGAAGGTCCTTCGGAGTGTTACTCTCTGGCCACATTCAATTATTTTAGAATATCAGGAAAGGCCCAGGGGTGAGGTCAGGCTTTGGATCTTCAGTACCAGTGCTGCAGGAAGTACAGATTTTCTGGGTCCTGCAGACAGCATCTGTTCCTGTAAGCTTGCCCACCGTTTTTTCCTCACATTCTCAGTAGGTCTATGCCTCAAGCCATAACCATGGTTCATGCCTTGTTCATCACAGAAACGTGGAATGAAGGCACAAAGAGGTTCCAGGAACAGCTCAGGCCACGGAGAACACTGGCAGAGGTGGGAATGGAATCTAGGTGTCTTTGCTGCATACCTTGGAGCCCACGGTAGACAGGCCAGAAGGTTCTTGTGTGTGTGTGTGTGTGTGTGTGTGTGTGTGTGTGTGTGTGTGTGTGTGTGTGTGTGATCCTCTGGGTAGAGGACCTTCTGCCAGTACAGTGAGATCCACCTTGGTTGTCACTTGGCTGGTTTGAGAATCTCCATGGAGACACACACCTCTAGCCATGTCTGGGAGGATGTTCTCAGACACGTCTGAATGAGGCAGGAAGATCCAGCCTGAACATGGGATGGGCCGGGTTCTAGACTGAATAGAAAGGGGGAAGATGTAGCTCAATTGGTAGAGTGTGTGCTTAGCATGCACTGAGACCCATAAACGCACTGAGTGTGTGATCCCAGCCCTGAGGAGGTAGAAGGATCAGAGGTTCAAAGCCGTCCTTGGCTACATCAAGGGTTCAAGGCTAACCCGAGACACTTGAAACTCTCAAAGCAAAGCAAAGCAAACAACCACACATCTCTCTGCAAAAAGGGAGAGGGGATCTGAGCCCCAGCGTCCACCTCTCTGCTTTCTGACAGCAGATGTGACGCTACTGCCTCACACTCCTCCTCACCACGGTCTGCTTGTCGCTCCCTCAAACTGCGAGCCCCATAAACCCTTCCCTCCGTGATGGGCTTTAGTCATGGATTTTTATCTCGGCAATGAGAAAAGGCAGGCGTGGTGGCAGGGAAGGCTGAGGGACATCTGGTCCATCGCACCACAGTCAGGAAGCGGAGAGGGATGGATGCTGGGGCCCAGCTTCCTGTCTCCCTTTGACTCAGGCTGGAATTCCAGTCCGTGGGATGGTGCTGCCCACATTAGGAGTGAATCTTCTCGCCTCGCTTAATTTGGTCTGGAAAGCGCCTCGTTGACTTGCCCACAGATGTGTCTCCATGATGATTCTAGATCTTGCCAAGTCGACAATATTAGCCACCGTGAGGTGTGACTTGGAATTGATGTGCCCTGATGAACACTTTGATTTCTGTGGGAGGACATCAAAGAGCATATGGACTGTGTCTCGTGGTGTCTGATTATGTCTATTCTAAGTAGGGTGTTCCTCTGTAATTTCTGCTACAACAGAGAACACTTACACACACACACACACACACACACACACACACACACACACACACACACACACACACACCGGTTCTATTATGCCCCCTGCACTAAACCTGCCTTTACCCTGGCGCGTGGCTTTGATTTTGGTCAGTGTCTACCCACTATCCGTTCTTGAGCCTTCCTGAAGGGACACTTGGGAGGGAGCCAGCATTTACTTCTGGTTTCTTTCCCTCAGTGTGAGGCCTTTACAGATTTGTCATTTGTGGGCTGGTGAAGTGGTTCAAGGGTACAGCTGCTGTCATGCAAGCCTGATGACCTGAGTTCAAGGCCAGCCCAGGTTATAAGATTCTGTTGTAACATCCCCCAAACAAACAAACAAACAAAAGCCAAAGCACCTTTTCTAGTGGCCTCCCTATGTGGACTGCTTAGAACGGTGGCTGACGTGTCATGCCAGAGTCAAGCTTGCAAAGGTGGCATCTGGGGACCTTAGGGAGTCGTTTTCTGGTAACTTTGGACTTCAGTGTGGCGTTGAAGTTTCTTACCAATAAGAATGGGTCTCTAGCGACCAGAAGCCTGTGGTGGTGCAATAACCAGTCAGGCTCTGCACTGGTTATCTGTCTGTCTGTCTGTCTATCATCTATCTGTCTGTCTGTCTATCATCTATCTATCTATCTATCTATCTATCTATCTATCTATCTATCTATCTATCCATCTATCTATCCATCTATCTATCCATCTATCTATCCATCTATCAATCTATCATCTATCATGTATTATCTATCTATCTATCTATCTATCTATCTATCTATCTATCTATCTATCTATCTATCATGTATTATCTGTCTATTTACCTATCTATTCATTTACCTACCTATCCATCTATTCTTCATTGGTTTAAAATTTTCTGCTTTACCAGGGTGGAGAGATAGCTCAATGGTTAGGAACACTTGCTGCTCTTGTAGCAGGTCTGGGTTCAGATCCCGGTACCCACATCACGGGGCTTACAACTATCTGACACTTAATCTAGGTATCTATATCTGACCCTATCTATCTATCTATCTATCTATCTATCTATCTATCTATCTATCATCTATCTGTCTATCTATGTATCTATGAATCAATCAATCATTTAATTATTAATCATCAATTTCCCACAAACTAGTTACCTGAGAAGAAGAACCTTGAATTGAGGAACTTGCATTTTCGACCACTGACTGATGATTGCTGGGGGGGGGCAGTTTACTGTAGATGGTGCCACCCTTGGGCAGGTGGTCCTGGGTTCCATGAGAAATCAGGCTGAGCAAGCCAGTGAGCAGTGCCCTCCATGGCCTCCGCTTCAGTTCCCGCCTTCCGGTTCCGGCTTTGACTTCCTTAGAGGATGGACTGTAACTTACAAGCAAAATAAACCCATTTCTTCCCAAGTTGCTTTTGGTTCTGGTTTTTCTCACAGCAGCAGAAGGAAAACCAGAATAGGCTCTCAACTTGTAGTTGGCAAGGTGAGAGTACCGTGAGACACAGCCTGCAGAGAGAGGAGGGGAGGCCAAGGCACAACCTGTGGACACTGGAGGTGAGATGCTGCTCTTGATCCTGACAAGCAACACTGAGTCCCTTAAGGCCCAGAGCAGGTGATGGGTGGATAGAGGTCTCTCCAGCACTCACTGAGAGCGAATGACACTCTCACTTCCGGCCAGTGAGTCAGCTGATAAGGAAGGCCTTGTATCTGTGGCCACAGGGCAGTGGGGACTACAGATCACACTCAAGTGTAATGGTTCTGGGCTGCTGATGGAACTTGGTGTGTCCAGGGTTTGCCTCCTTCCCATCATGATCTGGGCTCCATCCCTCACACTGCAAAAACAGTTTTAAAAATGGGGCTGCTTGCTGAATTCTGATGAGAATTGAATTTATACCGTGGTAAAGTATAAACTCACAAGAAAAGCACTGGGGTTACCTGGGATTGAATGGAAGCCTGGAACAGGGAGAGGGGACACCTGTTGGACACACTTGAAATGCCTCCTGAGTCGCAAGTGGCCTGAGTCTGGCTCTTTGAAAGTTCCTGCCTCCTGGCCTTAGACCCCCTTCCTCTGTTAAGAATGTCATTACTGTCCCGGCAGCGGAGCGCGGTGTAGCGCATGCGCAGTGAAAAACTATGCCTAGGGTCTCCCACAATCCCTTGCTTTCCCTTGCCCTCTCTAGACTCAACTTTTCTCAGTTGTGTGGTGCTGATTACACCTGAGGACTCAAGAGGAAACAGGCAGAAGGGCAAGAGACTCTGTTCCTCCGTGTGGGCAGAATTCCAGGGTACATGGGGAACGTTATCTGGTGGAGCTTGTGGAGAGGGGTGCAGGCAGGAACGGGCTTAGGGAGTTGAGATCTGACAGTCGGGTGGCCCAGCTGGAGTGGTTCGCCGCTTGCTTAGCTGTTCAGCTGAATCTTGGACTTGACCATGGCCCCCAATCAATGAGGCTGTTGGCGTCATGATGGGATCCACGTAAGTGAAGGGTCAGGGAGACGGATGTTTTGGGCTACACAGCGTGCTGTCTGTTCCCCTATGCCATGTTCCCTTGCCGAAAGGGCACAGGCATATAGTGAGTGCAGGAGCCCTGCCTTACCCGAAAAGCTCTGTGGACAAAAGGCAGCCCTTCCCTGCCAAGGTCAAGGTGTGCAGCTGGGGGAGGAAGCAGAAAGGACGGCATGGCCCACAGAGGACTTCCGGGGCTTTGAGCTCACTGGGCCCCTGGAGAGCAGTTGGTAGCTGAGCCTTGGAGAATTGCAAGGTTCCGGGTTGGTCGCTAATCTCCAGAAGAGGGGTTCCTGGACCCTTGAGGGTTTCAGAATCCCTAGACATCCAAGCCTTTGCTGGAAAACAGCCTGGCATTTGCATAGAACCCACCCACATCCTCACACAAAGGCTGACTCTGCTCGAGGATGCTCGCAATAGCCAAACCCAGTCCAGAGTGACTGTCACAGGGGCTATTCATTCTACAGCCCAGGGATCAGTGACAGAAACAAAAATCTGAGTGTTCAGTAAGGATGGGTTTGTTGTTGTCGTTGGTTTTTTTGTTTGTTTTTAATCCGTGGGGTTTTTTTGTTCCATTATGTATTTTCGAGACAAGGTCTGACCACAGGAGATGACCTTGAACTCTTGGTCCTCCTGCCTCTGCCTCCCAAGGGCTGGGATTACAGACCTGCATCAGTACACCTACTGTGTGCAGTCCAGGGGCTTGAATTTAGGACGAGAGCTCTCAACCAACGGAAGCACATCCCCAGAACTGCTCTTTATGCTTTGACGCATGGACATGCATCTGCTGGGTAGAGAGGGCTGCCTACGGCATGGGAAGCTTAGAACTGGTCCCAAACCTGACTCCAGTCACCACTGTGGACTTTCAGTCTGTCAGCTGGTTTCCTGACCTGGGGACTCTGAAGACGCTGTGATGCTTGGATGATGAAGCCTGCATCACGGCATAGGAACTCCTTGTAAATCTCCCTCTAAGCAGAGGCTAATGCAGTGAGCACCAGGTTCCTTGTCAGATGCGTCTCAGAAATAAGGTAGAAAGCAGTCAGAGAAGACAGTCAACATTGCCTTTTGCCATGCACATGCATAATATGCATCCATGTGCAAACATGCTCACACCCACCCACACTCATGCATCCATGTACACACATGTTCACACTCACAGACACATCCATGTGCATACATGCTCATGCATGCATCCATGTGCACACATGTTCACACACATCCATGTATTTATATGCACACATGCTCATACCCACTCACACACATGCTTCTACATGCACACATGCTCATGCATGCATCCATGTACACACATGTTCACACTCACAGACACATACATCCATATGCACACATGCTCACACCCACACCCACATATGCATCCACATGCACACATGTTCACACTCACACACCCCTGCATTTATGTGCCCACATGCTCACATCCCCCACATGCATCCACATGCACACATGCTCACACTTACACAAATAACATGACTCACCTCGGCAAGAACAGTTAGCCAGAAGCAGAACTACAGAAGCCAAAAGCAAGGTTAGTTTTCCAGAACTATGGTGGACTTTGACAGGTCAGCTCTGTGCTCCTGTTTTGTCACGTGTTTCTGCCTACGTGTTCCAAGGCCTACATGGTTCTTCCATTATGGAGTCAGTTGTGCTAGGGTCTGAGGTGCCTGCTCACACACAAGCAGACAGCACACACACACACACACACACACACACTCCAATCCCCCCCCCCAAAGAAAGCAAAATGGACTTGGATTAATCATTTTCTGTTTGTTTTGCGGTGCTGGGGATGGAACCAGGGTCTTGCACAAGGCTGTCCAAGGCTTCACTACTAAGCCCTATCCCAAGTGCTCAGTGCAGTGTATAGGTGACACATGAACACTCCACGGCACTGAGGGACGGTGGATTCAGCTCGTGGTGATTTCTAGGAGTTTCCGCTTCCCTATTCCAAGAGAAATTTCTTTTAAGAAACTGGGCTTCCTGGGTAGACAGGGAGTCAAAGGAAGGGAATTTGCAGTCTCTATAATTGCAACTCCGGGGCTCTGCCTGCAGAGGGCGCTGTGGGTTGCAAGAGTCAAGGCAATTGGGCACCCTACAGACCTTCTTCAGCTCCCTCACCCAGGGTTCTCTCACAGAAGGGCGATAGCGAGGGCGATAGCTTTTAGCACCCTTCAGCCCATCCCTGCTGTGGACTGCCCCTGGAGAGATGCCTGGGGGTAACCGACAGCGAAGATTCTGGTAAGTTTCGTAGGTGGAGTTTGTAGTGTTTCCCCACGTGGTTCCAGAAACGACTTTCCTCATGCCCAGACTATGTGTCTTCAATAGGGTCTTCACGCTGGCTGTTGGCCGCACTTACTTGTGGAAGAGATTCTTTCTTGAGCTTCCCCCAGTGAGAGCCTCGAGGAAGGGTATGCTGTGGAGGACTCTCCCTGGGCCCCTGCAGGAAAATGTCTTTCTCGGGGCTGTTCGTCACCTTCTGGGGGGTTGTTTCCATGTTTACTCTGGTCCTGCGATTGCGGTGTGTGTGTGTGTGTGTGTGTGTGTGTGTGTGTGTGTGTGTGTGTGTGTGTGTGTGTGTGTGTGTGTGTGTGTGTGTGTGTGTGTGTGTGTGTGTGTGTGTGTGTGTGTGTGTGTGTGTGTGTGTGTGTGTGTGTGTGTGTGTGTGTGTGTGTGTGTGTGTGTGTGTGTGATTTTTCTGAGAGTTCCTTTTAGTTATGGTGGTTAGCGGCTGCGCTTGTAACTGCAAGCATGGCTTGTGTGGATAACCTCAGTGCTTGCTCTGTGAAGGTATCAAGAATTCAAGGTCACCCTCAGCTCCATAGTGGATTTGACCCTGTCTCAAAACACCCAGAGCCAAATTCCCAAAGCAACAGCACCTACCACTAACCACCTACTAAAACTGCCCTGCCATTGGACGAGAAGAAAGGATGGGCGGGAGAAAAGTTTGAAGGAAGAGGAGGAGACTGGAACGGAAAGGAGGAAGAGACAGGAGGGACAGGGAGAGAAGCCGTGGCAGGACAATATGGCAGGTGACGTTAAGATTCCACGCTGTACCTTTACAGTTTGTTACGAATGTTTTTAAAGGGATGGATGCGTATTGGGCTTTGTATGTCTAGATGGGCAATTATATCTTATCAATTGAGCCAAAGGTTATCGTACTGTGTGTTCTTTCATGTAGTGATTTAAGTGTAAGAAAGTGTGCGGCGGCTGGTCTGGGCCGCCACAGAGTTGGGATGTGTGTTTCTGGCATGGAAACCTGCTTTGGGAACTAGATAGGTAGAGAGATTGCTGCCAGGCCCAGAGAGAGGCCTTCCGCAGTGTGATATGGGATGGAGCAGAGGGGTTGAGAGGCTTTGCTGACTGAGACTTAAGATACCTAGCAGATACTGTCTGCTCTTCCAGAGGTCCTGAGTTCAATTCCCAGCAACCACATGGTGGCTCACAACCATCTGTAATGGGATCTGGTGCCCTCTTCTGGCCTGCAGGCATACCTGTTTACATAATAAATAATTTTAAAAAAGAAAAAAAAAAGAT
This sequence comes from Rattus rattus, assembly GCF_011064425.1. Taxonomy (NCBI): domain Eukaryota; kingdom Metazoa; phylum Chordata; class Mammalia; order Rodentia; family Muridae; genus Rattus; species Rattus rattus. The sequence goes on from NC_046154.1 coordinate 17,684,002, forward strand.
ACCTAGCAGATATCTTGGGGCACTGAGGTGCCAGACCTAGTAGGGGATAAAAGACAGCAATTTTATTTTATTTATTTAATTAATTAATTTATTTATTTTCTGGAGCTGAGGACTGAACCCAGGGCCTTGTGCTTGCAAGGCAAGTGCTTTACCACTGAGCTAAATCCCCAACCCCAGCAATTTTATTTTTTATATTTTTACAACAACAGTGGCGTGGCTCTCCCTTCTGGAAGGACGATGTCTTAGTTTGGCAGCCATAGTTGTTCATGTTGATCTTCCAAGTCTGTGTTGTCAGAGGCCCCCTGGCTGCACAGCCCCAAGTGACAACTCTGCGATGTGTTGCATTTCTGTCCCTCTTGGGTACACCCGTTCCGGGGCATCAGGTCCCTCAAATGGGGGAGGGCACTGAAGAGAAGAGAGGTGTCGGAACGGGAGGGTCTGTGTTTTCCCGACAGGTAGGATTCTGTGTGCGTTGTCAGCTGTGGGAGGGAGAGGAGAGATGACTGTGTGCTGTTCTTTAGAAGAGGAGCTTCTCAGTCTAGTGGCCCTGGGAAGGCAAGGGGGGCACCGTCTCATACCTTCGTGCGGCTTCCCCTTGAGGAGTGCAGTCTTAGGGTGGTGGTGGGCTCTAGGCTCCTTGTCTGGTCCTTTAATAGTCACCTCTGCTGGGCCCCAGCCAATCCAGGGCCAGAGCTGTGGTACCGCAGCGAGCCAAATTGCCGTGATTAGCTGATAAAAATCCCATCTGTGGGGGAATTTACGAGCATTATTACTGTCTATAAAACCGACCCGAGGAGAAGGATGGATCTGAAGGCTGAGAACCCTGGTCTTAGCTGGGTAGCAATGCCTTCTATATCAGGTCACAGGGTCCCTGCTGGTGCCTGGGCCCAGGAAGTGGCTGAGGGGGGAGTGGGCATCTGGAACTTTGCATACTGCAGGGGCTTAGTGAGTGAATGTGTCTATGTTCTTGCTTTTCCCTCCCTTCTTCTGGGGACTAAGCCAGGCCGCTGCATGGAGGCGAAGTGACAGTCTTAGCTGCAGGCTGCTGTCCTAGTGGCCTTTGTGTGTGCCATGACTGTCAGAACCTCTACAGCTTTCTGTACGAAGCATCCATCCCCAGAGGACCACGAGGGAGGGTCAGGCAGGAGGCCAGGCCCTTGCTCTGCTCGGAGCCCCTGTCTCTGTCCTGCGCTCAGTTGACTGGATCTGCTGCCATCACACCTGGGGACAGAGGTTTCACCCCAGAGAGGTTGGAGAGGCACCTCTGAAGCCCCTTTCTTCCTGATGCGTCTTGGAAGGATGTGGTTTCAAAAGCCTGCTCTCCCTGCCCCCTCCCCAACCCAACCCCCAGACCATGCTGTATGTAGCTGTGTGTATGTGTATGTGTGTGTATGTGTATGTGTGTGTTTGTGTGTGTGTGTGTGCATGTGTGTGTGTGTATATGTGTGTCTATGTGTGTGTATGTGTATATGTGTGTGTATGTGTGTGTATGTGTGTGTGTGTGTGTGTGTGTGTGTGTCCCAACTCAAGCAAGACTCTACTGGCTGCTGAGGGCCAAGGCCTGCTTTTCTGGGTCGAGAGCCTTGTTGAGGAGAGGTGTCAAGGCAGTGAGCCCGGCTTCTGGAACATTCAGGAAAAGGCCAGGCTGCTGGGGCAAGGCAGAGTCAAGGCAGCTTCTGTTCCCATGAGCCTCCACTAGGCCAGTGGTTTCCGGTTCAGCCAGGTGGGCAAAGTGTCACTGTCTTGTGTGTGGAGTGATGTGGCCGCTTGTGCTGGACCGGGTGCTGACCCAGAGAAATGGACATGGGCAGCCACTTCACAGCCTGGTTTATGGGGAGACACGTCAAGGCTGCTATGAGTGAAGTATTGGGGTGACCTCGTGAGAGCTTCCCGAGTCACACTGGTGGTGAAATTTCTGAGGGTGTTAGTTAAGTTTCTCATTGTCTGCGGTGCAGCCCATCGTGACAAGGGAGGCATGGTCACAGGGGCATGAGGTGGCTGGTCATGCTATATCCACAGATAGGAAGCAGCGAGAGAGAGAGATGGATGCTGTTTCTCAGATCGCTTTCTCTGTTTTATTCAGTAGTCTAGGCCTCCAGTTCACAGGATGGAGCCCCCACGTTTAGTTTCCTCAGTCTAGAAAAGCCCTCACGGACAAACCCATGTCCTATCAAGTTGACAATCAGTGTTAACTGTGACACTGAGAAGGAAGATGGTGCAGGATGTGGGTGACCGGGGTGTGAGCCTGTCTGCAGGCTCCCCATGATTGTCAGCCTCCAGGCCATGCAAGTATAGGTCTTGTGCTGACCCTAGGGTCTGAGGAGTCTGGAGTGTTTAGATGTCACACCATGGACATGGTTGCCCTAGGAGGTTAGACAGTCATTGCTATCATCTCTTAGCCCAGACAGACGTTCTGTCCCCAGGGGAGTTGGGGACGCGGAGGGATCCTGTAGTGGGGGTGGATGCTGCTGACCTCTGGTGAGCTGAGGCCAGAGAAACTGCTGAGGACCCTTAAAGCACCATCCCCCATAGAGACTGGCCCCGATGCCCTGAGTGCTGGGCTGAGGATGGGCCTGATGCTCACAGTGCTGGGCTGAGAAACTCCATGCATAGCACTTGATGGCTGTCAGTAAATGTGAGAGTCTGCGTTAGGTGGGGGTGGTTTCACGTTGACTGGGAGAACTTCCTACTGGACCAAGTGACTACCATGGTCCTATTGGACCAGATGATTACTCTGAGGGCTTCCTATTGGAGTAGATGATTACTGTGAGGGCTTCCTATTGGACCAGATGATTACTGTGAGGGCTTCCTACTGGACCAGATGATTACTGTGAGGGCTTCCTATTGGACCAGATGATTACTGTGATTGCTTCCTACTGGACCAGATGATTACTGTGAGGGCTTCCTATTGGACCGGATGATTATTGTGAGAGCTTCCTGTTGGACCAGATGATTACTGTGAGAGCTTCCTGTTGAAGCATCTGACCACTGTTCTCTGAGGTCAGGAATGTTACCAGAGCTGGTCTGACTTCCAACCCATGGACCCACGGAAGTGGGGCACTATGAGTATAGTAGCCTGTAGGTTCAATGCCCCTAGGACTCTTCCCCAGGGTCCCATCCTGAGATCTAGTGCAGTCCAGTCCTTCCTCTCTGGACTCCCATCTGCTGTCTACCATCCTCCAGCCCTGCTTGGGATGCAGGCCCGTGTGTTTGATCTTTTGGGCTCACCAGTGCTATGCTAATGTCCAGTGGGAGATCTGGGGGAGAATCCAGGCCTTACTGTGGTAGGCAGATGATCAACCACTGAGCCCACCCCCTCCCTTCTTGGTTGTAGTTTTCATCTTTTAAGACAACCCTGCTAAGTTACTCAGGCTGCCTGCGACAGTTAATAGAGACACAACAACACCTACAACACAACAAGACCTACAATCACCCAGGGGAACATACTTCTGGCCACGTGTGAAGTAATTTCTAACTGAAGGTAAATGGAGGCAGAAAGACCTAAGTTTGGATGGCATCATTTCCTGGGGTTCTGGGGAGTCAAAAGGAGAGAGGCAGCTGAGCACCAGTGTTTGTTTCTCTGCTCCCTGAGTGCATGTGCCACGTGACCATACCAGCTGCCTCACACTGCTGTCACCAAGCTGTCCCTACAGTGACGGACTGTGCACCCTCAAACTGTGACCCAGAACAAATCTTCCTTACTCACGTTGCTTCTGCAGGTGTTTTGTTACAACCGTAAGAAAAGGAACCATACAGTGATCTTGGACTCACTTTGTCACCCAGGCTAGCCTTGAACACACAACCTTCCTGCCTCAGACTTCCACACAGCTGAGTTGTAGGCCTCCTGGGTTACCAAGCCACACTGAACTTGGGTTCTCACAGCTGAATGTTCCTTTAAAACAAAGAATTATTTATTTTATGTATATGAATATTATAGCTGTCTTCAGACGCACCAGAAGAGGGCATTGGATCCCATTATAAATGGTTGTGAGTCACCTTGTGGTTGCTGGGAATTGAACTCAGGACCTCTGGAAGAGCAGCCAGTGTTCTTAACCACCGAGCCATCTCTCCAGCCCTAGGAACCTCTCTTTAAAGGTTTCCCCAGGCCTCGAGGTTCTCACGTCTGTGATCTGCCTGCACTCTGAGGAAGTCATGTGGAGTCCCGCTGAGGACCTGCAGTGTCTCCCTCCCTCTGCTCTGCCTCCTACAGGGAGGACACGGCCTCTCTGCTCACATTGCACACTCTTGCCCCACACGGTGGTCCTTGACCCAGCACCCTGTGTCCAGGTGGAGACTGGCTAGATGTCAGACGGTAAGTTTCCCTGGGAGAAGCCATCATGTGTGGACTTCTGTGTTGGTGACAGTGGCCCTGAGCAGCAGGACTGCCAAGCTGAGGACCATTCTGGGTCATAGCCAGTGATTTGTGACATGCCTGACTCTATGCTGTGAGGGAAGGGGAGGACAGCGCCCTGACACTGGCCCCACTGGGGCTCTAAGTCTATCTACTAGTAGTACTAATAGTACTCAGGTACTCAGCTTTTCGTGTAGCTGGTTGTCTCTGCATGACAGATTGACACCCCTCCGGACACAGTGTGTTCGGGCCTTGAGTTGCTCATTTCTTCCAAACTTCCTTAGCTGCTGAGGGGCTCCTACCTCCCTCACCTTACAATGGAGGAGATCATATTTGAGGGGTCACCAGGCTGACGTCACAGTCTGGATGTGACAACACTGGGGTTGGTACCCACAGAGCCATCTCCCTGTCACTTCCCTGACCCTTCCTCGATCACAGGAAACACACAGCCTTTCTCTGTGAGGTAAAAGGACAGAGCTGGTCTGAAAAGCAAGCACCTTTTAGTCATGGGTGCGTTGGCCTTGTGGGGCGGTACAGTGTCTAATGGGGTGTGAGCAACCCTTTGGTTTGCCCTTGCAGGATGTTCTAGGAGTTGGTGGTCAATGTATTAGGCTCTGGGCCAGATAGTCCCTCAGTGTCTTATCTTTGAGGTCCAAGTCCTCCCCAACCTTGTCTTTTCTGAGTCCGGGAAAGGATGACAATACCCCTATGGGCAGCAGGGGCAAGCCCCCCACATCTCGGGACCTTCCTGCCTCCCATGAAGTGCAGGTGGCAGGGTTGAGAGAAATTCATCCATGCTGTCTTGCTTGCTGGTGGCAGCTGATGGTGCATGGGTGACCTTGGGGAGGGGACACAGCAGGCCTTAAGCAGGCGCAGCTTGTTCTCTGTTGATCACCTACTGTGTAAGCCCATGCTCTGCTGAACACCTACTGTGCGTCAGGCTCTGGCAGGTCATTCTGCTCACAGTGGTTTTTTTTTTTTTTTTTTTTTTAACCAGGACTTGCTTCTGTTCCTCCAAACCTCTGGACTGGCCTGAGAGCTGTCACCCAGAGCAGAGATGGGCATCTGTGTTCTGTTACAAGCTCCCCAGCAGAGGCTGGGTGTGGGTAGGTATCACAGTTCTCGGCGGTCACTGGACAGCAGCTGGGGCTCCACGGTGGGCACGGAGAATGGGTGTGACTGAGCTGCCAGGAAAGTGTAAGAGGAGCTCACAGGGGTGTTGGATTCCTCATGTCCATTTGGGAGTGGAAGCTGAGCTCTGCCTAAGGCCCCTGAGCTGTACCTTGGACATTTATATAAAGAGTGCCAGGCATGGGGGTCTCCCTTTACGTTGCAGCATTGAAGGGTACACCGGGCACTGAGTGGGGTGTGGGAGCCTGGGGAGGGTGGCTTGATCTGTTCTGTGCCCTGTTTCTTGACTCCAAGCAAGCTTTTCTGGCCCAGACTCTGAGTCTCCACACATGAGCTGTCTGATGCTGGAGCCAGCCACTGCAGCCAGTGTGGGCTCTGGTAGGTGGGGGGAGTTGGAATGCCCCTGGGACACCTTGGTGGCCATGTTCCTGCCTACTAGGCTTCCTGTTGTTTGACTCCACGGTGCCCGACTTCCCCACTCCAGTATTGGTATCATTTGGCCATGTCTGGGTGAGGCTGAGATTCCCTAAGATCTTCTCACTCCCGGGGAGGGACACACCCCTCTCTAGAGCAGTCAAGTCACGCAGTCCGTCTTCTGTGGTGTAATGACTATAATTTCTTCCACGTGACCTGGGCTTTGAATGATACTGTGACCAAAATGCAAGGAGCTGTGACAGTCTGGGCCTTTGTAATTGACACTTCAATACACAGGCACCACCTCCAAAGGGAGCTGGGGTGCTGGGCAGTGGGAGTAGGGGAGGTTTGGGGGGCCGGGGCACCACCTCTGATCCCAGCTGTGTGGCTTTGTGGCTGAGTCGTACACAACAGTGACTCCTGGCTGTGACTGTGGCTTACCCTGCAGCTGCCAAAGCTGTGTCCCGTTTCTGGTCATTTTGCTAACTCTGTTGCCTGGGGCTGGGCTCAGGCTGGGCTCTGATGTCATCAACAGAGATGAGGTGCTCCCTCAAGGTCAGAGTGAGCGACAGGGACAGACACACCCAGCTCTTGATTCCATTTCACACACTTCATTGTTAGCTGGTGTCCCTGTCATAGGCACCAGAGTGCAGAGAGAGGGAACAGAACAATGGGGCTTGTGGGGCATCCAGGTTGGCTCTGGGGACCAGGCCGAAAGCAGTTTCATGGGAACTGCTCAGAAAGCCAGTGTTTTTACAGCCTCGTGGCTTTGATAAACACCCCCAACAAGAGCATCTTAAGAGAGAAAGTGTTCATTTGCTTCACGGATTCGGGGTGCAGTCCATCATGGCAGAGAAGTCGCAGCAGCAGGGGCATAATGTGGTTGATCACATGGCATCCACAGTAAAGAAGCATAGAGCTGTGAATGCATGCAAGTGGAGTGCTCAACTTGCTTTCTCCATTTTGTACAGCCCAGAGCTCTTGCCTAGAGGATAGGTCTGCCCACAGAGCCCTTGCCTAGGGAATGGGTCCGCCCACAGAGCCCTTGCCTAGGGGATGGGTCCACCCACAGTGAAGATGTGTCTTCCCACATATTTAATGTAACTTAGGTAATTCCCCACAGACACTCCCAGAGCCCACCTCCTAGGTGATGGCTCCCTGTCATGGGCTTAGCATCTCTAGGAGCTGGGGACTCAGTTCTGGGCAAATCAGACCCAGTTCTTGCCCCCACAGGACTTCCGTTTAGCTGGGGAGGACAAACCCTCGACAACCCTGCAGCCTGTGTTGAGAGCACTCTGTGGATAGAGAGTGTGAGGGATGTGGGCATGGAAGGAGGTGGTGTTGGCTAGAACACTCAGATACCATTCAATACAGAGAAATGGGACGGGCAAGCCACAAGGGCATCGCAGGGTTCTGGGTTCGTGGCCTCCATCACTCGTCTCCTATGGTGGAATGTGCCAGGTATGGACGCGGCAGAGAGTCCAGTGGTCATCAGAATGATAAGGGGAGGGATGTGAGTGAGGAGAGGGGATTCTATCTAACCTCCACAGGGGCAGGGGTCGGGGCGAGGGCGAGGGCGGGGGCGGGGCAGCCTCTGTGGGTGGGGAGAAAGCAGGGTCCTCGGCTGGGGCTTTTGTAGGGCAGAAGATGTGACTCCGCCCACCCGTGCAGACTAGGGCAGGTCAGAGGGCCTCCTGGCAGCTGAGCCTCTTCTCTTTCAGGACTGCTGATGCTGCGCCCTGTTTTCTGAGCTCCCGGGGAGAGGGTTTGGCCCGTTCTGTTCCGTACATTGTGTCACTCTGCGGGGTATCGTCTCTACCTCTCGTCACCTGTGACTTCTGGGCTGATGAATGGAGATGCGCACAGATTTTCTCCCTGTTTTATTCTTATTTTTGGCATCTGCAGAAATACCTGCTCTCTCCGTAATCGGCTCAATTACGCCTCATTGTTCCCATCAGTTATTTGTTTTGAATGAGATGCGACACCCCCAGTTGGCTGCTCAGCTTGCCTCTTGTCAACGCGGGGCTGGGGCCTCAGCAGCTGCAGGATCTCTGCAGGGAGCAGGGGCTTTTTTCCAGCCCCGCCCCTGGCCACATTGTAGGCAGATGTCAGGGAGATTGGGTGTCGGGGTGGGATGGGGAATGGGAGGTGCGGGTTGTGGGTCCCAAAGTTTCTACATTCTCCATTGCTCTGGTCGAGTCAGTCTCGAAAGTCTGGCTTGCGTGGATCCCCCGAGGTTAGCTTGACATGCCAGGAGCACCAGCCCCAAAGGCTCGCTCTTGAGAGAATCGATGCTATTCCAGGGGAGGAGTCCTGATCAAGCATTGGACTCGTGGTGGGGGTGGAGCCCTGGCTCAGGGCCTCATGTTCTGAAGTCCTGTGCATGGGGGAGGGGGATGACAATCACTACTGGACAGGTCAGTCTCAGCATCCAAGGTAACAGGGATAAGGGGTGGCCTTGTAAGGCCCACGTTCCCAGAGAGACTCCAAGATGACTGGGCAGCCTCTGGCTCTGCAGAGTGCTAAGTGACCAGATGGAGCATTGAGGAGCAGAGCTATGTTCCTTTGAGAGACTGAAGTGGCTGGATCCCCAAGTGAGGAAAAGGTCCTGAGTCTGGAGAGGTCAGGAACACACTGGGGGCTGGGTGTCCTTGAATCAAGAAGGAGCAGAATATGGGATGGAGTGCTTGGGAGGCTCTCAGAGAGTGGCGTGTCTGCCTTGAGAAACCTGAAGGTGAGCAAAGCCAGATTGGGGGCATGCTGCGATGTGCTATTTTGGTGAGCACCCACTATGTGCCTGATGCCATACTAAGTGCTTCACGATAGCTGATTTCATCTTTATAGTCATTCCACCGGGGAGATGCTTCCGTTGCCTCTGCCATCCAGATGATGAGTCAGGCAGAGAGTCAGGCAGAGCGGCAGGCCGCAAAGCAACCTGTAGTAGCAAAAAGATGGGACCCCCAAGTCCGGTCTTCATTTTCCTTTCAGCTGAGTCCTCAGCTGAGGAGACGAGGGCAGCCTGATAGCAATGGCCTTTGCTTCTCTGAAGTTCTGCACAGTACCAGGCAGGCGTGATGCGTATGTTAGGCTAAGTTGGCAGCAGCGAGGATTAAAGGTAGACTGTGGAAGGTGGAGGTAATTTGGTGGGCACGTCAGGTGTATGAGGAGGCACTGAGGATACTCTCTCCCTGGCACTGCATATCTTTTCCCTTTCTGGCCTGCCCTCCCCGAAAAGAGCTGAAGCAAAACTGACAAAATAGGAGTCAGCAGAAAAAAAAAATCTAATTTTCACCTTGGACACGTTTGTGTCTGACTGATATTCACCCAGCCTTTAGGCCTTCCTTCTAGACAGGCCTGTGCCGAGTCCTGCCCTGGGTGTCTGAAAACCTCTGTGGGGAAACATGTCACATCCAAGACAGAACGTCTCCAGATGCTGCACGCTCTGAGTTCTCTCTCATGCCTGAACCCTAGGAAGGCTCAGGTGTGACAGGGGTCAGGCATGGGGTGTGGGGATGCTGGCCTAGTGGGCTGGGCACAGTGACAGGGCCAGCCTCTGCTTGGGCCAGCACCTGCTTTTACAGAAAGTTCCTTGCTGAGTTTGAGCCCGGGAACCTATGGAGACAGAGGATCCCTGGGGCTGGCTAGCTGGCTAGTTAGTCCAGTGGGTGAGCTCAGGGCTCAGTTGGAGACTGTCTAAAGAGGTAAGGCAGAAGCTAGAGACATGGTTCAGTGGTTAAGAGCACTGACTTGCTCTCCCAGAGGACCCAAGTTCAATTCCCAGCACCCACACGGTGGCTCACAACCATCCTTAACTCCAGCTCCTGGGTAGCTGGTCTCCTTTTTAGATAAGCAAATGGGGTGCACTGACATGCACGCAGGAAAACATCCATATATGTGAAATGGATATAAATTGGAGAGAGAAGACCCCTGATACCACATGCCTGAGCACACGTGTGCACGTGCACCTGTAGACACCAACACCTGCACATGCCTGTACCCCACCCCTATCCCCTGTCACACATACCCCCATACCCACCCCTTCCAATGTACTAACCCTTCCACCCTCACAGAGTATCTGGAAGAAGTGTCTGGCCACTAACAGTTTAAGACCCCAGACTCAAACTGGCCTAAGGTTCTTCTAGTTTGCAATGTCTAGACGCGAGTCTGTAGGTGAGATGGGTCCACACCTGATATTCGTATAAGTGTAATCAAACATTTGCCTTCTTGGGTACATTGATTGGTATTTATCGATGAGGCCCGTGTTTTAATGCCATGCACCCACACTCAATGTTAATAAAGAGCGGGGTGGAAGCTCTTAGCCGAGCCTTAATCAAGGATTAGGAGTCTGCGTGCCTCGGTCTCTCCTGCCGGATTACTTATATCTTCCAAAGTCTACCTTTAATCCTTCCTGCTGCAGACTTAGCCTAGTCTTGTTTCTATGGCAACAGAGTATGATCCACTTGTGTCTTCTATGCAGAGAGGGAAGCGAGGAGAAGGCACGGTCATAATGTTTTCATAACTTGCTAGCCATCCCAGGGTCCTTCAGTTTTAAACCAGCATTAATCATGGTCCCTCAAAGTCCCGTTGAAACCGGAGCAGGGTTTAGTGATGGTTCTGAAGTTGCCGTTCTCTTACTTGTCCACTCTGGGGGGCGCTGTGGGTGCATTTCTTTAGTATCTAGAGCACATTGGGTTTACAGGCCCTAAACAAGGTCTGGTGGCCTTGGAGTCAGATCTAGAGGTCATCGTGGCCTGTAAAGGTTATGAGCAGATTCCTAAGACGACAGAGTGTTCAGTGAAGACCAGCTCTCCCACCCGGGATGCCTGTGGGCTGTTTCCTGGGAACTCTTCAGCTTGGCTGCTATAACTTGCAGCAACCTTAGCCGATATGTCAATGAGTGGGCGTGGCTGTGTGCCAATAAATCTTTATTTATAGATGCTGGGATCTGAATCTCGTCTCCATTTCATATGTCACCAGATCTGTCTTTTTCTGTTCCTTTTCTAGCTATTTGTAACTGCCGAGTGACTGCTGGCTCTCGGGCTGTGCGGGCGCAGGCAGGGCGTGGATTCACCCAGGCGTGAGAGTCCTTTCCTGTGACTCCAGGCCTCTACTTTCTAGTGTATTCTGTTCATTCAGAGGATGGGCCGAAGGCTGTGAAATACTCGACCCAGAAACCCGGGGCTTGTATGCAGGAGACGCACCTGGGCAGGGGACTTGGGTATGGCCTGGTGTCTGAAGTTTCCTTCCCTCTCAAACTGAGTGACAGAAATCTTGGCAGAGGCCTGGGGTAGCTGCAGGCTCTAGCTGAACGGGCTGACACTGAGGCTATGAGCATTGAGTGAGCACACTGGAGAGAGGCAGTGCAAAGGCTGCTTTCTGACTGGGGACTGGGGAAGGCATGGTCTCCTCCCTGGGTCTGCAGTACATGGCCCAGTCATGGCCGAAGGGTTGGCTTCCTGTTCTCCATGATCTCTCTTTTTTTTTTTTTTTTCTTTTTTTTATCTGAGCTGGGGACCAAACCCAAGGCCTTGTGCTTGCTAGGCAAGCACTCTACCACTGAGCTAAATCCCCAACCCCTCATGATCTCTTTTCTTATTCTTGGAGGAATTCACCTCTGCCTGGCATCCCCTGAAGTTCAGGGATGTGTGCCGGCCATGTTATCCCACACTGCAGCTGAGGCTGATGCTGAGCTGGGCCTGGCTTAGGGAGCGGCTTCGGTTTGGGGGATACCTCACTGCCATTCAGATCTCAGTGTTGGGGTCTGAGGATGTGGCTCAGTCGGTAGAGTGCTTGTCTAGCATGCATAAAGTCATGGGTTCAATCCCCAGCATTGGATGTTCTAGGCATAGTGGACCGTGGTGAATCCCAGGACTTGGTAGGCAGAGACAGGAAGATCAGAAGTTCGACATCACCTCCATTTACATATGGAGTTTGAGACTAGCCTGGGCTATGAGAGACCCTGCCTTACACACACACACACACACACACACACACACACACACACACAAAGCAGATCCTTACCCTGTTACACACACACACACACACACACACACACACACACACACACACACACACAAAGCAGATCCTTACCCTGTTATCGGTGCTTCTGTGACTTGGGTCACCCAAGTCACTGGCCTCTCTGAAGCCTTGTTCTTCCCATCTATGGACTCGAGCTACCTGACCCAGTGTCATCTGGGAAAGGAGGATTTGAGGGTGGAGCCCAGCCTGCTCAATCCTTGGGTCAGGTGAGGCAGGGGGACACCAGGCAGGGAAGTCTGTTTGCTGTTCCCAGAGTTGGGGGTAACCTATTTCCTGGCAAACATGGGTGCTGCCCTCTGTCCCTTGGCCAGGTAGAGTGGCAGGAGGCAGGGGCTGGAACATCACAGTCCAGAGTTGTCACCCTGCCTCCCCGATTCACAGGGAACCCTGTATCCCCACCCAGTGGCAACCTATGAGGAGTTTACAACTGTGGGTAACCAACTTGGGGGGAATCTTAGGGTCCCATTTGGGGGCCTGGGAACAGTGGTATTCACTGATGTCCCAGCTTGCTGGAGCCTCTACTATCTGGCCATCGAGTCCCATGTGCTCTAGGACATGTGTGTGGTCTTCTAGGACCACAGAACGATGGACTAAGAACCTATTTCCTTCTACAGCAGAGCCCACGACAGGGCCACTGCCTGGGTAATGAGGTCTTACGTGTGGCTCCCCTCCTCGGAGCAAAAGAGGAAAAAAGAGAAGGAAATAGGATCGCCTGGAATTTATTAGTCTAATTACATTTTCCTAATACGGTTGACCCCCGCTCACAGGGGTGCGCTTATCAAAGCTGCCATCGTGCCAGCGTTATTGGAGTTTTAATAAGAGTCAATTGGTTATTGTCCTTGCTGCGTGGGGCACTGCAGACCTAAGCCTGCAGCCCCCGGGGAAGGCAGGGTGCTTGCTGGCTTTGCGGAAATATTATTTACATTAATAACACGGATTAGAGTCTTGGTTTATGCGGTCGTGGGAGGCAGAACCTCTCTTTGTTCAGGAGGGCGCTCCCGTAGCCCTGTGCTGAAGTCGGGACTGCATCTCTAGGTGTCTCCTGCCCCTCAACCTGCCTTGCTGTGTGAGCCTAGGCATGGTGCCGGCTTCTCTGGTTTCTTCTGAATCAAAATGAGAGGGCCACAGGTGTGGTGACCTTGTGATGGCCGTGGGGTGAGGCTGCTCAGAGTCGGGGTGTGAGGCTTCAGAAACAACCGGCTCCAGGCAGGAGTTAACGACTCAGCTTCCTTCTTGGGTATACTCTCGAGTGGGCAGATCGAGTTCTGGGGTTCCTTCCCAGTTACTTTATAAAAGTGGGGGAGGGGCAGACTGGCCTCAAGAAGAAGAGGTGAGGCTGTAATGACTTCTCTGACCTTGTGTGAACTATGTGGCCTTGGGCAGTATCCTCTTTCATAAACATTTTCCTTACTAATATTGGTATGTGGGTGCACATGTGGAGGTCAGAGAACAACTTTCAGGAGTCTCTATTATGAACCCCGAGTTGGGTAAGGACCTAGGGCCGGGCAGGGTAGGGAAGCTACCTGTGCAGCTTTGGGCAAGTTCTTCCCCACTCCGGGCCCATTTTCCTTCTCTGTGCCAGCAGAGGGAGGGAGGGGGAGGTCTAGGGGTCCTTTCTGCTGTGTTTGTGGAAATGGGCAAAGTGTTGTATCTGACTGGCCAGAGCCTGGCAGGGGTAGAAGGATCCAGAGTCTGGAGAGCTGTGGTTGGGGGCTGGTGTACAAGGTGGCGAGAGGACAGTTCAGGGGCTGAGAGGGGCTGAGGACCTGCTGATGTGCAGGGCATGCTGGGCTGGGAGGTGGACCAGGAGCTTCCAGGTTGGGCTCCATCCCTGGCTGGTCTCTGCCTCTCTAGCTCCTCCCAGCTGAGGGAGCGAGCCATTGGCTCCTGGTTCTGCCCCTGTGATGGCGCTCTGTTGTGCAACCTCTCTGATCTCTCCCTTGAACTTGTTTAGAGGCAAGCCGACATCACTCTCTGCCATCTTGTTCCTTCCCCATCTTTTGGGTTCACTGTCTGCCTCCCCATTTGCATCATGGGAGTTGGTCTTTGTGGCCAGAGCTCCCTTCATGTGACCCTTAAAAGAGGTGATGGTTGCTATTGGCTGGACAGCTACCCTCGGCTCTGGTAATAAGATATTGAGCACAGCCTGCAGGATCTTGGGACTCTACAAGATGGCTCCAGGGGTCAGAGTGGCTTTGATCAGGGGCCCAGCCTCCCAGCATGGGGCTGAAAGCTGCAGTGTGGGAAATAGCAACCGACCTTTAATGAAGTGTTAGTTCAGAAAGGTCCCATCTGCTCATATGAGATGGAACAATCCAGAAAGGTCCTCATTGGCCCATCTAGAGCTGTGGTGGTTGCATGCATGTAGGTAAGGGGACTGTACCCCAGCCCATGAGTCCAGACAACTGACCGGCCTCAGGCTGCACAGACATTTCAGTGAAGCCATGGTCCAGGATGGAATCTGGTTCTTCCTCCAGACAGCTACCCTGCAGCCTGGTCTCTTGCTGTGGCATGTGGGCAGGGTTGGAGTGGGGGAGGCGGTGTCTCTTGGGTTCTGGTGAGATTATTTTAAGACCTTGTAAAAACAAATTAGAATTTCAAACCATCCAACCCTCTTGAAAGCAGACTGGGGGGTGTGTTAGGAGTAATTTAATTTTTGCTTTGTTTTCTTAATAGAGCGTGGGAGGGAAGACAGAACGATGGAGGCTCGGGGCTTGGGCGGTGCTGTCAGCCCTGAGTTAGTGTTAGAGATGGACAGCGTTAGTCAATGGGGTGGGAGTGGGGAGACCTACCCAACTTGGGACACAGAGACTCCAGGGCCGGGATGACAGTTTCAGGGTGCAGAGAAGAGGGGTCTGGAGAGTGGGCTGCCCATGAAGGAACCTGAAGGAACAGAAGACATGGGGCAGGGAGTTAGGCTGCTTAGGGGTCATAGGCTCCTCTAAGTCTGGCTTTTCCAGGGGCTGGAGAGAAGGCAAGGAGGTCAAGAGTACACGCAAAGCCTGAGGAACAGAGTTCAGATCTCAGCACCCGATTGAAGCTAGGAGTGGTCTCCCCAAACGCCTGAACCCCCAGCCTAAGGAAGGTGGAGACCAGAGGACTGCTGGGGCTTGCTGGCTATGCCAGCCTAGGGGATAAAACATGAACTCCAGTTTCAGT
Organism: Rattus rattus; assembly: GCF_011064425.1. Classification (NCBI taxonomy): domain Eukaryota; kingdom Metazoa; phylum Chordata; class Mammalia; order Rodentia; family Muridae; genus Rattus; species Rattus rattus. Next base: position 17,699,096 of record NC_046154.1, read on the forward strand.
GAGAGACCCTGCCTCAAAGTAACAAGGCAGAGAGCGATCAAGGATGCCAAGTGCCCTCCTCTGGCCTTAGGGAATGTCCCCTTTCAGGTTGTGGGAAGGCTGCACAGATACCAACTCCTTCATTAGGTAAACACCGGCTCTCTCCCATTTCACAGGATGAAAGACCGAGGTTGGGAGCACTGGGATGTCTCTAGTATTGTGCTTTGTTTCTCTATGACTGCTCGTGAGGGTTGTGAGAGATGAGGGTGTGTGTGTGTGTGTGTGTGTGTGTGTGTGTGTGTGTGTCCTCTTAAACATGTCAATCATAGCGAGTTTATTTAATTTTGAGTCAGGGCCTCATGTAACCCACTCTGGCCTCAAACTCACTGTGTAGCTGAGGATGACTTGACCTTTTAATCCTCCTGCCTCGGCCTCTTGCGTGCTGGGATTCCTGGTGTGTGCCACCACACCCGATTGTGCAGTAGGACCGAACTAAGGGCTTGGTGCACGCTTGGCCAGCACTCTACCAACTGAGTGCCCCAGCGAGGAGTCTAATAAGTCAAACCATGGAGGCAGGAGTCCTGTGTTCAAAGCGCTCTCTTTGGGGTTGGCAGATGTGAATCCTGGGGCTCCTGCGGCTCTCCCAGCCACTTGGCGGGTCTAGGGATGGGCTGAAGTGGACGTGGGGACCATGCTGGGTAGAGATGGAGACTTCCGTGCAAGGGGTTTGACATCATGAGATTTGAGCACCTGGAGGAGGAGCCAGGAACCATCCTCTGTGAATACTAGGGCCAAGTACAAACAGGGGGCCGTTTTAATATTCCTGTGTCTATCTCAGTGGGTTACATAGTGTGAAATGGCACACCGACACAGCGAGTCTGGTGTACTCCTTCTATTTACTTCATTGTGTGTGTGTGTGTGTGTGTGTGTGTGTGTGTGACAGATAGAGACAGAGACACAGAGACACAGAGACAGGGCAGAGTGTGGGCAGGTGTTGGGGTGATGTATTCATGCCTGTGCCCAAGCCCAGGACTTGTGGAGCTCAGAGGACAACCTTGTGGTGTAGGTTTTCCCCTTCCACCATTATGTAGGTTCTCAGGAGTGAGCTCCTAGCCATTAGGCTTCCATGGCGAGCACTTTTACCCCTTAAGCTGTCTTGCCAACCGTCGTAGACATTTTTCACAACTGTATAGTATTTCAGAGTGTGGTTGTACTGAAATTAAACTGAAGGTTTCTGTACCAATTGATATTCATTTTATCTCCCCCGCCCTACCCCTGCTTTAAACTACAGAAACAGGATAAAGATTAACCTCCTAGCACACATGTATCCTCCTTGCACACATACATTCTCCTTGCACACATGCATCCTCCTTGCACACATACATTCTCCTTGCATACATGCATTCTTCTTGCACATACATATCCTCTTCGCGCACATATCTACCTTGTGCACACTTATCTTCCTTGCACACACATCTACCTTGTGCACACACACCCTCCTTGCACGCACATATCCTCCTTGCACACACCCCCTTATACATACATCCTCCTTGCACACACATATTCTCATGTACACACATCCTCCTTGCACATAACCCCTTACACATATCTTTCTTGTACACACATATCCTCCTTGCACATACATCATCCTTGCACACACACATCCTCCTCACACACACATCCTCCTTGCACACACATATCCTCCTCGCACAAACATCTTCCTTGCACACATACATCCTTCTTGCATACATATATCCTCCTCACACACATTCATCCTCCTTGCATACACACATCCTCCTTGCACACACATACCCTTCTTGCACACATGCATCCTCCTTGCTCACACATATTCTCTTTGTGTACACACATCCTCCTTGTACACATCCCCTTGCACACACATCTTTCTTGTACACACATATCCTCCTTGCACATATACCATCATTGCACGCACATCCTTCTTGCACACGCATATCCTCCTTGCACATACGCATCCTTAGGTACCAGTCACTTATTTCTCTGGGGATAATAGAGGAGTTGAGTTGTCGGGTCAAGGGTTTGTGTATTTTAATTTTAATTAATACCTACTGTCAGCTTGATTTCCCCCGAGGACAGGGCTCTCACCTTTGCCTGAGTAATTAGAGAATCTGCTTCCCAGTCTCTAGCTGCTGGCAAGTGATCCTATTGGTGGGCAGAGGATCTAAAGTGAGGCCCCTCATTACTTTAATTTGCATTTCCCTGAGCATCACCCTGCGTAGCTTGTCCTCTGAAGGCTGGTGGTTCACTCTCATTACTGTCTCTGCTGTTCTGAGCTTCTTTCTCCATGGGGTCATTTGTCCCTTCTCGCCCTCCCTACCCACTCTCTCCCCAGCACAGACATTAACCCCCTTCTTGCTTTCTGCCCAGAAGTTAGGTAGCCCAGTCAATGAGCTCCCTGCTAACTTGTTCATGGCACCCTTGGCTGTACATAGTTCTGGCCCATTGTGTGGTCGAAGGCCCCATCTCTTCCATTGTTGGAGAGCCCTGTGTTAGCTGAGGACTGACTTAACTCCTCATTTTCTAGAACTCAGGGAAGGCCCTGGGATAAACACTGCAGTTTGGGGTACACCGGGGGCTCCTCAATCAACCTGGCTCTCTTGGGTTCTTACAGCTGGCCCGGTCATCTCAGATGGTCAGGATTGCAAGGTTTGGGTGGGACTAGGAGTTAGGAGCTGGTGGTCAGGGTGGACCACAAGCCTCACAGAGCGGGCGGAGGGGCCCATACCCCTCAGAGTCTTCAAACCTCCAGGAGGGTCCCCGTCTGTCCTAGGTAGTCCTGTCTATACACTGAACTCAGGGGGATGGTTTATGTCCTTCAGACCTTAGGCTTGAGCTGAGGCTGCAGGAGCGAGGGCCAAGTGTGGCAGGCGTGTGTGTGCTGGGGCAGGTCCTGGCAGAGAGACCTACAGGATGGTGGCTGATAACCTGTCCCAACATGGCCACAGGAAGAGGTGGGATAGGGGAGGGGGGAGGTATACTACCTTGTCGCATGGGCCAGACATGATGCCCCACCCCTGTCTGTGCTCTGAGGTGGGACACCATGGCCCTCTGAGATTTGTAGGGGCGTCCGGGGCTCCTGGGTTCTCTTGGCTGGGTGCTGAGGATGGGGTGTTTTTGCTCCCAGGGGTGTGTGCAGAATCAGACCCATGAGTCTATTTCAGTCCCGCCCCTCCCCCAAGGCATATTTCTGTTCTCTTGATGAGGCGCACCTTGCAAGGGAGGCGGCTCACTCCTGATTACCAACAGATACATACGCAACGTGCACGTGGGGACGTGGCTCGTGGGATGAGCTGCTCTCACCCTGGTCTCCTCCCCTCCAGTACCCGCAGCCAGCCGAGGAGTGTGGGGTTGAACCAAGATGTCCGGGGAGAACCAGGGAAAGGCGTGGCTCCTGAGGACCCTGAGCCTCAGGGGCTCTGACTCTTGCCCCTTCCTTGGAAAATCCCTTCTCATCACCAGACCCCTGTTTTCTTTTAATAAAAACAGCTTACGCTCTATAGCTATTTTGTCTGCTTATCTTTCCTATGGTGCCCTCCAGAATGTAGACATCGTAAGAGCTGGGACCAGAGGTCCTGTCTCTGCACCGCTTCAGCAATCCACTGTGGCATCCAGCATGGCGTTGGTCGGTGCTGCCTGTCTAGCGTCATGGGATAAAGGATACTAGGCAATTTTCCTATGTTGTTTGTTTTTATCCCCTCTAGCAGATGTTAATATCTATGTTTTTAGGCAGGAAATTTGGGTTCAGAGAGGTGGGCAGTTTGTCCCAGGTCACACAGCTAGCTCTTTGGCGTTGGGGGTGGGGAGAGGAGCTGAGGTTTTCTGAATGTTCACTGACTGCCTGGCTTTTACTATACCTTGTCTATCATCCTGCCAGCTTCGAAGACCAAGCCGTATGGATAGGAGAGGAAATAGAAGTCCTGAGGTGGGCACCAACCTGGCCTCAGCTACACAGCAGAGGATACAAAAGCTGAGCTTAAGGATTAGGCCTGGGTGAGCCCCGAGCAGAGCAGCACCTCCTCTTACCACCCCACCAGCCGTGCTTTCTTTCTGGGTAGGCTCAGGAACCCCATAATGGCTCTGGCATCCAGGGGCATGCGTAGGCACAAACAGAAGGGGACGCATCCCTGGCACGCACCCACATGCAAACAGGCGGTGTGGCGAGGAGGGTGGATGGGGCCGCCCAAGGGTAGGCGTCTTCCTTGGGTACCGGCCCAGTGGCTCTGTCTGCCTGAGGAGGAGGTGATGTTTTATGCATGGTTCCTAATTTTGCCCCGGCAGTCTCCGGCTATATTTAACCCCATTAATCATTATTGCTAGCTCCCGGGGGACGGATCTCTGATTACTGTCATGAGCTTGAAACACGGGAAGAGCAAGTGCACACCGGCCCAAGTCCTTTACCCCGGAATGTGTCTCTCATCCTCTCCTTTCTCTGCCATTGAGAAGCCAGAGGCTCCTAGCTGCTTTGACCCAGAGTTCATGCCCCCTCACGTTACCTCATTGCTGCCTTGGTGTCACCGGAGTCAGGGCCTGTTGTAGCCAGCCCCACTTGGTGCCGTATACCTTCTTGTGTTTGTTACTTTCACTGCCGTGACAACTTAAAGGAGGAAGGCTTGTTTTAGCTCGTGGTTGAAGGTGCTCAGTCCCTTGTGGCAGGAAGGCATGGAGGTAGGAGTGAGACGGCTGGTCACATCACGTCTGCAGTCAGGAAGCTGAAGACGGACACTTCTGCTCAGCTCGCTTCCTCTTTTTAATTTAGTCCCGGACTACATCCCATCCTGGAGCATGGCACTGCTGATATCCGCCTTCCCTCCTCCGTTAAACCTTTCTGGAGACATCCCCGCAGACACATGTGTTTTTATGGCGAGTCTTAATCTACTTAAGTTGAAAGTGAGGATGAAAATCTCATCAGACGGTGTGGAGCCCAGGCAGCTCAGCCGGTAAGGACAGCCAGTGTTTGGCAGCTCAAGTGAGCTGAGCCCTTCTCAGGCCTGTGGTGGCTTAAGTGAGAAATGTCCCCTGTAGTCTTGGGTGCTTGAGCACTTGGTTCTCGGTCGGTGGCTGTTGGTGGAGGGTCCATCACTAGGGTTGGTTTTGAGAGGCCATGGACTCACCTGGCTTCCTGTTGGCTCTCTGCTTCCTGCTTGTGGTTGCGATGTGAGCACTCAGCTCTTTGCCCCTGTGCTGGGCTTGTGGTTTGCTCTCATGGTATGCGGGCAGCCATGAAGGACTTGTAACCTTCAGCCATCCTAAGCCAAAATAAACTATATCTGTAGGTCACGTCTGCTGGCCCATCCGACAGACATCTGTGGTTTGTAACAGCAACAGAAAAGTAAGTGAATGCAGGCCCCTGCTGTACGCACATGCTCCCTCTGGGGCTGTCTGGCCCTGTGCACTGGTCTTGACCCTCCTCATTATATAGGGCATCATGGGTATTTTTCACTGTTCACATTTTCAGTCACTCAGATGAGTTTGTAGAGACTCTGTAAGCAGGGCGATCCCCCTGCTTCAGCCTCCTGCGTGCTGGGATTATACTGTACCTGACCTATAGGATGTGTTTTAAAGCTTCTTGACAAATGGGGAAACTGAGGCTCAGAGTTTCATTTTCTAGCCCATGTCTGGTTTCAGCTGATGCATGGAAACCTTTCCACTTACAAAGCTGTGTGGAAGATGTGCCCAAGAGTGGGCTTGACCTCCAACCTTCTAGTGTCTGGAGGAGATCCCGCATCCTGTACAGGTCTGTACCTGGGCCCTTCATCACAGCTGGGCCTCTAGACAGTGGGCTTCCATAATGGTTTGTTTTTTTTTTTTAGATTTATTTATTTATTTCATGTATGTGAGTACACTGTCGCTGTCCTCAGACACACCAGAAGAGGGCATCAGATCCCATTACAGATGGTCGTGAGCCACCACGTGGTTGCTGGGAATTGAACTCAGGACCTCAGGAAGAGCAGTCAGTGCTCTTAACCACTGAGCCATTTCTCCAACCCCAGTAATGGTTACTTTAGACAGTCCACTTGATGCACCAGAAACACATGGGGCTTGGGGCGAGCTTCTGAGCGTAGCCATGGGGGAATTGTTCTGATCACTTACTGTGGAAGAGTCGAGATAGACAGCAGCAGGGTCAGTTCTGGCCTCCCAGTCTCAGAAGCCTAGCATTCCTCTCTTTATGGCCACATAGTAGCTTCCAATCTCAAATAAAAAGACAGATGTTCTCAGATGATCCCTGAAGCCTGCATTTCAGACAGCCTAGGGCCAGGGCCAGGGAGCAGAGAAAGGCTCTGTTCCCCTCCAGCTCCTCCTCAGTCCCCAGGAGCAAGGGTCACACTCTAGGGCTTGCTTTGAGGGAGGTAGGGGACAGTTGCCATTTTTTTTCCCCCGTGTCCCTGTACCTTTTCTCTGAACCACCTCTTAGGGCCCTCGTGAGGATTAAATAAAAATGTAGTAAAACATAACAGGTGTTCACTCATGTAAATCCGCTTCTATTTTTAGCTTTCCCTTCCCTGCCTTGCTTGGGACCAAGATGGGGAGCTTTAGTGACTCTAGGAAAGATTTAGAAGCAATAAACATGAATGCTGTGGGAGTGAATGCTGCACACATAGAAAGCTGGGGCCCATGATCCCTTCAGCTGCACCGTGAAGCAAAAATGACAAAGGGGCGTTGCCGCCCTTAGTGTCAGAGATGCGTGTACACTTGGCTCCTGGACCCTCTCAAGGATCCCGCTGACCTTGACTGCAAGCTTCCTCTGTGACGATGTTGGCCGAGTCCAAGGTGCCTCACGAGACAGATACACAGAGAGAGATGGTTTCACGGCAGCTGTCTCCACCCTCCAGATGAACCCCAGCAATTCCAACCCTGTTTGCTGGCAGGAAACCCAGCATGGGGTGCAGCCTTGCTGTGTCTCTGCATTGCATTGCATTCCCCTGACACCCCTTCCTGCCAGAGCTGAACCCCCCAAAACCCCTCCGGGGCTTTCAAAAGCTGAGTTGGTGCAGGAGGAGCCCAGCAGGCGGCTTGCTGTGCTCTGAGGGGACTATAGGAAGATGATATCTCATGGGGTCTCCTGGGGTGCAGATGCTGAAGTCAGCAGAGGAGCAGCAGGGCCGCTGCACCCCCGACAGCCATCCGGTAACTGAGCATGCTCAGATGGACTGCACTGGGTCTGATTTGGTTTCTTGGGGGGTGAGGGAGAGGAGAATGAGGGGAGGGATGGCTTCCGGTTGGTTTTGTTTCCAGTTAGTGAAAGGTAGGGAAAGGTCATGTGTGTGCATGCCGGTATGTGTGTGCATGTGTGCAAATCCTGCCATAATGGATCCTGGAACTCTCGAGTTCCTGCCTCCCATGGACCAACCCAGGACTGTGAGATCTCTTAGGCCCTATGTCATCCTCAGCTGTGATGTTGTGTTCTAGCATAGAACATGATCCATGGAGAGTAGAGAGGTGCTCACCTCTCCTCCACCTATAGACAATGGGTGGTTGGGGGCCATTTCTCTTCAGTGGTGTGGTCACTACTACTGTAAGCATTCCTAATGAAACTAATTGGGACACACACATATATACAACACATACACACATGTACACATATGCATGCATTCAGACACACATGCACTCACTACATACACTATACATATACCACACACATGCACACACTACACACATACCACACACATGCATACACTATACACACTACACATAACACACACATGCAGACACTACACACACAATACATATGCTACATACACATGCGCACACACAGGCATATATTACACATGTACACATTACACATGCACACTATACACACTACACATTTACCACACACATGTGCACATACATTGCACACACACATACACTGCACACATACCACACACATGCACACACATGCACACACTATACACACTACACATAACACACACATGCAGATACTACACACATAACACATATACCACATACATGCACACACTATACACACTACACATAACACACACATGCAGATACTACACACATAACACATATACCACATACACATATGCACACACATGCACACATTACACATGCATGCATTACACATGCACACACTATACACACTACACATATACCACACACACAAACACACAGCCTACCCGAAAGGCATGGGGTCTTGTCTCTTGTAGAAAGACAAAACACAGAAACGGGACTTACTGGTAACAAAAGGAGACCAATTGGAGTGGACAGGGCAAAGAGGATGACTATGGTAGAAACCTATCAAGTATGAACATGTAAGAAAATGTCATGAAGTGCATTATTATGTATAAGTAGTGTATGCTGATTTTTAAAAAGCGCGCACTTGGTGGAGAGTCCAGGGCCACGTGCTGGAGCCGAGTTGGACTTGGCTGAGTGGATTCTGCAGGTTTGGAGCGGTGCTTTCCAGAATGGCATCTGCAGCCTTGTGCACTGACACAGCACCAGGCCCAGCCCTGAGGTCTACAGAGCTGAGCTCCTGGTGCTCTGGCTCCTGGGCAGCGGTCTTCCCTGCCGGCACAGGCGCCTCTGTGCTCCCAGCCAGATGTGGAATGTCTGTTTCTAGGGAGCCCTTAGTTCATGGAGGAAGCATAGACTTCCCACCAGGCAGCGGGGACTGGATGCCCTGGGGCCTCCTCTGCAGCAGGTGGACCTGGTCACAGCCCTCACAGCCTTGGGGATGCCTGTCTTCTCCAGGCAGGCGGCACTGCCTCCTCCTAAACCACTGTGACAGTTAGGGGCGATGGCGATGACAGCCCTTGGCACCTAGTAGCTATTTGCTGCGTTAGGAGGAACCCGTGTCTCCTAGGAGACCACAGCTGCCTGGGGCTAAACACCCCTCTCCTGAGCACATCAGCTCATAGGCATCCCCCAGAATGTTCTGCAGGAACCAGCTGCAGGGTGGATATAGGGTGTGTGGCTCTGGGGCGGGGCACCTTCTCAGCTTGTATGAGTCTTTTCTTTGATCCCCAGAATGCCAAGCCGGCAGGGAGGAGGCCTGAGGACTTCTCCTGGCGTCCAGTTGGCTTCATGACGTCCTAACTTCCCCCAGGGAGATGGAGCTCATTTTGTACACGCTTTTCCGACTTGAAGCCTCTGTCCTTTAAAAACTCTCTACATTTGTGTCGCCGGTGACAGCTCACGTCTTTCTGACATTTTGTTTTGGCCAAGGGCCCTCTCTGGTTTTTCACAGAAAAAATTTAACTTTGTAAGCTGGGTGTGATGGCACATATCTTTAGTTCCAGTACTCAGGGCACAGAGGCAGGGGAATCTCTTTGAGTGAGAGTTCAACTTGGTCTACATAGCAAGTTTCAGGCTAGCCAGAACACTTAGATCTGACTCAAAACATAAACAAGAAAGAAAACCCAGAAATTTAACTCTCTTTTCTCTCTCTCTCTCAGTGTGTGTGTGTGTGTGTGTGTGTGTGTGTGTGTGTGTGTGTGTGTGTGTGTGTGTGTGTGTAAAGGGAGAAGGGGGGAGAGGGAGAGAGATGGAGCGAGGGAGGAGGGGAGAGAGAGAGAAATGGAGAGAGGTCTGTGCAGAGATGTGCATGTGTTCATACACACACATGCATGCACATGCATGTATATACAGGTGCACATGGCCATGCATGTCAAGTGTCCTCTGCCACTCTCTGCCTGTCCTTTGGAGCAGAGTCTCTCTGGTCCTGGAGTTAGTGTTTTTGGGCCATCTCCCTACCCCTCCATGTTGTCTGAATTTACCCTTCTGCTTGGCCACCTGACAGTTCACAAGTGCACTCCTCCGTGGCGTAGGCCTGTGGTTTTCTGTTTTACCCAGTTCTGGATTCAGCTTGGAAATGGGTTTGAAAGCGTCTTTTCTCATTGCTTAATTTAGGATGAGTCTGTTCCACACTTGTCATCTGCCTATAAGGCCACCAGACCGCGGCCTCCAACGTAGTGGTGGCTTTGATAACCATTTCAATTAATTTAACTGTTTTAATGATTTGGTCTGCTCACAGGGGGAAGATGTGTTACTGTATGTTTAATTCCATGAAACTGTGGGGATCCGTGTGTGGGTATGTTTGCATGAGTGTAGAGGCTGGAAGAGGGCCTGTAATTCCGTGGAGATGGAATTACAGGCCAGTGTGAGTCGGCCCCCAAACCAAAAACCCAAGACAAAACAAACCCTCCACAATACTGCCATTGCTGTATTTCCTGCACTATCTTATTCGGTTTTCAAATATGTGACCTTTTTCTTTTGCAGAGCCGCCATGCTGATTTGTGTGGGCAAGCCAGGAAAGATTCAGTTTGGCCTCTGTGCTGTCCATGGTGCTGGAAGGCTTCTCTGGGCTGCCACTATGGAGTCCAGCGTGCTCTGTCTCCCTGGTGACCTCTGCCTTGTCACTGTATCAGCCTTCTGTCACTCTGGACTCCTAAGGTGGAGGATGCCAGGCAGCTGGCAGCCCGGTGTTGTGGTATCGAGCGTGTTGCATGGGCAGGTGCACGCTTCAGGGTAGTCAGGGATCAGAGACTAGAAAAGGAGAGACTAGGGCCCACGATCTCCTCCAAGGACACATCCCAGTGACCAAAGAACACACAGCTGGGCCCTGCCTCCTAGGGGCTCCACCAGCCTTAAAGGGCATTGCAACGTGAGTGGGAAGACCAAGCTTCCACACATAGACCTTTGAGAGACACTTGGGAAGGCAGTGCAGGGCAGATGGGGGACAGTGGCTCATCACCTATGTGACTCACTGTCCTGGCGAGGTCAGGGTTAGTGGCCACCCATGCTAGAATTGTCCAGAAGAGACAAGATGAAGAGATTTGCACACCACTTCTTAGTAGTACAGGCAAGCGGTTTTCAAGTAGTGGTGGCTAAAAGCTGGGAATGAGGGCACACGCCTTGAAACCTAGCATTTGGAAGCAGAGGCAAGAGTATTGTGAGTTTGAAGCAGAGGCAAGAGTATTGTGAGTTTGAGACCACCCTGGGGTGCATCGTGAGACTGGGTCTCAGAAATCCTACCAAGGGGTTAAGGAGATGGCTTAGCAGGTGAAGCGCTTGATATATAAACGTGAGGCTCTGAGTTCACACCCCAACATCCTTGTAAAAAGCTGGGATCGGTGGTATGGGTCTGTAACTCCGCTCTGGCCAGGGCAGGCAGAGCAGGGCAAGGTGGGACAGTGCAGAGGAGGAGAATGCCTGGGGCTGGCTGGTTAGCGCCAGGGTGAGCTCCAGTCCCTGACTCAAGAAAGTAAAGACACCAGATGACCTCCAAGCGCCCACTCCCACCAAAATAAACAAAACAAGGGTGTCTGCTAGGGCTCAGAGCGAGGTCACACTTGGGGCTCGCCAGAGATTTTACGGGTCCCTAGGACTTTACAGATACCAGAGAGGGAGGGTGAGCGATAATCTAGTTAATACAATGCAGATCCAGGCTTTGGGATTGACACGCATTTATTTATTTACTTGTTTATTTATTTAGTAGTGATTTAGAGTGTGTGTAGGCGTGGGAGGCACACAGGTGCCGCCGTGGGGAGTGGATGAGATGCATCGTTGACGACACAACCGTACCAAGCACCCCGGTGCCTCAGACTCACGGGAACGGCAAAGCCTTCCCCTGTGTGTAGACAGCCCAAGGGTGAGTGTCTGTGAACTGACTGCTTCTCCTCTGTCCCCCTCCCTGACCAGGGCCCTTCTCCCAGTCCCTGCTTCTGCTCCCTTACCTTGCGCTCCCTCACCCCTACCTCTTTCTCTGTCCTGACCCCTTTCTCCTTCCATGACCTAGATACACACATTTAAATTTGGGCTCCAGGTCAGGAGAGAGGAGAGAGAGAGAGAGAGAGAGAGAGAGAGAGAGAGAGAGAGAGAGAGAGAGAGAGAGATCGTGACATTTGTCCTTCTGACTCTGATTTCCATAAAGATCTCTCGTGCATCTATTTCCCTGCGAATGGCATGACTTCATTTTCTTTATGACTGCATAGCATTCCATCGCCTCGGCATACCAGGGTTTCTTTAACTGGTCATCCGTCGATGGCTGTCTGGGCTGGTTCCCTTTGCTAGCTCTTGAGAAAAGGGTAGCAGTGATGGCAGATGTTCAGGTCTTTCTCTGGCTGACTTATTTCTTTGGAGCTGTAGAGCTGGGTAACTGTTGCAGTTTTTTTGTTTCTTTTCTCTCTTTTTCTTTTGTGGCCCCGCCATGCTGATTTCCACTGTGGCTACTCAAGTTTACATTCCCACCAGCTGCCGCTTTAATCATGAACTCTGCTGGCCACCTCCTCCTCAAAACCCAGCGAGGCCTCCTCTCCCTCACTTGCCCTTTGCTGGGCCAAGGTTCCGGATGGCTCTGCCCTACCGATTATGACATGTGCCTTTGACTTTGGAGCGTCCACTCTGGCCTCCGGAGCAGCTGGCTAAAGGCCGTTGAACCCCACCTCCTTTTCCCCTCATCCAAGGCTGCCAGGTTCTTATTAGCCCTGTTTACACGGCCAGGATGTCGAGCGATTAATTTTTAATGGCTTGGTTTATTGGATGTTTGAATGGTTTATTGAGTAATTCCCACATCTAAGTGATTAATTCCCTAGAGTTCAGAATGACTGGTTAGTTTTACATTAATCAGGGTTTCTGAATGCCAGGAGACAATCAATCCATCCTTCCTGCCAGGGAGAGTCGGGGGTAGAGCACCCCAGGCACAATGAGGTTAAAGAAGAGAGTAATTAAAACCCATTCCCTCATGCAAATTTGATGACACGCTTGCAATCTCTCCCTCCCCCTCCTGACTTTGCTCCTCTCTTCTCTCTCCTCCTTTTGAAGGCAGGTCCTTCTAGGAGGCTCCATCACCTGGGCCTTCACTGTAGGAAAGTCCTGTTATGAGCTCCTCGTGGCTGGGAGTGGGGGTTGTCTTGGTTAGGGTTTTAATGCTGTGAACAGACACCATGACCAAGGCAAGTCAAGGACATTTAATTGGGGCTGGCTTGCAGGTCCAGAGGTCCAGTCCATTATCATCAAGGTGGGAGCATGGCAGCATCCAGGCAGGCATGGTGCAGGAGGAGCTGAGAGTTCTACATCTTCATTGGAAGGAAGCCAGGAACAGACTGGACAGCTTCAAGACAGCTAGGAGGAAGATCTCCAAGCCCACCCCCACAGTGACACACTTCCTCCAACAAGGCCACACCTTCTGATAGTGCCACTCCCTGGGCCAACCATATGCAAACCATGACATCCCACTCCCTGGCCCCCAGAGGCTTGTTCAAACATATGAGTCTATGAGGGCCACACCTAAACACAGCACAATTCAAAATACATTTAGCTCACCTTCCAAAGCCCCCGTAGTCTATCTATAGCAGCATCAACAGTAAAGAGACAAAGCTCAAAGTCTCTTCCGAGATCCATCCAATCACTTTACTGTAATCCCCAAGGCACGACAGGAAACCAGCTGGGTGAACTCCAAACTCTGCATCTCCATGTCTGATGTCAAAGTGCTCTTCAGATCTCCAACTCCCTTTTCATCTTTGTTGACTGGAACAAACATCTTTCTCCTGTGCTGGTTCCACTCCCGGTTAGCAGTTTTCCTCAGCCGATAGTCCATGGCTCTGGCGTCTCTAACATCTTGGCCTCTCCAAGGCAACTTCATTGCTACAGCTTCTTGTTTCATTGTCTGGGGTCCACACATGATCTTCTGAGCCCCTCCAAAGGCCTGGCTTCACTTCTCCAGCTCTGCCCTCTGTAGCACGCTAAGCTCAGTTGATCCACTATACTGTCACTGTTGTTCTTGGTGATCATCCCATGGTACTGGCATCTCCAATTCGCTGGGGTCTTCCAGTGCAACTAGGCTTCACCTATAGCCTCTCATAGGCTCTCTTTAAGGTGCCAAGCCTCAAATCCTTTGCATGACCCCTTCAGTCCTGGGCTGTCAACTATAACTGAGGCTGCACCTTCACCAGTGGCCTTCCCTGGCCTCTCACAGTGCCAAGCCTCAGCTGTTTTTCATGACCCCTTCATGCCTTCAAAACCAGTACCACCTGGGTGACTCTTACACATTACCAAGTACAGCTGCAGCAGGAGGTACAGCCTTGGCAATCTCTGAAACACATCTTCTTTGTGCTCCGAGAAAACACTTCCCAGAAGATTTAATTTCAATGATGCTGATCTCTTCTTAATCACTGCTAACTTCTTAGCTCCAGCTGACCAGCATCAATTGTCCCAGTCGTCCCTTCTACTTTTCACTTTAAAGCCAGAGCCACATGGCTGAAGCTGCTGTGTGCTGCTTTCTGGGATTGGAATAGGGCCCCCCTTATCCTATTACCTGTTTTCTGTTTTCTGACTAAGCTTGGTTTTCCTGGAACTGGCTCTGTAGATTTACCTTGGCCTCAGAGATCTGCATGGCTCTGTCTCCTGTAATGCTGGAATGAAAGGTGTGTACCACCATGCCTGGATTTAAGCTTTTCTTCACCCAGAACCTGCTTTGTCCCAAGCTGGCCTTGAACTCAGAGATCTGTTTAGCTTTATCTTCTAGGATTAAAGGTGTCTAAATTTAGCTGGGTAAGATCTTTCCCCCAAAGTCCCACTCCCTTAATTTTCTATCTCCTCGAGCACAGGATTCAATGCCATTTCACCTCCTGGTACCCTTTTAATACTTGAACTGAAAATTTAAATTTTTCCTTTCTTACCTTAGCGTGTTTGTTCAAAAAGCTCTTCATCAGACTTAATCAGAGAACAAAATCTCTATTGGGCTTTTTTGACACTTCCTTTGTTGATGCAATTAATATAAATCTCTTTACTTTAGCCTCAGGCAGTCTCTTCAGACAATGGCAAAAAGCAGCCACGTTCTTCACCAAAACATTACAAAAACAGTCTCTTGGCCTCATATTAAGATTCTTCTCCACTGAAACACAGTTCAAATGACCCTCAGCACCACGGTCTTCCATATTCCTACTAGGTTGACCCATTAATCCCCACTTAAAGCATTCAGTGGCTTTCCAAATCCAAAGTCCCCAAATCCACATTCTTCTACACAAAAGCATGGTCAGACCTATCACAGCAATGCCCCACTCCTGGTACCAACTTCTGTCTTAGGGTTTTACTGCTGTGAACAGACACCATGACCAAGGCAAGTCTTATAAAGGACAACATTTAATTGGGGCTGGCTTATAAGTTCAGAGGTTCAGTCCAATGTCATCAAGGTGGAAGCATGACAGGACCCAGGCAGGCATGGTGCAGGCAGAGCTGAGAGTTCTACATCTTCATCAGAAGGAAGCCAGGAACAGACTGAGCATCCTTAGGCAGCTAGGAGGAACAGTGACACACTTCCTCCAACAAGGCCACACCTTCTACTAGTGCCACTCCCTGGGCCAAGCATATTCAAACCATGACAGGGGTCCACTGAGCTCTCCAGAGGACTGCGGCACTCAGGAGGGCAACCTCAGGGCTCTGGCCTCTCTGATTTTTGCCTTGGCTCCTGGGTTTCAAGGGGCTGCATCCATTCTGGCTTCAGGACAAAATACCTAGCTACATTTTGGGGAAGGAGAATACCCAGGAAGCCTCAGGGACTCCCTAGGAAAGCTCTAGGGCCGGAAGTCAAAGCCCCAAGGCTTTGTTCCTGATGAGATGGGGTAGGGTGGTTAGATGTCGTTTCTTTACCTGCCTCAGCTTCCGAAGGCCACCTGCATTCATTGGTTCCTGGTCCAGCTTTTCTCAATCTGATGGTCAAGAACTTTTGTGCCACCCGCAAACCTGCAAGTGTCATTCCTTTGGTCATGTGACCCAACACACAGTCAAGGGTTCCAGAGTTTGGGCTCCAAGCATTTTCACACCATCTCCAACTACACTAAGAGGTAGACGGTGAGGTCAGGATCTTGTGTTCATATTCTGACCCTTCGCTAGCTAGCTGAAGGGACTTGGGGCAGGGGACATCTAACCATGACTTGTTTCCCCTAAGTATTAGCCAGATGTCACAAATAGGGTTCCCTTGCAGAGCTGTGCTGGGGAAGCCAGGAGGCAGGTGTGTGGTGTGGAGACTCCACAGCTCTGCAGTGACCTTCAGCTGGGAGGGAAATCAGAGGGTGGAGCCCCTCCGCCCAGTGGTCTGGCTTCAGTGGAGTAAGGGGCAGGAACTGGTAGGTGAGAACTCCCTTGCAGGATGATGATGGTTGTAAAGCCAGAGCTGGCTGGGTGTCCTCTGCAGAGCCTGTGTGGGAGACCCTGTGTTCCTGTTCTTACTTTGTTCCCATTCAGAGGAGGGGATCCTTTCTTTTTCTACTAGGACATGTTGGCTGTCCAGTTTTTGTAGCTTTTCAGGTAAAGAAAATTCCCTGCATCTTGAACTTTATCTATAGATTGTATCTTTGGGGATGTTTATGTGATTTTTTTCCCTTCACTTCATTTTAGTGGGCTGGTTTATATTGATTTGGGAGATTGAACCAGCCTTGAATTCCAGGGATGAACTCCCCACTTACTATAAATTGTACCTTCATTTACTGCTGGGTCTGTTAAAATTTTATTAGACATCATTTTATAACCTTCTTCACAAATCCACCTGGCTAGGTGATTTTATTTATTTTCCCTTAGTTTTCTCCTTGCCTTTAAATTTAGGTCAGGATGACGATGGCCTCACAAAGCAGTTGGAATACGTCACCCCACTTCTGATTTTTGGCCAAGAGTCCCGAGAGTCGTATTCTTGCTTCTTTCGATGTTTAGTAGGAAATTATCCAGAGATATCACTTGGGCTCGGGGTTTGGGAGTTCCAAAGGAAAAGGTCAGTTTTGCCCGCATTGCCAGGCAAACAGGAGCCCCGTTGAGTTGATTATTTCCTGCTTGTGGAGCTGTCATTGAGTCAGCCCTGTGGGTCATCTCTTTCCTGTTCCTGCTCTACACGTATCCTTTTTGTTGATCTTGTCCGAGTCAGCTTTTGGCATGATTGACGGGACTGCTGGGCACCTGCGTCAGTGGAAATGATCTTGTGGTATTTTTAACTGTTTGCTTTCGTTGGGTTGTGCACCTGTGTATGTAGGTGTGTACAGAAGATCAGAGGAGGACACTGTATCCTGTCTGTCACTGCCTGCATTATCCCCTGCGACAATGTCTCTCCCTGAGCCTAGATGGTAAGATGGTAGCCACTCAGCCTAGTTACCCTCCTGTCTCCATGTCCTCACCGTACTGAGGTCATGGCTGTACATGTGGCCATGTCTGGCTTTCTATGTGGCAACTGGGGATTTGAACTCAGGTCCTCATGCTTGAGCAGCAAGTGCTCCCACCCGCTGAGCCATCTCCTCCCTGACTTCAGCCACCATCGGTGACCTCAGGTGACAGTCACTGGCGGAGGCCACCTGCCCTCCACACCTCCCCATGCACACATCCTGCCGGCATCTGTCCTGCTTGCTCCAGCTGACTCTAACTCTCAAGTCAGACCTTTGCTTGCTTCCCATTGGTTCCCACTGGGAATTATTAAAGACTGGTTCCTTAAGAGGCTCTCAAGCCCTGCTAAGTCATCGAGGCCCCTCCCTCACGCTGTGGCCTCAGCTATTGTGGAAGACACCCCTCACTCTGTAGCCTCAGCTGCCCTGGACACCCACCCGCCCCCAGGACTTTCCCTTGTAGTTCCTTTACTGTAGATTGCTGTTCCAGGTCTGTTCAGACAGCACCCTGCAGGGAGGCGTCTTATGGTAACACCCACATTCACCCTTTCCTGGGCTTCTTCTGGGTGTCACATCACTGTGAAGTTTCCATGGTACTGATTGTCTGGTGGCCTCCTGACACTTAGGGATAGCTGTTTCTTAGGCCTTTGCTGAAAAAAATCCCTGTGTGAGGATCTGAGCTGTGTCCGTGTCCTGGCGGAATCTGATCAGGGTTGACCCTGCCTCTCACCTTTGTCCTCAGGCTGGGCTGGTGGGGCCACCAGTCTGGATACCCTGTCTCCTTGTCAACCTCATCAAACACTGTTTCTAGGTCTTGAGATAGTCTCAGGAGCCCAGGCTGGCCTCAAACTTGCTATGTAGCTGAGCCTGGCTTTGAGTTACCGATCCCCTCTATCTTGGCTGGCAAGTGCCCAGTGAGGATTTTGATCGACAGCTGAGGCAGCGTTCACTCTGCCAGCTTCTTCTAGGAACCCACGCGCCAGGCTGGGAGGCAGTTTATCAAGCACCCCGCTTCTGCTGTGCAGGGGAGGGTGGCAATAGCAGAACTCATCCGGAATGTCATCCTGGCACCCCATTGATGACTCTTCTGTCATTGTGACTGACTCCATGTAGGACTCCATCACTCAGCCTGCCAGTAGGTGAAGACAGGCCATCGCGTGCCCTCCTCCTGGCTCTGCCTATGATGTCAGAGTTTGTTAGTGGCAGGGAAACCTGTCTACCTGAAGGTGGTGACAGCAGGAGCCGTTGACCAGAACTTGACAATGGCTGTGGCATGGGGAGATGATTGGTAGAGGTGACAACTTCTGGGAAGGAAGTTGACTGTGTAGCTGGTGGGTGACAGCCTAGAGCTCAGCCCTCTGCTGTTCTGACTTCCTGGTGGCATCCCCCATGGGAAGTGCCTGTGTCCAAGCTTAAGTAACTGTCTGTGTGACAGACATTTTTCCATTCATGGGTGTCCCCATATCTACACTGTTTTTTTTTGAGCCACTTATGTGCATGTGCATGTGTATGCATGCATGTGTATGTGTGTATGTGTCTGCATGTGTGCATATGTGCATGCATGCATGTGTGTGCATGTGTGTGTGCATGTGACATGTGTGTGGGTGTGTGCATGCATGTGTGTGTGCACCTGTGTGTCAATCTGTTTGTGTGTGCTTATGTGTGCATGCATGTGTATGCATGTATGTGCATTTGTGTGTGTGTGTGTGTGTGTATACGTGTGTATACACAGGTGTATTCAGGCCAGAAGTGAACATGGGTCATTCTTCAATCCTTCTCCGCCCTACTTTTTGAAGCAGGTTTTCTCACTGTGCCAGGAGCTAACAAATTAGGCTGCCTGTCCAGTGAGTTTGGGGATTCCTCTGCCTCCACCTCCTCAGAGAAGGTAATAAAGATATACAGTTCTATATCCAGTTTTTTTCTACTGTGCTGGGGACCCAAAAGCCAGCCCTCACGTTTGCATGGTTAACCGTACACCAGCAGCCATGTCTCCAGCCTGCCTTCATCAGCAACAGAATAAAACTCTTGAAGAGCACAGCACAGCCAAGTATCTTTGTGCCTACCTGTGGCCCTGGTATTTGGAGGCAGAAGGATCAGGAGGGTGTGGGGCCCTCTTTTCTCAGACACCACACCGACTGGTCAGGCACATTGTAATCCTGGAAGCCAGGCTGTGGTGACAGCTGCCTCTTGGGCACAGGCTGCTCCCTGTCCCCTGAGGAGGGAGGGTCCACAGCTCGGCTGGCTGGCCCTCCTCTCTGACGCAAACCCACAACCTCTCCTGCCTGGCCTTCAGGTCTGGTTTGGACTTAACCTGACCCTGATTTTGGGAAAGTCATTTCAGTCACACCATGACTCAGTGTCGCATATCCGTAAAGTGGACATGCTGCCTCTGAAACTCTGGTAGAGATGGGCTTACCAGTCAGGTCAGAGCATGTGACTGCTTGTGAGTGATTTAACCAGCACATACTAGAATGTTCCTCCTAACACTGGGTATGCGGCATCGCTGGAAGTAATGGTGTCCTCCATTCCCCTCCCCTCCCCACCCCTTCCTTACCCCCACACCCCTCTCTGCCCTCCAGACCCCTCTCCTCACCCCTTCTTGCCCCCAGCTTTATGCCCTCACCCACTCCTCTTCCTCTCCTTCCATGCCGCCTCTTCTGTCTTCTTTCTGTCCTTCAACTCCTCCTCCTTCTTGTTCGCCATCTTCATCTTCTCCTCCATCTCCTTTCTCCTTTTCTCTTCCTCCCATTCCTTCTCTTCCTCTCTCATCTTCCTCCTGTGCTTCCTCCTCCTCCTCTCCTTCCTCCTGTTTATCATCACCAGAGCTGCTCCCTGCTGCTGTAACTGTGACATCATCCTCCAGGCTGTTGTCACTATGACGTCATCTTCAACGCTGCTCTCACTATGACATCATCCTCCAGGCTGCTCTCACTATGACATCATCCTTCACGCTGTTGTCACTATGACATCATCCTCCAGGCTGCTCTCACTATGACATCATCCTCCAGGCTGCTCTCACTATGACGTCATCCTCCAGGCTGCTCTCACTATGACATTATCCTCCAGGCTGCTGTCACCATGACGTTATCCTCCAGGCTGCTATCACTATGACATCATCCTCCAGACTGGTCTCAGTATGACATCATCCTCCAGGATGTTGTCACTATGACGTCATCCTCCAGGCTGCTCTCACTATGACATCATCCTCCAGGCTGCTATCACTATGACATCATCCTCCAGGCTGCTATCACTATGACATCATCCTCCAGACTGCTCTCAGTATGACATCATCCTCCAGGCTGTTGTCACTATGACGTCATCCTCCAGGCTGCTGTTTCAGATGCCCAGTGTTCTGTGGTTAGCTAGCCGGTGCTAGCCAGGCACTTCTGTTTGACAAACCTCTTGAGGGATCTGCAAAGACAATGTGCCTCAGGCTTTGCTGGTGTGAAGCTGTCATGGTAGGCCTGGGTGGGCAGCATAGATCAGGACTATACAGGGGCCTTTGGGACAGGCACGCCTGGCGTGAAGCCCAAGGTTTGAGTCTGAGGCCGAGGGTGTCCTGGGAAGACTCCACAAATCACTGCACGGGCTAAATGACCACCCACTCCAGGCGGTTGGTGAGCCTCACATTCAATGAAAGACTCTCTCAAAAGATAGAGCAGTAGAGGGGGACGTCAACCTCTGGCCTCCACGCCCTCACACACAGACACACGCATGCAGTGCATATACATGCAAAGCACAGACAAGCTAACTGAACCAAAATGGATGGACTGAGAGGTCCTCTAGGCTCCACACGCATGCGCACACATACACATGCTCACACATACAGCATGTACACAAATATACACGCCCACACACGCCTATACCCTTACACACTCACACATATACACATGTACACAGATACACACCCACATACATATGCACACACATACAGGCACATATATATATATGCACACACATGCCTACACACATGTACATGCACACACATACATACATACGCACACAGACAGCTACATGCATCATATAAACACAAAACTGAACGTACAGTATTTTAGCATCTCTGTGTCTCAGATAGTCCCTAGGGAGCATTCTCTTCATCCTGTCTGTGCCGGTCAGTGTGGCTGTCCCCACGGTTGGACTTTTACAGCAAGTGTTTACAAACTCCCAGCTGGACCGGACTCAAGACTCCTGGGAGCTCCTGCCAAGCCACTCACCAGAGAAGCCATATCTGAGCGTCTGTTTGCCAGCAGATGATGTGGGCTGAGTACAGTGGGGGTGTGATGGGTGAGAGTGGGGGTGGGTAGGGAGTGAGGATATGGCCACTGGCCCAAAGAGCAGGGGAGCAAGAGGAGTCACACCCAGGCCTGGGCAGCACCTCTGCCTCAGGGACCTGGGACAATGTCTTTAGCTCTGCATGTCAGGACTCAGGACCATACCCTAGCTAGGGGCGTGGGAAGGGGTTAAGCTGGTTTTAAACTGGGTTTTAAAATGGGCCCAGTGAGTTTGCCAAAGTTGGAAATGTCAGCCTTGCAGCTCTGCCTTGGCATTTAGCAGGCATCTATAGAAAGGAGTGGGACTTGCGTCCAGGCAGGCTCCTGTCTCTTCCTCTACTTGTTGGTACAGTGGTGACTGCCCTACCCCTGCTTCTTCGATATCTTCTTCCAGCTACGATGGACGGGATGCTGCTTGAACAGCTTTGGCTATAATCCACTTGCTGCATCCCCTGGTGCCCACAGGCCTGGCAGTCCCAGCACCCGAGCAGCAGGTCTTCCCACCCATCACCATCACTCAACAATCTTCTGAAAGGCCAGGGTCGGACAAGCTCTGAGAACAGCTTCAGCCCCTGTTGGGGTGTTCTAGAACCCTTCCCTACCTCACCCTTACAGTATGAGCCCCATAGATTTATGCCAGTGTCCCCCGGTATCCTGAGTGTCCTCTAGGAGCCCAGCGTGAGTATCTGATGGGCCACTTGTGGGGATCAAGTGTTTAGTTTGTTCTTGAGAGGCCCTGGATTGGGGCCGGTAACCAGTGCGTCATTTCCCTGTGCGGATCATGTCTGAGTCACTCTGTATATGCTGTTGGCGCTTCTGCAACCAGCTCTAGATGACCCTGTGTGCTCTGTGCATGCTAAATCAAATGGTTCTGAACTCTGGCTTTGGCCTGACTCACGCACAGTGCTTCTGTCTGGGTCATTCCCTGCCCTCCTGCAGGAAGAGACCCTGGAGTTCACCAGGCGGGAATCTTTCATCTTTCTCTCAAAGAGCTTGTTCCCTGGGACCCATGACTCTCCCAACCTGTACCAGAGAACGTGGCTGCTGAGGTGCAGACGCACCCATGCTATGTGCCTGACTGGATGCAGGCCCTGCACTTCTGCATACAACCGAACAGCCACCCGGGTGCTCATGGATGGCACCGCATGGAGCTTGACTGCCGGTAGGTCATGGCACTCCCCACCCCCCGATACCTTCTTCAGTGTGGCTCTCAGGATGCCTTGTCTCAGCAGCATCTTCCAGGCCCATTGGGGAGCAGCCTGTACCCCGGCTCCCCTGAGAGCCTGTACAACAAGCTATGCTTGAGAGGCTTCTCTCGTGACAAGATCAGAGTGTGGGGTGGCGGCAACCGGAACTTCAGTGCGTGGTTGGGCGAATCCACTTCTCCCCAGGAGATGATCTGAGAGTATGGGGGCGGGGTACAAGGAAGGGTGGAGGCTGCGACCTGACAGCCGCCTCTAGGGACTCACTCTCTCGTCACACGTGCACAGATGGGTTAGCTTCAGGGAGCGTGGGGTGGCATTTGTGGCTTTTGGATTCTGAGACCCTGAGGGATATGTTAGGGACTGTGGTTTTATCGTGTGTCAAGAGCGTGATTTGGCTCAAGCAAGAAGGCAGCTATCATTGCTAGAAGCCTCTAGGGATCAATTTTTCTGAAGCAGGTGCCCACTGCTGCCTCCGTGTCTGGCACTCACTAGGCCCGGCAGCCGACAGCCTCCGAGGATAGCCCTTTCTGGCCAGGGTAGCCCTCTCTGGTGCGAGGCTCCCATCCACGTTGGGACTTGTGCCATATTTTTATACATTCAAATAAACCAGTTATTCTAGAAGCCTTGCTGGCTCCTCTGGTGGATGATGGGTTGGGTGGGACTTACGTTGTTTCTGAGGAGCCCGGGGCTATGGAGGGGAAGCGGAAAGCTGCAAACGGCTAGCCGCCGGTGCGTTAGGTAGCATGACAGGCACTGGGGCTTTGAAGTAAAAGATGGGTTCCCGGTGGGTAAATTCTAGGCGCTCCAGGGGTGTTCGCATCTGAGAGTTTTCCTGTTCTTTAGATGAAATGGCGCACCTCAACTCATGCATGCAGCTTCATCCTCCTGCGAAGTTAAAAACAATCTCCAGTGACTGATAATGCTGTGCGAGTAGCTGTACCGTTTATGGAGCCAGAAAGAAGCCTGTCTATGTTGCCTATAAAAAAACAGCCCTAAGAATTTTCTGAGCCCACGGATGAGGGGAGCCTAGAATATAGGGATCATATCACGAAGACGTAATAAAGACATGTAGCATGATGACGTGCATGACCTGGGTTGGAAGCATGGTGGCCACCTCTGGTGGGGTGGGCTGGGCAGAGACACCTACACACTGAGTAAGAGTCATCTCTTCCTCACATGTTTCGCCTTGGCGGTATAGAGGTGCATGACTTCTGGCCAGTCTAGTGTGCCCTGAGTGTCAACCCATCCCTAATGGGCCCATGGGCATCAGAAGACCCACAGGAGGCTGGGAATTCTTAGGGATGGCAGGGTAGCTGAAGGAAAACCTGCATGCCATCCAATCTGAGGCTCTCACACATGCACTCATGGTCACACACACGCACACCTGCACATGCACTTGAACGCCTGCACAGACATGTACACACCTGCACGCTCATGCACACCCCAGAGATGAGGAGAACGGGGAGGAAGAGGAGGTGCTGAGGCAGAATCTCTGTTCTCTGGACCTTATTTCCCTTAATACAAGAAGACTCTGTTGCAACCAGCCATAGGGTTTGGGTATGCTTGCCACAGCAGCCATTTTGCTTACTGACCAATACAGAGACAGAAGCTATGAGTAATTTTTTTTTTCCTTTTGAGATGGCAAACCTATGCTCGAACCCAGCCTAGGCTGTGGAGCCCTTGAATCTGACTCTTTCTGGAAGGGGCTTTTGACTGCTCGCATTAGGAGTTAGCTTGAGGGAGCTTCAGGCATAGGAGGGAGAGCAGGCGGGCAAGAGAGCTTCACCCACCTTATTGTTGAACACAGGAGCCATAGCTGCTCAGCTGCAACTTTAGCTCCAAACTTGAGCCACTAGAAGTCCCTGGGGTTGCAGGGCAAGTGGAGAGAAGCTTAGCGCTAGCCTAGCACAGGCTGTGGTCTCAAGTTCCAGGTTAGCCCACGGTTAGCTGAGCTAATAGAGGGGTGAGAGAGTGAACTGGGCTTGTGATATGCTAATGCAAGAGAAGAAAACTCCCTTTGAAAACAGTTACTGACCTGTGCCCACAGGGGCTGGGGTGTAGCTCAGTTGGTAGAGTGCCGGCCTAGCATGCACAGAGCTCTGGGTTCAATTCCTGGCACTGCATAAACTGGATGGGGTGGTGCACACCTGTAATCCTTGCACTCAGTAGGTGGAGCTAGGAGGATCAGGAGTTCAAGGTCATTCTCAGCTACATAGAGAGTTCAAGGCCAGCCTGGGCTATATGAGACCCTGCCTCAGAAAACCATGACTGCAAATGTTACATCTGTTGACTACAGGTGTTTAATACCAATTGTGGCTGCCACTGCCTGGCCAGCATGGCAGGGAGAGAGATATCTGTGGATGACCATATGCTCTGAAATAGGTGACATTTATCCTCATTTTCAAACAAGAAAGCTGTAACATCTTGGCGTTCCTAGAAACCTGGCCCTTCAATGCTGAAACAGACTCGCGTCCAGGATGGTGATCAATACCTCAAAGGAATCCTCCTGTCTTTCCTTTAGCCTAGTAGATGCTGTAGACATTGTCTCGAAATAGTTGCAGAAGTTCGACATGTCACATCTATACTCCCTGAAGGATCATGAAAGGAGGAAGAGTGCCGGTTCACGAGCCCTGAAAGACTTAACTTCTGCTTTCTCCTTCTGATTGGTGGTTGTTAGGAAGTGAAGTGCCAGGCACAGGTCTGCTTGGAAATAACCTGGAAATTGGTGCCTGTTGGTTAACTTGAGTTCAACCTCAGGTCAGGTTCTCTAAGATGGAGTCTGAACCCAAGATCTGGTCTCTCGGAAGGAGTGTGTCATTGGGTCTCACGGGTTTCATTACTTGAAAGAAGAGGAAGTCCACAGGTCTGAAGTGAGTTGGTCCTCAGTGTCCGTTCATGGGCCCTTCAATTCTTTAGGGTTCCATAGGACTTGCTGGCCTGAGAGAGGTAGACATGACATTTTCCTAGACTTGGGTAAAAGCTGCTTTGGGTGGTAGATGAGGTGTTATAGTTCCCTTTCTGTTGCTGTGATAAGGTCCTCTGGCCTAAAGCAGTTTAAGGAGGGAAGTAATGATGTGGATTTATATTTCCAGGTCATGGCCCATCACTCAGGGAAGTCAGGGTAGAGCTTAAAGCAGGAATGCTACTTTTCATTTGCTGACAGGCTCTTGTGCAGCTAGTTCGATAATATAGCCTAGGACTGCTTGCGTAGGGAATGGCACCACCCATAGTGGGCGTACCTCTTACCTCAATCAGCAAGGAGGATAATTCTCCACAGGCATGCCCCCAGGCCAGTCTGATCTACACAACTCCCCCAACAGTCTTAGACTCAGGTAACCCTAAATTGTGTCAAGTTGACAATTAAAGTTTCCTAGACAGGCCTTGACCTCATGAGCAGGGATGTCACCCTCTGCTGTATTTGTTGTGCACCTGAGCCTCTAAGGGTGGAATGTAGGACACTCAGACATGCGTGGTGGGAGAGGAGGATCTGGAGAAGTAGGACAGGGGGTGTTTTTCTTATTTATCTCTGGGTACCTGCCACCAGAAACCCGTTTTCTCATTTGATTCAGAGTGTAACATTTAACCTTTCTGTTCAAGCATCCACTCCGGCTGCCTGGAGTGCAATTACCAACTTTCCTTTGCCTGCTCTCCCCTCCCTCGCCCAGAAAGCTTTTAAACCTCCCTGGCCCGGTTACCATCTCTCTCCTCCAACTCTCCAATTAAATTAAAAATAGCAACAACACGGGGCCGCGCAGGGCCGTCAACCTCCGCCAAGCTGCCATCACACCCAGCCTGGTGGGGCGGTGTGTGGTGCCCAGAACATGTCTGCCAGCTCCAGCAATGCCTGGCAGCTGCTTGGCACTGGGGGAGGTTTATGCTCCATGGGAGCCCAAGGCTGCCTGCCAGGGCAGCCAGGTGCAGGGGTGGGAGGTGGGGTCCCGGCAGCTGGAGGAAGGTACATAGAGATGGCAGGAGGATAAAGGGAGGGGCCCTGGGCAGGCCAGCCCAGGTTGTACGAAGTTGGTACTTCCGGTTCTCATGGCCCAGGCCAGGCGGTGGGCACCCTGGCACTTGCCTTTAATGAGTTTGGAGACTCAGGACCCAGAGATGTCCCTGGTGGAAGCTTTTGGTTGTGCCGATGCTGAGCACCGAGCTAGCAGCAGCACCAGGTACCTGTTGGGCCTTTAGGGACCTCTCCTGAGATTATCAGATGGAGGGGTGAGTAAGTAGCCAGGCTCCAAACCAGCTACGGGGTTGGAATCCCTGCCTCTTTGCTTTCTGGCTCTGTCAGCCTCCCAGTGCCTCAGCTTCCTCATCTGCAACATGGGTGACCTCCTTTATGGTCTTTAATGAGTCCACACTTTATAAAGCACTTAGTCAAGTGCTGGGTACAGTGAGGGTCTTTGTAGGAACAGAGTCTGGCTTTGAACTCACATCCCCTTCTCCCCTCTCCCCAAGTGCTTGGGCTGCAGCATACAAGCTATCTACTTAGTGTGTTCCCTAGGCATCTCCTTTTGTAACTCAGGCTGATCTTGGATAGAACTTCTGACATACTCCAAGCTGGCCTTGATCCCACAATCCTCCTGCCTCAGCCTCCTCTAGTCCAGAAGCATCATGTCTGTGTTCCTTTGCACACCTTAAAAGAAAGGTGGTCTTGGGGCTAGATAGACGGCTCAGCAGTTAGACCACATACGGCTCTTGCACGGAACCAGAGTTTGGTTCCCAGCATGTAACCCAGGGTACAGGCTTAACGGACTGTAGCTCTCTTGCTCTCCAAGGAATCTGATGTTCCCTTCTGGCCTCCAAGAGTATCGCATATGTGTAGCAGCATACACGTAACATATATTCACACGCAAATAAAAAATAGAAAAATAAAAGTTTATATCATTATATAGCTCAGGCTGGCCTGCAACGGAACTCCCTATGCAGCCCAGGCTGGCCCTGAACCCATGACCTTCCTGCATGCTGGCATCATAGTTGTGTGCCAACACACCTGGCCTCTGTATCTGGCACCATTTTCTCAGTTCAGCTCCTGGCTCACGGGCAGGCAGATGTTCATGATTTAAAAACATGAAAGACCTGTGTGCTGAAGTCCTGCCTTGGCCCTGTGGAGCAATTCCTCCTTGTCTGGCTGACAATGGGCTAGGGCCAGCCACTGATGGTACCATGGGAACAGCTGTTCCCACAGATGCAAGCTAAACAAACCACCCTGTTTGGTTCTTATCAATAGCCTAAGACTTTGGTGCTGATGCTCTTTGGGGTCCAGAGTGAATGGGAGGAACCAGTAGGTCTTCCTACCAGTGGCTGTGGTGTGCAGAGGGTCCGAGGGATGCCAGGAGAGGGGTGGGAGAGTGGAGCTGGGGAACCACTGTAGACAAGGTGGAGAGAGGTGGAAGGTAGCCCCGCTCCTGTGACAGCTGTGTTCAGCAACATCTCTTGGGGTTTGACTTTTCAGCACCCCAGAACCTGGACAGCTCCCAGCCTTCCCTCTGGGGGCCCATTCACCCTCAGCAGCGTCCTGGCTGGGAAGGGGACAGGGCTGTGGTGCTGAACTCTGCTGGACCTAGGAGCATCCCCATGTTACCTATGGTGGTGAACTGCCCCCACCTGGTTCCGTCGGTTTTCTAACGTGGATTGTACTGCTTCTCTCCTGAGGGTACTCTGGGAATTAAGGCTCTGTTATTTCTCAATATTCAGCCTGCATTCCCTCTGCTCCGTGTTCTTTATCAGGTTCTAGCACACTGGGAGGAATGTCTAGGAAGTTTCTAGCCACAGAGCTGGTGGTTAAGAACAGTCAGTAACAGTTACTTTTTTCTTGGGAGTTGTGAGGCTCCCTGGGTCTGGGCCTCAAAGCTTGGGGAGGCAGGCAACATGGCTTCTACCCCCTTCTGCCTTCATGCTTGACTTTCTCAGGAGGGTACCGGGGTCCTGAGCTATCACCATGGACAAGACCGATAGACTCGAGAAAGGTCCTGAAATCAGAGCAGGAGAGGCAGCTCATTAAGCTGGAGTTGCCGCATATGCCAAACTCATGTCACATCCTACCCTTGTCCATGGTCCACCTCTAAAGCCTCATCCCCCACCAGAGAGGGGGCCGTAGTCAGTCCAGGACGAAGGCGACGGAACCAGGTCTGAGCCCTGTGAGCACAAGCCAGGTGTTGTGGGGACACAGAGGCCCCGAGGAGCGAGATGACACTGGGGAAGGGCAGGCTAGAGACCCTTCTCCCCTGACACCCTGTGTTAAGGGTCACCTAGAAAGCTATAAGCCTCTGAATGTACCCTGCAGCCCTGCTCCCCATGGGGACATTCGGCAAGGGGAGGGCTGGCCATAATCCGCCTTTAATTTCTCCAGGGCCCGCATTATAAATTCTATAACTCTAGCAGTCAAAACATGACAAATCCTGGGACCGCAGCTCCCACCTGGGAGCAGAAAGCCCTTCGCTGCGTTCTCTGCCTTTTATTGCTGCTAATAAAGGCCTGGCAGTGGGCACTTAGCTGCTGCTGCTACTGCTGCTGCTGCTGCTGCTGCTGCTGCTGCTGGTGTGTGTGTGTGTGTGTGTGTGTGTGTGTGTGTGGCATGTGTGTATGTGCATGTGTGTATGTGAGTGTATATGTGTGTGTATGTGTATATGTATGTATGTGTGTATATGTGTGTATATGTATGTGTATATATGTATGTGTGTATATGTGTATACGTATGTGCATGTTTGTGTATGTGTCTATATGTGTGTGTGCACATGTGTATGTGTGTATGTATATGTGTGCATGTGTGTATGTGTGTGCATGTGTGTCTGTATGTATATGTATGTGTATGCTTATGTGTATGTGTATATATGTGTGTGTGCACATGTGTATGTGTGTATGTATGTGTGTGCATATGTGTGCATGTGTGTGTATGTGTGTGCATGTGTGTGTATGTCTGTATGTATATATGTGTATGTTTGTGTGTATGTGTGTATATGTGTGTGCATGTGTGTATGTGTGTTTGCATGTGTGTGTATGTCTGTGTGTATGTGTGTATATGTGTCTGCATGTGTGTATATGTCTGTGTGTATATATATGTGTGTATTGTGTATATATGTATGTATGTGTATGCTTGTGTGTATGTGTGAATGTGTGTGTATGTGTGTATGTGTGTGCATGTGTGTGTATGTGTGTATATGTATGTGTGTATTGTATATATATATATGTGAATGTTTGTGTGTATGTGTGTATATGTGTGTGCACACATGTGTATGTGTGTGTATGTGTGTGTATGTGTGTATATGTATGTCTATGATGTGTATGTTTGTGTTTATGTGTGTATATGTGTATGTTTATTTATGAGTGTGTATGCATGTGTATATGTGTGTGTATGTGTGTATGTATGTGTCCGTGTGTATGTGCATGTGTGTATGTGTGTGTGCATGTGTGTGAGCATGTGTATATGTGTGTGTGCATGTCTGTGTGTATATGTATGTGTGTGTATATGTATATGTTTATGTGTGTATGCGTGTGTGCATGTGCATGTATGTCTGTGTGTATATGTATGTGTGTATATGTATGTATATGTTTGTGTGCATGTTTGTGTGTGTGTGTGTGTGCGCACGTGCGTGTTGTTATGGGGCATGTGTGCCTCCCCTCCCCCTCAGCACTGCTGGCTTCCTAATAGCTCTTCTGCATGAAGTGCTGTGAATCATGGGGCAGTTTGTTCAGGGTTAACCAAGCCATTGATGATCCTGATAGGAAGGGATGCTGTGTCCTTTATGGAGAAAGGACCAGGTTTGTGAAGGAGACCACAGCCAAATTGCAGGTGATGTTTGGCCCGCTAAGAGACCGTCATTTCAAATGTCACTGTCTGTCTCCCAGCCACAGGAAGTCTGGAGAACGGCTGGAGAGATGGCTCCTTCCCCATGCATACACATAGAGGCATAATATACACACAGACAGACACACATACCACACACACATACATAGACACACCACACCCCCACATCATACACACCCAGGCATCATACACACACATATCACACAGACACATACACACACATTAAACACACAGACACATATACCACACACAGACAGACACACACATCACACACACATACATAGACACACCACACCCCCACATCATACACACCTAGGCATCATACACACACACATATATCACACAGACACATATACACATTAAACACACAGACATGTATACCACACAGACATACACACCACACACACACACACACACACAACATAATATACTATCATTTTTTTAAAAAGTAATTTTTTTTAGTGCTAGAGATTGAACATAGGACTTCTAGCAAGCTAGGCAAAGGGCTCTACCCCAGAACTTTGTCCACAGCCCCACCCCCATTTTTTACTTTGTGAGATTGGGTCTCACTAACTTGCCTAGGTTTGTGATCCTCCTGCCTCAGCCTCCAGAGTAGCTGGGATTACAAATGCGTGCCTTTCTTTCTTTCTTTCTTTCTTTTTTTTTAATTTTATGTAGCTGAGAACACTTTTGCTCTCTTCAGACACACCAGAAGAGAGTTGTGAGCCACCATGTGGTTGCTGGGAATTGAACTCAGGACCTCTGGAAGAGCAGTCGGTGCTCTTAACCACTGAGCCATCTCTCCAGCCCATGCGTGCCTTTCTGAAGGGGAACCCTGCACCCTATTTGAAGCTACAGCCTCACATCTACTTTCCCTTCTGTCAGTTTCATTTCTTCTTGTCTATGAGATATCGCTCCACTAGAACACAAGCTCCTGGAAAACAGGGCCTCACTGTGCCTGGTCTTCGAGTCCCGGGCCTGTTTGGGGTACATTTGCTGAGTGGATGAATGATAGACCCTTTCTCAGGTCTCTTTCTAGAAATTGGGCAGCCAGCCTTTTCTGCTCTCTGAGGGCCAGTCAGAAGCTCTCAGCTCTTCCAAGCAGCAGGGTGTATCGAGGTTAGCTCCTGTAGGACTTTCAGGCTGTTGGTTGAAGCCCACACAGTCTTGTATTTATACTGACAGAGCTGACATCGAGGGAGGTTTCAAGGCTGTCACTTGCTGCCTGGTAGAGTCCTTTGTTGTGTGCAGACCTCTGAAGGTTGATAAGGAAGAAGCTGGGAGTCAGGGGAACGCCTCAAGGTCGTCCTCAGCTTCTGGCTTTGGCTCACCTTACACCTTGGTCTCATTTTCCAAGGCTTTGGTTTTCCACAGCTGCACTGCGGCCTTGGCTGCCCTTGATCTCACCAACCCAAGTGCATCCTGGGAGACTGCCCCCTCCTTGTGCTGGGACGTCCCAGGCCCATGCTCCTTGCAACGGTCTCCTTCCTCCTACACCTGGAGGTCACCTTCCCCTGCCTGTTCTCTCAGATCCAGCACGTCTCCAGTCTCAGCATGTGCTGGGGGCCCGAACCTGATCTCCCTCGACTTGATGGTAGCTACGAGAGTCTCAGTTGTCTTGACAGCAGATGCTTTGGACAAAGCTCAAGGGCACATTTGGGACACTGAGTGGCTCATTGATGCTGCCTCTGAGAGGAACACTGAGGGGCTGTAAGGAAGACATAGAGGCAAAATACCTCCCATTTTCCTATCTTACAGATGGGGGAGACTGAGGCACGGAGAGACCCTGCAGAGCCATGAGTTGATGATTCCCAGGCATGCTTTCTCTCGGTCTCTCAGGGTGGGGGACAGCGAATACCACAGGTCACATCCTACCTGCCTGGGCACTATGTGGCGTCCTCTGGCCCCGTCTTGGAAGACTGGAACTCCTGTTTCATGCAACCTACCTCGTCCTTCTCCCCCGAATGAGGACAAACGACTTGGACACACCTGTGCAGTCCCCTCCCCACAGCTGTCGTCCCTGGATTCTGAGAGGGAGGGTGGGGAGGCGCATGCGCAATCCAGGGACTCGGGACCCTGATTTAGTGACAGGAGCTGCCGAGAGGTCTCGCATTACTGAGCCTTCATTACTCTCACAAAATACATTCCAGTGGGTTCAGCCACGGCTGTAAAGTGCTGTTGTAAATAATTAAACTCCACTTGTCAAGGGGGGCAGGGAGGGACCGGTAAAATCACCGAGAAAGTGGCTCAAGGAGCATGTGCAGAGAGGCTAGAGTTCCAGGGCTGCCAGGCCGTGTCCCCTCATGACGTGGGCCAGCGAAGTCAGAGCTGAGACCCCTGCTACTCCTTGCTTCAGTCTTTTCACTCAGTTCCAAGCGCTCCCTGCCAGCCTTAGCCCTCCGAGTGTCAGGACCCAGGGGAGAAAAATAACAGAGGTAGGAACTGAGGAGAGAGAGGGCTCAGTGGGTAAAGAGCCTGTTGCCCAAGTGTGGGGACCTGAGCTCCGGTCCTCGGCATCCAAGTAGAAGATGGCACTTGCCTGTAATCCCAGAGCTGGGGAGGTGGAGGGAGGACAGTCCCAGGGGCTTCCTGGTTAGCCAGCCTTGGCAGTACGTAGGCTCCAGGTTCAGTGGGAGACTGTCTCAAAAAACAAGAGAAGCGGAAGAGACTCAATATTAACCTCTGGTCACAGACAGGCAGATCGCTCTCTCTCTCTCTCTCTCTCTCTCTCTCTCTCTCTCTCTCTCTCTCACACACACACACACACACACACACACACACACACACACACACCCGGCTTACACCACATGAACACATAGAACCTAGCCCAAATACACAGAAATGTCACATATACTTCTAGGGAAAGGGATCAAGCCTGGATCCCCAAGAGGGAGATTTCTGTGTGTGGAAAGAGTCCTGAAATACTCTAGCCAGATGGGGCAGTCCTTCCGGTCTAGCAGTTTCGCGGATGGGGTAGTCAGAGCCAACAGTCACGGCAGCAGCTGAGTTCAGCTAGTCTTAGGACATGAGTCAATTAGCCAGCAGGTCAAGAGCACAGTTCACCACCACCCTCCTCTTCCTCCCCCGACTGAGGGCAGCCCTGGGCAAACACCCTCCCCACTTTCCTTTCTGCTCCTAACTGGTGTGGCCAGCTGGTGGCCATAGAGCAGCCATCTGCCTTTCAGAGGACCCAGTGAGCTGTCTGCGAGGTGCGTTGTATCTTGGCTCAGCTCCGAGGACCCACTCAACTCCAGATGTGTCCCCGGCAGGAAGGTACCTCTTACACATGGGCAGCTGTGGAGACTCATACATGAATGCTGCCTGGGGAGAAGGAGGTCAGAGATAGGTAGCCAAAATCCCAGTGCCTAGCTCTTCCACGGTACCAGCAGGAGCCGGGCCTGTCCCAGCCATGACCTGCCAGTGTCAAAGAGTGGACCGTTGTGTTCGCAGCTGGCATAGCAGCCGGCACATCACTGCCAGCTGAATATGCTCCTGCAGAATCAGCCCCAGTCCCAGCACCTTGTGGGGCTGCTCCCTGGAGAGGTAGCCAAGTTCCCTGTTAGGTCCTGGGCTGGGCCAGGCTTCCGACTGGCGGTGGGTAGCTGTGTTTCCCAGGAGTGATAGCTGCTTCTGAAAGTTGCCCATTTCTCATCCTGACTGTGATGTTTCACATCCTACGATGTGAGCCAGCTTTCCTCTGCTGCGTGCCCCTGCTATACTGTGATGGACTCTTTTGTGACCCTCTCCAAACAAACAACTGAAAGCTCCCAGACTGTGCTTTAACAAGCAACCTTTCATCCCTTTAAGTAGACTGCCTCAGGTGTTTCCTTACAGTAACAGCACCATCTGTCACAACACCTGGACCCACAGCCTGGTCACGGGGACAGCTAAAATCAGTCACCACAGATGACATGATCTGAGGGTAATCTGACCTTCGCACCAGCTGTGTTCTGCTTTCCAGGTGTTGAGCAGGTGATGAAACCGAGGGCACCTGTTTTGTTCTCTGCTGCAGCCCACACTCCTGGCTCACCAGAGGCTCAGCGCATCCAGGTGGAGTAAACACTTCACAGGGAGGTCTCTCTCTTCTGACAGCCGCTGTACTTGCCTTAGCTATTCCATAGACATGTCTGGAATGTCTGAGCGAGTGTTCCAGGGACGCCTCCAGAGCTGAGAGGCCCATGGAGATTTCTGCTCCTTCTGATTTGCCCTCTTCCCCCACTTCACCACAATCCTTGGCTGCTTCTGGGCGCCTTTCACCATCACATCCTGGGCTCTTCAAGCTGTACCCTGCCCAGCTCTTTTGGCTCCTGCAGGAGGTTGGTTTCTTGTGTGCTCAGCTCCTGGACTCAGGGTTGAGATTTGGCCGGTGAGCTATGGTGTCTGAGGCAGGCAGACAGTGCCACCCATTCACACAGCCCCTACCAACCTGATGGACTTCAGTCCCATGAGTACAACTTTGCTCACGCTGTAGGACATGGCTCCCTCTGTGTAAGGGTCACCCCTTCCCTGCCCACTTAATCTCTGTCCTGCTGCACTCCCAGATTATCTCCTGCCCCGTGTCTCACACTTTGTCTTGGTCACTGTTCTAGTAAGAGACACCATGACCAAGGTAACTCTTATCCTTTAACTGGAGCCTTGCTTACAGTTTCAGAGGCTGAGGCCATTTTCATCATGGCTAGAGGCAGATGGGTGGGTGGGGCTGAGCCAAAAGGTGAGAGCTTTACATCCCAATCCTGGGCGTGTGTGTGCCTGTTTGTATGCAGCACGCAGAGAGATAGAGACAGACAGGCAGATAGACAGACAGACAGACAGAAGTACAGTGAGATAGACACAGAGACAGACAGACAGACAGGAATAGAGACAGACAGAGAAAGATTGGACCTGGTGTGGGCTTTTAAAACTTTAAACCTCGGGGTTGGGGATTTAGCTCAGTGGTAGAGCGCTTGCCTAGCAAGCGCAAGGCCCTGGGTTCGGTCCTCAGCTCCGGAAAAAAAGAAA
The DNA here is from genome assembly GCF_011064425.1 of Rattus rattus. NCBI lineage: Eukaryota > Metazoa > Chordata > Mammalia > Rodentia > Muridae > Rattus > Rattus rattus. The sequence goes on from NC_046154.1 coordinate 17,734,473, forward strand.
AAACAAAACAAAACAAAACAAAAAACTTTAAGCCTCAACTCCTGCTGACACACCTTCTCCAGTAAGGCCACTCCTCCTAATCTTCCCCAAACGGTTCCACTAACTGTACACTAAGTATTCAAATACACGAACCATTGGCGGCCATTCTCATGCAAACCACAACATATCCTCTCCTGCCCCAGGGACTTTGCACATGATACACTCAGCCTGTAGACCATTTCTCCTGTTCCCGTTCTAAGAAAAGAATCTGTGTAATGCCAGCTCAGACATCAGTCTTCCGGGAAGGCTTTCTCATGTTCTGGCTCCACCACCCTAGTGATGTCTGGCCTCCGACACCTTCCCTCCCACCCTCTCTGGGATTGAAGCCAGGTCCTCATGCATGCTGGGGTAGCACTCTGTCACCGAGGCAATCAGCTCGGTGCCTCAAGCACTTACCTGTGAGAGGCTCTCGAGGCTCATCATAAAGTCTACATCCACAACTTCAGAAAAGATTTATTTTTATTTAATGTATAACATGTTTGCACGTATATATGTGCAGCCTGTGTACTCAGTGCCCACGGAGACCAGGAGAGAGAATTGGATCCCCCCAAACTGGAGTTATAGACAGTTGTGAGCTGCCATATGGTTACTGAGAACTGAACTTGGGCCTACCCACCTATCTATCTACCCACCCATCTGTCTACCCATCCATCTGTCTACCCACTCATTTATCTACCCACCTAACTATATCCCCATCCATCTATCTACCCTCCCATCTATCTACCCACCCATCTATCTACCCACCCATCTACCCATCCATCTGTCTACCCATCCATATACCTACCCCATCTATCTACCCACCAATCTATCTACCCACCTATCTATCTGCCCACCCATATATCTGCCCACCCATATATCTGCCCACCCATATATCTACCTACCTGTCCATTCACTTACCTACCTGTTCACACATCCATCATCCATCTACTATCCATCCATCCATCTATCCATCCATCCATCTACCTGCTTCTCTATTCATCAGTGTACTCATGCATCTGTCCATCTATCTATCTGTGTATTTATCCACCTACCAGCCCACTCATCTGATCCAGCCATTCAATTGTCTCCTCACCCACTCATCTACCACCCATTTAGCCATCTACCACCCACCTACCCATCCATCCATCACCCACCATCATCCATCACCCATCCATCCATCACCCATCCATTCATCCATCATCCATCCACCATCCATCATCCATCCATCATCCATCCATCCATCCATCATCCATCATCCATCCATCATCCATCCATCATCCATCCATCATTCATCACCCATCCATCCATCCATCCATCATCCATCCATCCACCATCCATCCATCCACCATCCATCCATCCATCATCCATCCATCCATCATCCATCTATCATCCATCCATCCACCATCCATTCACCATCCATCCATCCCCCACCATGCATCAATCCATCATCCCTCATCCATCCATCAATTCATCATCCATCCATCCACCCACTCACCCTTCTATATATCTACCTGTTCTTTTCTCCCTCTCTCTTAATTCCACCTGTCAATCCATCCTTCCATCCACCCAGTCACTCATGGCTTAACTCCAAGTACTATCATTTACCTTCCGGGGCCAGAATTTTGTCCATGTCCCCAGAACAGCTCTTGTGTCAGGAGTTAGTGCAGGCAGAGGATGTGGTGAGTGTCTACTAATGTGATGATCTAATTAACCTCCATGTTCAAGGTCACTGTGAGGTCATTGTGTGGCCAGGTCAGAAGAGACGAGTACTCCCATGGCCGCTGTCTGTGGTGGTGGCTACTCTCCTCTCTGCCTGCTGCTGAGTGGATTACCTGGAGACCACAGCATCCTTCCCAGGGGCCTGAAAGAAGCCGCTACCTTTGGAAGCCCCCAGGGGACTTGGCTGAGGGTAGAAAACTTACCTCTGGAGGGTGGAGAGACAGGAGATACTTGAAATGAAGTGTCCCCCACACAAGTGTTTAATTACTCTATCACAGGACAGTAACTGGGCATTAAGATTTTAATAATTATTAATAGAGTATTCAACAATGAATTACCATGAACAATTAAAATTAATTACAGTTCTCAGAGTTAATTAAATTATTCCCTCACTAGGACAAGTGGCTACACACACATAAAAATTAAAGACCTGTGCCCTAAGTCTGCAGGAACCCTGTGCCACCATTGAGTGAGGCAGGGTGCTTTTCTCTTTCTGGCCAGGGGGAGGTGCTCAGTGAATAGCCTGAAGACTTGACTGCGGCAGAGCTGGTGGGCCAACCTGAGGTTGGCTTCAGTCTGAGCTCTATCTAACAGGTCCAGCTCTTCCATCTTTCCTTCCCTCCCTCTCCTCCTTCAGCCCCCACTTTCTTACTGTTTATCTCTTCTCTCTTCCCCATGGGCCAGGCTGCCCCTGGAACTAGGAACATGAGAGTCAACACCCTGTCCCTCACAGAGGTCATAGTCCAAGAGACCTATTGTATGTATTTATGAGAGTCAACTGGGTCTGACTTTGACTGGGCGTGTGTGTGCCTGTTTGTGTGCATGTGTGTGTTTACGTGTGTGTGAGTGGTTGTGTGTGATGTGTGTGTGCTTTGTGTGTGAGTGAATGGTGTGTGTGTGTGCAGTGTGCATGTGTATGTGAGTGGTATATGTATGGTGTGTGTGTGTGTGTGTATGTGTGAATGGCATGTGTGTATATGTGAGTGAATGGTGTGTATGTAGCATGCATGTGTGAATGATGAATGTGAGTGGTTGTATGTGATGTGTAGTGGTATGTGTGTGTGGTGTGTGTGTATGATATGGTGAATGGTGTATGTGTGTGTGTGTGTGGTGTGTGTGTATGATATGGTGAATGGTGTGTGTGTGTGTGTGTGTATGTGTGAATGGCATGTGTGTATATGTGAGTGAATGGTGCGTATGTAGCATGACTGTGTGAATGATGAATGTGAGTGGTTGTATGTGATGTGTGGTGGTATGTGTGTGTGGTGTGTGTGTATGATATGGTGAATGGTGTGTGTGTGTGGTGTGTGTGTGTGTGTGTGTGTGCTACACACATCCCTGTCTTACTCCCTTAACACAGGGTCTCCCCTGAACCTGGAGCGAGGCTGTCAGACATCCAGCCTCAGTGGCTCAGGAAGTTCCCTTCCTTCTGGGCCACACAACCTGGAGCTCTCTGAGCCCCGTCATTCCTGAAGGGCAGTGAAGAGCTGTGAGGACCTAGGTGAGGGAAGCATACACTTCAGTTCCATTGGGGCTGGAGAAGCTTTGCAGACCCTCCTAAGCCTTACACAGGTAGGAAGGGATGTGGGGAAGGGCATTCTGGGATGTGAAGGAACAGTGTGTGCAGAGGCTCAGAGGCTTGACTTAGACGACTACAGTTGTCATTGTTCCAACACCCTCAACGGTCATGAGGTGGGAATGTCTTTGGTCTGGGAAGGTGTGGCAGTCACCCACCACAATGGCATTATGTCCTATGTAGTCCTCTTCTGCTTCGGTCTGTATGCCTGCTATCTCAGTGGAGGCAGAAGGATTAAGAGTTCAAGATCATAAAGGGTTCAAGGCTAGCCTGGGCTACTTGAGCTCAAGAAAAGGGATGACAAGAAACTCCTTGGACTGTCTCTCCTATAACTAGCTTTGGAAGGGCCCCAAGGTTTGCTCCTCACTTGGATCAGTGGCCCCTGAGGAAACCAGCTGCTGTGTTAGACCACCCTGTGGAAGAACCATGGAGAAACTGAGGCCTGCCAGCACCAGTCTCTATGGCTCTGAGGTCTCTTACCAAAGGCCACATGAATGAACCATCTTAGATGCTACTCTTTCCGCTCTGATCCAGCCTGGAGACAGCTATGGCTGGGTCCTGGAGACCTGAGTAGGCTGCTCACTGTGTCCCAACTCACACCTCAGTGAGGCGGGTGACATTTCTGGTTTTAAGCTAGTGCTGTGACCGGGTCATTTGTCACTCAGCACTTGATGACAGAGACAAGCTTTTGCAGAGCCAGTTGTGGGGAAAGAGTCCTAATGGGCACATGGGACGCAATGGGGACATTGGAGCTGAAGGTCAAGCCTGTGGTTTGGAAAGTCAGAACACCAGGGGAGCGTGGGGACTGAGGAGAAGCTCGATTATCGATTGCTTGTTCGTTCATTGCATCCAAGGCTCAGGGCCCAGGGCAGTTCCACGATAACTCATTGAGTCCTTCCAACATCCCTACAGGTCATATGATCATTATGCTAATTTCAAAGATAAGAAAATTGAGAAGAACTGAAAACCTGGCCTCATCTCACACAGCTAATAGGTCAGGTGCAGCCAAGCAGTTGTCCTAGATCCCTGGAGGGAGATTTGAGGTCTGCAGGGTCCTGGGGACTGGATAGGCATAGAAAGAGAGAGGAAGAGGTGAGTAGAGAGCCAGGTGCTTGGAAGAGAGCTCAGGGAGAGGAAGAATCGTTGTGGTGGAGCCCGGGGTGGAAGGAGGCTCCCCTTAGCTGGGGAAGCCATAGTTGGGGCAGAGGAAGGAGGTCTGTGGGTCTATGTTAGGGTTGAGGTGCTGGTGCGTCCTAGGTGGTGTCTGGGTAGGGGCGTTGGGGGGTTCCTGTGCCCCTGCTCACTCCACTTTTCTCTGCTCTTGTCAATAGTGAGTTAACCATAGGTTTGCCTCCTAGGCTGTCCTGCTTCCCTGGCAGTCCCCAGACGCAGCTCCCCAACCTTGGTCAATGCCCACATTGGTATCTGTCTCCCATGTCTTTAATTGATTCCACTCCTGTGTCCCCATGCCAGCTTTGGGGCTGTCTCATGGCATAGGATGGATGGCACAGGAGACAAGTGGGTAGTGCCCCCATGCCCATTACAGCCTTAGGTTGTGATGTCTTGTCTCCAAGTATCGCGTGCACATGGTTTGGCCCACAGCGGTCACCCAGGAAGGTCAGCAGATAGCCTGATGTACGTACAGCCTGGAGTACAGGAACATGCCTAATCAGGACTGGGATAGACCCAAAGCTGTCCTCTGACCAACAGCTTCCTGTTCCTTGTCTCACCCGGTGACCCCAGGCCTAGCCAACTGTTAGATGAGAACTTACCAGAACAGTGGTGCATTACCAAGGCTGAGCGGCCATAGGCATCCTGGCTTGGGCTCTTTTGCATCCCCCGCCACTAGGTTGCAGTGCCTGCTTTCATACCTATCTCCTTGGGTTCTATCTCCTTCTGTCACTCTGGGCCCAGACCCCGACTGACACAGTTCTGTTCCAAGTAAGGCTCTCAGGATAAATTTATTAGTTTATTTTTTTTCATCTTTATTAACTTGGGTATTTCTTATTTACATTTCGATTGTTATTCCCTTTCCTGGTTTCTAGGCCAACATCCTCCTAACCCCTTCCCCTCCCCTTCTATATGGGTGTTCCCCCCCCATCCTCCCCCCCCATTACCGCCCTCCCCTCAACAATCACGTTCATTAGGGGTCCAGCCTTGGTAGGACCAAGTGTTTCCCCTTCCACTGGTGCTCTTACTAGGCTATTCATTGCTACCTATGAGGTCAGAGTCCAGGGTCAGTCCATGTATAGTCTTTGGGTAGTGGCTTAGTCCCTGGAAGCTCTGGTTGCTTGGCATTGTTGTTCATATGGGGTCTCAATCCCCTTCAAGCTCTTTCAGTCCTTTCTAAGATTCCTTCAACGGGGGTCCCGTTCTCAGTTCAGTGGTTTAATGATAGCATTCGCCTATGTATTTGCTGTATTCTGGCTGTGTCTCTCAGGAGAGATCTACATCCGGTTCCTGTCAGCCTGCACTTCTTTGCTTCATCCATCTTATCTAGTTTGGTGGCTGTATATGTATGGGCCACATGTGGGGCAGGCTCTGAATGGGTGTTTCTTCTGCCTCTGTTCTAATCTTTGCCTCCCTATTCCCTCCCAAGGGTATTCTTGTTCCCCTTTTAAAGAAGGAGTGAAGCATCCGCATTTTGGTCATCCTTCTTGAGTTTCATGTGTTCTGTGCATTTAGGGTAATTCAAGCATTTGGGCTAATAGCCACTTCTCAATGAGTACATACCATGTGTGTTTTTCTGTGATTGGGTTACCTCACTCAGGATGATATTTTCCAGTTCCATCCATTTGCCTATGAATTTCATAAAGTCATTGTTTTGATAGCTGAGTAATATTCCATTATGTAGATGTACCACATTTTTTGTATCCATTCCTCTGTTGAAGGGTATATGGGTTCTTTCCAGCTTCTGGCTATTATAAATAAGGCTGCTGTCCAGGATGAATTTATTAGTTAATTCATTATTTCTGTAACAGAACCCCGACAAGAACAGTTAAAAGGAGGAAGGTTTTATTCTGGCTCATGGTTTGAGGGTGCCACAGTTCATCGTGGCAGGAAGGTGTGGTCGCTGGGATTCAAGGCAGCCGGTCACATTGCAACCGCAGTCAGGAAGCAGAGAGAGACGGCGGCTGGTGCTCAGCCCACTTTCTCCTTTCTGTTCAGTCCTGGACCCCAGGCCATGGGATGGTGCCACTTGCACTCTGGGAAGATCTCATTTCTATTAACTTCATCTAGAAACTTCCTCTCAGGTGTGCCCAGAGGCTTGTTTCCATGGTGATTCTAAAATGCTGCCAGCTGACTAGATTAACCATCATAACAGATGTCTAGGCCAGGTGGGCACGTCCTCACCACTGCTGGCAGAGACCAGCCCACCCGCCCACCTGTGCGCCACCGCTGGGCCCGGAGAGCCTTCAGATAATGTCGAGAAGGGAGGAAACCCTTGGAACAGAGCCCCAGGAGACATTTGACGGTGGTGGAGATGGCGGAGACATTTTTGTGCCCTTATAGTTCAGAATAAGATGTAGTGACATGCTGTGGGTTGAAGCCAGGGAGGCTGCTAAACCTTATAAGGCATAGCATGCACCCCACCCACCACACAGAGCCTACCCTGTCTCGAGCCCCACAGTGTGCCCAGGCTGGGAAGCTCTCTGGTGGTGCCTCTGTTCTTGGAGATCCACAAGGCTTTTTGTGGCTATGGCTTCCCAACCCTAGCTCCAGGCTTAGACTCCTCTAGGCTGCAACTCAGACTTGGGAAGAGCAGCCATCCAGGAGTGGATGGGTGGGGGTCAAACACTGCCACCACACTCTCCTATCCTGTTCTCAGCGGGGGATCCTGGGTGTCCCGTATGTGGGACACTGGGAGGCTCTGCAGATGGCGTCCAGGGCACTCCTACCCCCATAGGTTCTTTGTATTATTTTCTTATCTGGGGTCTTTGAATCTAGTCAGCATGAATGTTCCCACCACGAACTCTGGAGTGTCAAGCGTTGTGACTTCATTTTGCTACCCGGGAGTTTGAATTTCTGTCTCCAGCTCCCTTTCTGCCTGAGGGCAGGAAATGTAATCTCACACAATTCCAGCAGAGCTCAGTCACGTCAGCATAAACTCAGTCCAGGCAGACTTGGAGTTCCCTCCCTTCCACTGTGGGAGTGGGCAAGTCCAAGGAAGCCCCACACCTGCAGGGACTGCACGTACCTGTCAATGTCAGCCTGTGTCCCATGAGCCTCTGCAGATAGACAGGATCCAAGCCAGCTCCTCCCTCAGGTGCCATATGCCTCTCTGGTCTCCAGGAGTTAAGATGTGCTTTGTGTCTTTCTCCTAGGAATAAGACTGCCCTACCTTTCCAGTCCCTCCTCCCCTACCTCTGCAGTCCCTCCTCCCCCACCTCTGCAGTCCCTCCTCCTCCACATCTTCAGTCCCTCCTCCCCCACCTCTGCAGTCCCTCCTCCCCCACCTCTGCAGTCCCTCCTCCCCCACCTCTGCAGTCCCTCCTCCCCCACCTCTGCAGTCCCTCCTCCCCACCTCTCCAGTCCCTCCTCCCCCCCTCCCCACCTCTGCAGTCCCTCCTCCCCACCTCTGCAGTCCCTCTCCCCCACCTCTGCAGTCCCTCCTCCCCCACCTCTGCAGTCCCTCCTCCCCACCTCTGCAGTCCCTCCTCCCCACCTCTGCAGTCCCTCCTCCCCCACCTCTCCAGTCCCTCCTCCCCCACCTCTGCAGTCCCAGTTTCTCCTCCCCCACCTCTGCAGTCCCTCCTCCCCCACCTCTGCAGTCCCTCCTCCCCCACCTCTCCAGTCCCTCCTCCCCCACCTCTGCAGTCCCTCCTCCCCCCCCGTCCCCTCCTCCCCACCTCTGCAGTCCCTCCTCCCCCACCTCTGCAGTCCCTCCTCCCCCACCTCTCCAGTCCCTCCTCCCCCACCTCTGCAGTCCCTCCTCCCCCACCTCTCCAGTCCCTTCTCTCCCACCTCTGCAGTCCCTTCTCCCCTACCTCTGCAGTCCCTCCTCCCCACCTCTGCAGTCCCTCCTCCCCACCTCTCCAGTCCCTCCTCCCCACCTCTGCAGTCCCTCCTCCCCCCTCTTCAGTCCCTCCTCCCCCCACCTCTGCAGTCCCTCCTCCCCCACCTCTGCAGTCCCTCCTCCCCCACCTCTCCAGTCCCTCCTCCCCCAGTCCCTCCTCCCCCACCTCTCCAGTCCCTCCTCCCCTTGCTTCTCTTCTCCCCTGCACCAACTTTTCTCTGTTCTTCCTCCATCTCCTCCTCCCCTACTTCCTTCTTCCTCTCCTTCCTTTATCTTCTTCATTTCCCTCCTCCTCTTCATTCTCCTCCTCCTCCTCTTTCTCTTCTTCCTCTTTCATTTCTTTCTCCCTTCTTCCTCACTCATCTTCCTCTTTACCCCTTTCACCTTCCTCCTCCCCTCTTCCGGCTCCTTCTGTTCCCTCTCTGCTTCCTCTCTTCCCTCCCCTCTTTCCTCTCCAGTCTTTCCCTTTCCATTCTTCACCTCCTCTCTAGTTGCTCCCATTCTTTTCATCTTCCTCCCCTCCCTTCTCCCTTTCCCTACTCTCCTCTTCCCTTTGCCCCACTTCTTCCACCCCCTCCTTTTCTCCTCTCTTCCCCCTCCTCCCTTTCCTCCTCTTCATCTTTTTTCTTTCCCTTTCTCCTTTCCCCTTCCCCTCCTCCCACCTTCCCTCCTATCTCCCCTCCTCCCTCCCCTTCTTCCTCCCTCCCTCCTCCCCTCCCTCCTCCCCTTTCCAGTTCCTCCTCCCCATCTCTCCAACCCCTCCTCCCCCACCTCCCTCCTCCCCTCCCTCCTTCCCTCCCTCCTCCCATCACCCCCCCCCATTAGAATCCAGCAAATCTCTCACTCTGGTGAAGAATCCCAGACTTTAACCCCAATTCCCAAGGGGCAGCATTGCTCAAGCTGTGTTTGCAGACAGCTTCAGATCCCTCTGCTGGCTTCAGACGTGGAGGGTGAACTTTGTAGGCCAGAGCTCCCAGCCTCTGCATCATACCCAAGAACTCTGCCTCCACCCACACCCACTCCACATCTAGGGGTTCCAAAGAAGCCCTGCAGGGGCTGGCCTGGTGGCATGCCAGGGCCTTCCAGACACCAGCTTTCCCCTAGGAGGGACAAACAACGAGGCTCAAAGGCAGTGGCGTTTGTGAAGGCATTCAGAACACAGAGCAATGAAAGGCAGCCAGCATCCGGAGATGCTGGGGGAAGGGAGTGGATGGGTGGCCTCGGCTGCTATGTGCAGGTAGAATCTGATTGATACGAGTTAGCGCCAGCTGCAGGGGTGAAGGCTCCCTGTCCCCATGCTGCCTCCTCCCTCAGATAGCCACATCTATAGACAGATACACAAGGACATACGCACACATGATGGAGAGACATGGGAGGTGCTGCCTCTCACACTGGCAGCTTCCCCTCCTGCCCAGAACCCGCTGCACTCTCCCCTCCACTCTGAGTGTTTCAGGCCAACAAGACTGATGTGAGTTTCCTCTGCTAATGGCTCTCTGGTTTCTGTAGCTTGGTACTCTGCGTATTCAGCCGGCTCCCCTTTGATGCATACCCCCAGGGTTTCAAGGTCTCTGTTCTTACAAGGCCTCCACAGCCTCTGCAGTGTGAAGGTCCCTGGGTAATGATACCTTTCCATCTGAGGATCGATTCTGGAAGCAGGGCTGTGGGTCAGGGGTCACAAACAGCTTGTGTTTTCATAAATACCAGAAGCAGGATAGGAATCTAAATATATCTGACTCCAAAGCCCCAGGAAGACCAGGCAGATAACAGTGATGGGATCCTAGTGGCCAACTTCTAGGTAAAGAGGGTGCGGTGCCACAGACAGGGAAATCCCAGGTCACTGGTGACGGAGACCCGGGGTGAACTTGAAATAGGAGGTCATGGTCCACAAAGAGCAAAGACTCTGGGCATTTTCATGGATAGGACGGATATAGAAAACCTCTCTACTCTGTGAGAGGCCTGATGCGGATCTTGCAATGGGAGAGGTCAGCTGAGCTGTCCCTCTGTCCCTTCTCTCCTGATGCTCCTGTAGTCAGGAAGACAGTGAGTCTTGAAGGGTGCCCTTTAAGGACATGATGGATTTACTTTTTGCCAGGAAGGGACAAAGGGAAGAGACAGTGGCAGGGCCATATGCTTGAAGGAGAAGGGACTCAGCGAGGGCGAGGCAGATAGACTGAGGTACAACAAAAAGGCAAGACAGCACAGGAACGGAAGAGCATTCTAGTCTGATGGAGGAGGCACAGGGACCTACCAGTCTGATGGAGGAGACAGTTTCAACCCTAAGCCCAAGGATCTTGGAGTATGAAGTGAGTGTCTCTCAGCACTTCTGGTCCTTGGGATCTCCAGGTTTTGCGGGGAAGATAAGTATAAAGTCACACTTGAAACACTAAGAATGGCCCCGGCACCAAGAAGTGACCTGAAGTGACAGGCAGCTCATGGTACAATGGAAAAATTCACTGGCAGTCACAATGGCTTGGGTTTGAATCCCTGTTCAGCAAGCTGTGTGACCTTGGCTGCATTTCTTTCCTTCTGTGAGCCCAGTTACAAAGTACAGGTATTGTAGTTTGAGAAGTGGCACACCCCGTCCCCAGCCCTGTGCAGCGCTTAACTGTGACCATCCAGCTCTTGGGACATACCTAGACTAATTGAACTTGAATAGGTCTGAAGCCAGATGATGCCTGCAGGAGAGCCTGAGCCCAGATCACAGCTTGGATTCTCTTCCTAATATCCTGGGGGCACCTCACTACCACAGGCCTCACATGCTCCTCTTATATCTGTGCTGGAGAGCAGAGCCAAACTACCTGGGAGTCTGGATTGGACCAGGAGCAAGCAGTGCCTACTGGGCTAGGTGAGGTGGGAGAGGGAAGGAGAGGGGAGCCAGTTTGTAGTGAACGAGTGACTCTGTTCTTCCCAGTCCTGAACGCTGATGGCCACACCCACCTCTCCAGGTCCCTGCCTAGCAGGCAGACTCTGAGTGGTTGCAGCCAGCAGAGAGAGTGGTGTGTGGGAACTTGGAGGGTGAGAGAGCCCGTGATGCTCTAAGTCTCTGAGGTAACCTCTGGGCAAAGCCCAGCTACAGGAGTATTTCTGAGGTCAGGCAATGCTGGGTCCATTCTCCCTGTGGCTCCTCCAGCTTTGGCTTCTGCCTGAACCTCCAGCATCTCCTTCCCTCTGGTTAGTTAGAACCACATCCCTCTATCCCATCCCTGCCCAATATGTTGATTGTGGGACAAGCGGAGTCAAATAGAAACCAATGGAATTGGAGTGACCCAAGCTCTGGTGTAGCAGGCGGGGAGTCTCGTGAGTGGGAGCTGTAGGAGGGGGGATCACCTACTGTGCTGTCCCTGGCATCTTTCCTGTGTGCACCGTCACATGGCGTCTTCCCAGCCGCCCTAGGTAAGGGTGTAATCAAATCTCTGTGGACTGAGGGAACCGGGGCTCACAGAGGCTGAGTCACACTCCTCAGAAGCTCTGTGATGCAGTTGGGTTGCAATCTGGTACATGCCAGGTCATCGTGAGGAAAGCGGTGTGCTAGGGAGGAGGGTGCAGGAGCATGCCACAGGCAGGGCAGGGTGGGGCTATGGCCCCCAGGAAAATGTCGTTGCTCTTGGTGTACAGGTCAGACCCAGGAAAAGAGTGTCCTCCTTGGGCAAGGCTTATGAGGATATCTTCACTCCCACAGAGCTAACACTAGCTTCTTGGATGAGGTCATCTGGTTGGTAGGTGCCACCCTTTGAGTCTCAGAAAACCTTCCAGGTCCAGCTCACTGGTCTGTCTATCAGCCTTGGTTCTGTGCTTCGGAGTGCTCTGGACCTGACCAGTTCTGCAGGGCCTGAGGAGGAAGCTGGCCAAGGGTCTCCTCCACCATCCAGCGGAGGGTCTCCACTGGGTAAGCCCTACAAGCTTCCTTAATGTGAGACTTGTCTCTGGCCCTCTCTCCTGGGCCTGACCTTGATTTCTCCCCCTTTCCCCTTGATTCCCAACTGTGCCCACCCCCAAACCCAAGAACAGATATCCTGCCTACTATAGTGTTCATGGGACCCAAGGGCCCATGTGTCCTAATTTTTGGACTCCATTAACAAGAGCAGTGGTCAGGAGAGAGACTACATACATGGTAGAGTATCTTCACATGGGGCAGAGAGGGAGGAAGGGAGGGAGAGAAGGAGGGGGGAACGAAGGGGAGGGAGGGAGAGAAGGAGAGAGAGGGGGAGGAAAGGAAGGGCAGGGAGGGAGACACACACACACACACACACACACACACACACACACACACACACACACACACATATATATATATATATATATATATATATATATATATATAGAGAGAGAGAGAGAGAGAGAGAGCACACTTCAGGCTCAGCTCCCAGGAACAGGCTGCTCCCAGACAAATGGGTGAAGTCTCAGAGAGGTTCCTAACGATACAGTGATTTCAAAGTGATTATCTGGGACAACACTAATTACATCCAAGAACAGAGAAGGTCATAGCCATGGGTCCCACTGCTCCTTGGCAGCCAACTCTGCTGAGTCCCTGCTACCACAGGTAGAAGGAACAGGAGGAGCTGAGAGAGACCCAGGCTCCGGGGCCACCCAAGTCTTGTGTCCCCAGAGAAAGGTTTGCTGCTGGTCCCCAAGCTACCCAGGAAGCACTAGGTCTGGTAGTTTCTTGGGCGGATTTTGTGATGTGTCTTTGCAGGGAATGTGGCCTGGGCCTCGGCTGCCCTGTCATCGCTTCTCTCCTCTCCCTGTTCCTTATCTTGTTGTCCCACTGCCATGGCTTCTCATGCTCACCCATCCTGTCACTGCCTAATCCACCCACATGGCCATCCACTGTGTCACACACCTGCCTACCCATCGCCCTCCACTCCCTCACCCTCCCTTACACCACCACTGTGTAGCATGCACCATCCTAAGTTTTAGCCTTCCACCAGGATCTAGAGCCCTAGAAGGACCTTCCACAAAGTTCTCTTCAGCCTTGTATGGCCTCTCCCATGTTTCCTCATCCACCCATCCCATTACTCTCCACCCTCCTCTCCAGGCTATACATGCCCGCATGCCCAAGGAGTCATTTGCCCAGTATGTCTTCACTCCATCCCTCCTTTCTCCTCCTTGTTTACTCATACACTCTTATTTCCAACCATATGATCGACTGCACACCATCCATCCACATGCCATCCACCATGGTCTACAGTCCACCTATCAAACATCTATCACCCATCACTGTCATTTATCACCGCTAACAATGACTCATCAATTACCTGTCAGCCATCTATTTACCCATCCATCACCTATCACTCACTCACCCATCCATCACAGAGCAGTCATTCATCCATCCATCATTCATCCATCCATTCATCTCCCCACCCACACATCCATCCATCCATCCATCCATCCATCCATCCATCCATCATCCATCCACCCATTCATCCATCCACCTTCCCATCACAGAGTAGTCATCCATCCACCTATCTATCTGCCCATCTATCACTCCATCCATCCGTCACCCATCTGTCCATCACCCCATCCATCTGTCACCCATCCGTCCATCACCCCATCCATCCATCGGTCATCCATCTGTCACCCCATTCACCACCCCATCCATCTGTCACCCATCCATCCATCACCCATCCATCCATCACCCATCTATCCATAACCCCATTCACCACCCCATCCATCTGTCATCCATCCATCTGTCACCCATCTATCCATCACCCATCCATCCATCACCCATCTATCCATAACCCCATTCACCACCCCATCCATCTGTCACCCATCCATCTGTCACCCATCCATCCATCACCCATCTATCATCCATCTATCCATAACCCCATTCACCACCCCATCCATCTGTCACCCATCCATTCATCACCCATCCATCTGTCACCCCATCCATCTGTCATCCATCCATCCATCACCCCATCCATCCATCCATCACCCCATCCCCTTCCTGCTCATCCACTCATCCCCACCATTCGTCCTTTGGCAATTTACCCATCACCTTCCTTTCACTCATCACTTACCACCTATTGGCTCATCACCCATCCACCCATCACCCACCTGTGTATTACCTCTTCTCTACTGCTCAGCCTTTCTTCCTCCACTCCCACCCACCCATGCCCTCCACACACTCCCCCATCCCCAGCTTTTTGCATCTCCACCATCATCTTTTCCACTTGTTTTCCCATCAGTACTTCATGCTCAGCCTCTGCCTGCCCATCCCCCCACTCACTCCTCTTGGTTCCCTCCCCTCCCACTTTGTCCCTGGCACTCTCTTCTGGTCTCTGTGCCCTTCTATCCATGGTAGCTCATGCTTCCCTGTGGTCCTTCCCTCTCACTGCTCCCACAAACCCTCTTTCCTGGACCCGTATGGTGGTTTGAATATGCTTGGCCCGTGGGAAGTGGCACTATTAGGAGGTGTGGCCTTGTTGGAGTGGGTGTGGCCTTGCTGGAGGAAGTGTGTCACTGTGTAGGGGAGCTTTGAGATCTCCTAGTGCTCAAGCTCCACCCAGCACAGAAGAGCGTCTCCTCCTGGCTGCCTGCAGAAGACAATATCCTCCTGGGTGCCTTTGAATCAAGATGTAGGTCTCTCAGCTCCTCCAGCACAATGTCTGCCTGCATGCGGTCATGCTTCCCACCATGAGATGATGGACTATAAGCCAGACCTCATTAAATGTTTGCCTTTATAAGAGTTGCCTTGGTCATGGTGTCTGTTCACAGCAATGAAACCCTAGCTAAGATGGCCCATCACATTGCCTCTGTCCTCTCCTTTGCTCCTAGTGCCTGGCTGAAACCTACCTGTTGATACCTGTCCTTCTTTGAGGTTTATTTTAGGGTCTCTGTTTCTAGCAAGCTATGTGTGCCATACATAGACACGAGTCTTCAGCCGAAGGGTGAGAGTTCCAGCGGAGTCAGGGTAGGTCATCAGGTACACAGGGGAGACTTCTTCCCCTTTAAGAGTGAATAGCAACGGTGTCTGTGGCATGTGAAGGGTGAAGTGGGGTTGCTTATCCAGTGTCCAGCAGCACACATGGCATCCAGGTAAATTCTGCTCATGGGGAGCTCAAGCGACGAGGGCATGAAGAGTGGATGAGAGCCCCCAGTGTGGGTGAGGGTTACTGATGAGGTCATCGGTGGGGGCAGACTGGTTTCTGGGGATGGCATCCTGGGATTTGGTTTTTGTTTTTGTTTGTTTGGTTTTTTAATTGCAGGACCTCCACTATAACCACTGCTGGGTACTTCAGAGATGTTAAAAGCAAATCCAAGAATGGGCAGTGTAGACAGTAGGACATGGTTAAATCAACTTTCTCCCAGCAGCGGCCTAGGACCTGATTGCAGCCATCCAACTGCTCACTAGAGGCAGGGACCTGCTCTGGCATATGTAGGCCTGAGCAGAGTCTGTGGTCACAGGGGTTCCCTGCTGAGGAACAGGGCACCAGGCCCCAAAGGGGATCTCCCCAGAGACAAGACTCTGTCCCACACAGGACAGCATTGACATCAAGTTTTGAGGCTCAAAGCCAGCACTGTGTTCTGTAATGTGATACCCTTTCCAATAGATGGCTGATTTCAAGGGATAACTATTCTCTACAGGCCTGGTGGAAAATCTTTTTACTCGTTTATCTATTTTGTTTTGTTTTGTTTATTTGAGACACCGTTTCATGTAGCGCAGGCTATCCCACAACTTTCTAATCTAGCCCAAGATAACTTTTGCTCCTTCTGCATCCACCTGCCAAATGCTGGGATTACATGTACCACCATCCATCCATCCATCACCCATTCATCCATCACCCATCCATCCATCACCTCATCCATCCATCACCCCATCCATCAATCACCCATCCATCAATCACTCATCCATCCATCACCCCATCCATCCATCACCCCATCCATTACCCCATCCATCAATCACCCATCCATCCATCACCTCATCCATCAATTAATCACCCCATCCATCCATCACCCATCTATCCATCACCCATCCATCACCCCATCCATCCATCACCCCATCCATCAATCACCCCATCCATCCATCACCCCATCCATCCATCACCCCATCCATCATCCATCCACCCCATCCATCATCCCCCCATCCATCCATCCAATCACCCCATCCACCCCATCCATCCATCACCCCATCCATCCATCACCCCATCCACCAATCACTCATCCACCCATCCATCCATCACCCCATCCATCAATCACTCATCCATCCATTACCCCATCCATCCATCACCCCATCTATCCATCACCCCATCCATCACCCCATCCATCCATCACCCCATCCATCAATCACCCCATCCATCCATCACCCCATCCATCCATCCATCACCCCATCCATCAATCACTCATCCATCCATCACCCCATCCATCCATCACCCCATCCATCCATCACCCCATCCATCCGTTTCATGCTCAGTTCATGAGGTGCTGGGGATCAAAGCCAGCATGGAAGGACCTAGGGACTGACTGAGATGCAGACTCATAGGGGAAAGAACCCAGTGTACACAGGAAGACTGGGAGGCTTTCCCACCTGGGCTTCCTACAACAGAGCACGCTTAAGAAAAACAACAAGCACTCGAGAGGCAGAGAAATGAAATATCCATGGGGCTCATGACCCAGCAGTCTCTGAGCTTTCCCCTCAGCTCCTACCTCACTGATTCTCAGGAGTGTGTAAAAAACCGCCTGTGTTTCTATTTCCTTTACTTTTTAAAAAAGTTACAATTATTTACTTACCTACTTCTGTGTGTGTGTGTGTGTGTGTGTGTGTGTGTGTGTGTGTGTGTTGAGGGGGAATCACACACCACAGTACACACGTAGAGTTCAGAAGACAACTTGAAGTGGTCAGTTCTCTCTACCATGGTGGGCCCTGAGGACCAAACTTGGGCCATGAGGTTGCCAGCAAACACCTTCATCCACCGGCCCTCTCCATGGTTCCTTATTTCTACTTCTAAGCTGGTCCAGTTCTCTGCTGTGGAACGAGGAGTCTGAAAACTCTAGCGGGAGCCCTCTAGGATTCAGATCTGAAACACCAGGATTACGGGCAAGCACTCTGCTAACTGAGTCCACAGTGGACAGCCCTGCTGTCATGCTCTCGGAGTTGTGTTCATATCCCGGGGCATAAACTACCCGAAAGCCTCCGATCCAGGATGGCAATGCTATCCTCTCTGGGGAGATCCTTTTTTTTTTTTTTTTTTAAATCTTTATTAACTTGAGTATTTCTTATTTACATTTCGATTGTTATTCCCCTTCCTGGTTTCCTGGCCAACATCCTCCTAACCCCTCCCCCTTCCCTTCTATATAGGTGTTCCCCTCCCCATCCTCCCCCCATTACCTCCCTCCCCCAACAATCACGTTCACTGGGGGTTCAGTCTTAGCAGGACCCAGGGCTTCCCCTTCCACTGGTGATCTTACTAGGATATTCATTGCTACCTATGAGGTTGGAGCCCAGGGTCAGTCCACGTATAGTCTTTGGTAGTGGCTTAGTCCATGGAAGCTCTGGTTGCTTGGCATTGTTGTTCATATGGGGTCTCGAGCCTCTGGGGAGATCCTTAAAGCAGGTCTTGGCTTCTAGCATTTGCCCATCACCCTGATGTAAATGCTCACCCTGTAGAGGATACCAGTTCACCAAGGTGAGGACATAACCCACGGGCTTGGGTAGGGGTACTGGAAAATGCCGTCACGTAGAGCTGGGTAGATAAGCTGTAAATAGGAAGATCCAGGTTCTCAGAGATGGGTTTTCTATGCCTACCTTCTTTGTTCTCATTGTTAATATTTTCTTGGGAAGTCACTACACTTTATTAATGATGGCTGTGCTTAAACACTGACTTACAAATGCCCTGAGATTTAAACGTCAGTCCCCACAAACCCAGGAGCCAGTCCATCAGACCTCTTCGTGTGGTTCAGACACATTTGTTGCCACTGTGCACACATCTGCAGGGGTGTGGGCGAGCCTGATGCAGAGAGGGCAGCTGGGAAAACAAGAAGCCATCTTGACTGAACCTATGGGCATTTTCTAAGGCAAGTGACCTGCAGGGCTGACAGAGTCACCGCCCCGGAGAGATGGAAAAGTGGGATTTTTCCCCCAATGGCTCCGGTGAGAGGCAGTCGGGAGAACGGCCTTTGCGCAGACTGACTCGAGTTCCAATTCAGATTTAACCACTTGGTAATGGTGTGACTCCGAGCGGTGACTCAGCGTCTCTGAGCCTTTGGAGTAAATGGATCTATTAATTCAGTAGACATTTATTGAGCACCTGCTGTATACCTGGTGCTACAAACAGAGTAAATGAGAGCAAAAACAAAAACAAAAACAAAACAAAACAAAAAAACCTGTCTCTGCTGATGAGCTTATGTGTATTGTTCTGATGTGACAACCAGGCACTCGTTCTCCTCCCCTCCCTGCCCCCTGAGGATTGCTATGCAGCTCAGACTTGTCTACAACTCCATATGTAGCCCAGGCTAGCCTCAGATTTTATTCTTCTCCAGCCTTGGTCTCCAGGGTGGGAATTGCAGGCAGTCGGTATTTTCTCAGTGACTCTTTGTTGTCTAGATACAGCTGCTTTCTGCACCGCAGGGGTTGGATGGGGAACGGCAGCTCTGATGCTGATGATTTCCTAGATAAGGACATGTGCTACTAAAAGCACAGTTTTTATTTCCTTGTAAGGGATTGGCGCCTGTTGTTTTTAAATTGAAATTGATTCTGGGCCCTAGTCTGGTGTATCTTACCTGGAGTTCACATTATTTGTCTGTTAATGACCTATCTGTTCATTCATCCATCCACTCATCCATCCCCCATCCATTCATCCACCCACCCACCCATCCATCCATCCATCCCCTATCCACCCACCTACCCATCCATCCACTCATCCCCATCCACCCACCCATCCATTCATCCATCCCCATCCATCCATCCATCCATCCACCCACCCATCCATCCATCCATCCATCCATCCATCCATCCATCCACCCATCCATCCATCCATCCATCCATCCACCCACCCATCCCCTCCATCCATCCATCCATCCATCCCCACCCACCCACCCCCCCCCCCCCCCCTCCATCCACCCACCCACCCCCCCACTCCCATCCACCCACCCATCCATCCCCCATCCACCCTCCTGTCCATCCACCCACCCATCCCCATTCCACCCACCCATCCATCCATTCCTCCCTCCATCCACCCACCCACCCATCCATCCATTCATCCATCCCCCATCCATCCGTCCATCCATTCATCCACCCACCCACCCACCCACTCCCAACCCCAGGAGATCTGTGTCACCAATCTCAGGGCTTTCTTCACTCACACTTCAGTCATTTAATCCTCAGTTTACTTTCCTGCACTCTGCCCCAGGAAGCTGGACTGACATGTCACTGTTGAATTTGGCTCATGTCCCCTAGTCCCTTAACGTGGGTGCTGATGGAATGAACACTGGGGCTCTTGAGGGCTCAGAGCAGAGCAGGCATAGACACCTGAGTCAGGGCTGCCTATGCAAGGCCTATCTGAATGGAAGAGCCCCTGGGATTCCCTCACACTGGCCCACTTTCCTGTGGAGAGCCACAGTCCAGGGTCAGAATGACTCTGTGGCTTCCTTCCCAGGTGCCAGGAGCATCTACACCCCAACCCTCCAGCGCGAGCCTCTGCCCAGCCTCCTCCATCACATCACACCAGCCTAGCTAGCTCTGTTCTTCCTCCTCCCTTCCAGTCTCAAGCCTTTCATCTCCCACTTGGCTCCCCCTGGGCAATTATTTACTGTTTCCTTCCGCAAAGTGCTTCTGAGGCATGGCTCTTATGAAAGATGTTCCCCGGGATAAAGTGGGACGGCGTCATAATTCACCCAGGCTCCAGACGAGGCATTTGAACGACAACACATTACTGTCCAATTTTGCCGCTCTCCGCTGCAGATGGCTACATGAGCCCCCACTTGGGCTCCCAGCAGAGCTGAACAAAAAAGGCTTTCGGCAGCTGTGGGGCTGAAGGGAAACCCGTGAGGGGCCGTGTGTGTGTGTGTGTGTGTGTGTGTGTGTGTGTGTGTGTGTGTGTGTGTGTGTGTGTGTGAAAGAGAGAGAGACAGAGAGAGACACAGAGAAACAGAGACAGAGAGAGAAAACGTGAGCGAGACAGACAGACAGACAGTCAGACAGACAGACTAGGAGCTCCTGCAAGCTGAGGGATAACTCTTCTCCCTCCTTGGTGTCTCCCACACAGAAAGATGGTTCTGAGTCAGACTGTCTGAGTGTTAGGCCCAGAGTAGCTCTCAGTAGCTTTTGAATCATGGACCAACCTCTAGAGACTTGGTCTCTGCACCTCTACATGGGGGCTCAGACAATCTGCTCAAAACTTTGGTCTTGATGATCACCATGAGGTAACGTGCATTGGCTGACTGTGGCTGTCGAGCAAATGACTCTAGAATCAACACCTCAGAGAAACCAATCGATATTCGCTCATGCCGTTCCCGAGGTGGGGGACGCAGGAGCAGTTTATCTGGGTGATTTAGTTCATCATGAACTGCCTGAGTCAAGATGTCACCTGCCATATGTCATCATTCGCCTGGGCCCAGGAGATCTCTGCTCGGCCACTGCACCTCCTCGTTTCCTCATTGGCTGGTGCCGAGGTTCCGTGTCCTCCGGGCTGGTGGTGACCTGGAGAGCAAACTCCAAAAGGAAAGGGCCTAGCAAGCACTTTACCAGCTGAGCCATACCGTGATGGTTTTAAGAAAGGTACAGACGTACCCAACAGACTCAGTAACCATTTTAAAATGTTTAATTACATAGTACTTATTGATTTGTGTGTGGATGTCAGAGAACAACCTGGGGGGTTGGCTTCTCTCTTCTCCCACTGGGAGACCCCAGGAATTCATCTCGGATCCTCAGTCTTTGGAGACAAGCGCCTTTACCCACCGAACTATCTCATCACCTCTGCCTTTGGTACAATTTCAGACCATTTTATCATCCCCTAAATTTCCTTGTGTCCAGCTTCATTTAACATTCCACCCACCAGCAGGCAAGCACGATCCTGCCTTTTGCTAATCTCCTTCCCGGCTCATTTAAATTATAGACTATGTACAGTTTCCCTTGGGTTCTTTCACTTAGCAGTGTGCTATGCTCTTAACCAAGTGGATGCTCCTTTTTCGTTGCCTAGTAGCACTCCCCTGTATGGACGTACCACATTAGTTCACCATTTGTTTGTTGATGGGCTTTTAGAGTGTTTCCAGTTTTGGCCTGTGTCCAGTATGTAGCTAAGCTTGCGCATGCCAGCATCTTTCCCTAGACACATTTTCTTTCCTCTCAGGCAGTTTCCTCAGAGCACGCTGCCTGCGTCTCGATGTGTGTGTTTCTCTCTCTGTAACACACTGCCTGGTTTCCAATTTCCATTACCAGAACCCAAGGGCTCCAGCTCTCCTGTGTCCTTAGCCTGAGGCAGTGTCTGCCTTTGAGGGAAGCCTCTCGCTGTTGGCCCTGAGCATTTTCTTGTGTTTTCTACGCTCGTCAGCGCAATCTCTCTCGGATGAACTGCCCTTTCCAACCCTTTCTCCGAGGGCTCGTCTTGTGGTTCGGCTAAGCTTTTTTGTATTCGGTGTACGAGCCCATTACCACGCATATAATTTACAAATACCCCCTCCCAGGTCTGTGGCTTGTCACTGTGGCTTCTTAACAACGTCCCCTGAAGTGTGAAAGTTCTGAATTTTGATGATGTTAAATTTATCAATATTTTCTTTCCATCAACCACACCGTGACTGTCACAGACACACATCTTTGTCCAACCCAAGGTTAGGCAGAGTTTGTTTACGTTTCTTCCCTTAAAGATTTATAGTTTCGGCTTTGCTTTTTCTGTGTGGTGGTCCACTTCAAGTGATTTGTTTTATGCTGTAAGATAAAAATCTAACTAGTTTTTTAAAAAAACATATGGATATCCAGTTTTTCTTGAACCTGTAGCTGAAGCCTTCACGGTCTCCCCGTGACTCCTTTAAGACCTTTGCTGAACGCCAGTTGACCATGAATGCCACCATTCCCTCTTGCTCTTTCCATCGCGTTCTGGAGGTCCCGATTTCGTGCCAGTCTCACACCATATGAGGACTGGTCTGGACTGGTCACTGTTCTCATGGCCGTGACAAAGCACAAAATCAACCCGAGGGAGGAGGGCTTCTCTTGGCTATGAGTTTGAGGGCACAGTCTGTCTTGGTGGGGAGGGCATGGTGGAGGGAGTGGGAGGCGGCTGGCCACGGCTCATCCGCGGTCGGAAGGAAGATGGAGAGGCGGATGTTAGTGCTTGGCTCAGTTCCTTTCACCCAGCCCAGGTTCTGGCTCCTGGCATGGTGCTGCCCACTCAGGATGCCTTGGTTACCTTTGCTCAGTTACATCTCTCCGAGAGCACCTCCAGAGACATGCCAGGAGGTGCGTCTCTTACGTGTCTGTAAATCCAGCCACGCTGACCGTGAAGACGGGCATCACACGCTGCGTCTCTGCAGAGATGACTCTTCCAAGTCTCCTCCATTTTGGAGTCATTTGGGCCGCTCTGCATGCAATTCCCACAGAAGAGCCTCCTGGGCCAGGTATGCCTGGCGCTCTCTTTTGTCTTGTTTTCCTTCGGTCACAGAACACGTGCGGTGTTGCAATCTATGGGTCAGGCTGCCTTTCTTTGCCCTTACGGTGCTGCTAATGGCGCCTGGGCCCCTCGCCTGCTGAGCAAATCCTGTACCACTGAGCTCCACGCTCCGCTCAGCATCCATGTCTGAGGAATGTGGTGCTACTTTTTGGCTTAAGTCAACAAACCCATCCTGGCCAATGTGCACGTGGACCACGCTGTCAGAAGGTGACAATGGGGTCCTTGAGGGCCCGCCCTCCTGAGAACAGAGGAGGCCGTGTTCTCAGAGGGATGATCCCACGGGTTCTCCAAACTGGCCCACCAGCTTCCCAGAGGCCTCTCATCCTTTGGATGGTATCAAAGAGGGGAGCTGCAGCTCAGAGTTGATGAGGGTTTGTGGGAGATGACAGGGAGCCAGGCTCTCAGTGAAGCTTGGGCTTGCCTGGTGGCCTAGACATTCGTCTTCCTTCTCCTTCAGACTGGAAAGTGTATATTCAATTGCTCGGTGCCTACGGACTGTTGAGCATGGCCACAGAGTGTGGCAAAGGGTTGAGGACTCCAGATAATTCTGTTGGTTGAGATGCTGTATCTTGCTGACAGTAAGTTACCAACTGGTGTCACCATCAGGCCCCCAAAGAGGTCATGTGGAAAGTCAGACAGCAGTTAATGAGCGCCTATCTTCATGATGCTAGGGCAAAGGCTTGCTGGTTGGGGATGGACTTATCTGGCCTCAGCTTGGAAGGCTGGGCTCTGGCTTGGGTTCAGCACAGGCCCACCTCTTAGGCTTCTGCTGGGACTTGGCCAAAGGCTGGTGGCTGCTCTTCTTGGTCCAGATTAGATTAACCGAGGGCAGGAGAGTGGGTGTAAGCACAAGATACCATTGAGACTTAGTTCTGGAATGGTCACAGGATTGCTTTATCCACAAACTCTGGCCTAATCGATTTCATAGCCATGTTCAATGTGATGGTTTGTACATGCTTGACCCAGGGAGTAGCACTATTAGGAGGTGTGGCCCTGTTGGAGTAGTTGTGTCACTGTGGGCATGAATTTAAAACTCTTACCCTAGCTGTCTAGAATTGAGTAGTCTTCCACTAGCAGCCTTCAGATGAAGATGTAGAACTCTCAGCTTCTCCTGCACCATGCCTACCTAGATGATGCCATGCTCTCACCGTGATGATAATGGATTGAACCTCTGAACGTGTAAGCCAGCCCCAATTAAATGTTCTTTATAAGACTTGTCTTGGTCGTGGTGTCTGTTATAGCAGTAAAACCCTAAGGCACCCAACATCCATGAGCACCTGTGCATATAGGGGTAGTATTCACACTGCTCTCTCTAGAAAGCAGTTCTGCAGGGCCTATCACAAAGGAGGAGTCTGCACAGTTGTAAGCAGAAAAGGGTGTGAGGATTGTGAATTGGATCTGATCTAGCTCCCTCCCCAGTCCCAAAAAGCTGGTGGACACCATGCTGCCCCGGAGTATTTGAGGGACCCTAGTACTGGTGACCTTTCTGAGGAAATGGTCAGGTCCTGTGGGCTTAGGGGTGACCTGTAACCTTCACACCCTCTTCCCTGGGGTTCAAGTCACAGGTCCATGTCATATTCATATAGTGACAAGGTAGTGAGAACAGGAACCTCATCAGTGCTTATCACCAAGGGAGCGAATGTCACTGAACATCCACTGTGGCCAGTGCTGTGTTCAGTGACCCTCTCTGAAGCTCTCTGAGAGGAAGATGACATCATCCCCATTCCACAGAGGAGAAAAGCAAGATCTGGGAGATGATGTCATTGAAGTTCCCAGTGGGGTTTGCACGCAAATGGTAATCCTTCACACACCCAGGGCAGGTCTTCCTTTGCACAGACCTTTCTTCAATGTGTTTGCTCCAGAAAGCATCTCCTGTAACGGGTTGGCTTCAAATACCCCACGAAGCTGAGGATGGCTTTGAACTTCTGGCCCTATTGTTTTTATCTCTGCACTGCTTGAGTTCCAGGGCCTGGAGTTGGAAGACACTGGGAATGAAAACCAAGGCTTTCTGTGTGCTGGGGAGATAGATGCTCAGTCACCCAAGCCACCTCCTCTGCCTTGGAGGTGGATTTGAATTTGAATCTACAGGTCGTACAGCTTGTGGAACTGCCCTGCCTTGATAGATGCCTTCCTCCCAATGTAGGGGAGTAAACCCCACATTCTCGGAGATACCCAAAGAGACACCTAGGTGGCCAACTTCTGGAGATGCTGGGACGGGCCTTGGGTGAGGCAGAGGTTGGCAGCTGAGCCGGCTCCTCTGGAAGACTCCTTCCAGCTGTGGGGTGTCTCTTAGTCACTGCTCTATAGCTGGGAAGAGACACCATGACCATGGAGACTCGGACAGAGGAAAGCATTTAACTGGGGCTGGCTTAGTTTCAGAGGTTAGGGTCATGGTTATCATGGTGGGAATATAGCAGCGTGTAGGCAGATGTGGTGCTTGAGAGTAGCTCAGAGTTCTACATCCCGATCTGCAGGTCACAGGAAGCCTCTGGGCTTGGTGTGGACTTCTGAAGCCTCAAAGCCCACCCTAAGCGACACACTCCCTACGACAAGGCCACGCCTTCTAATCTTTTCAAACAGTGCCACTCCCTAGTGACCAAGCATTTAAATCTATGAGCCAATAGGGGCCTTTCTCACTCAAACCACCACAGGGAGGCCAATGGTCACATTCAAGGCCTGCTGCTCAGCTGACACAGGAATCAAAGTCTTTGGCTCCCAGGTTCAACTACCACAGTTTGCTCCTTCCGGAAGGTTCCCTGTGAACATGTAGTAATTTCTCTGTTCTGTAGTGGTGACACATGATGGAGGCCCACAGAGGTTGCTAAGCAGGACTCCTCCATGCTGGGAATTGGACCTGGGTCTTAGGTGGATTTCTCTCTGACTCTCCTGGACCTCTGGGCTGGGAGTCTGCTGCCTCAGCTGCCAAGGAGAAGGGAGTTAAGAAGAGGAGGAGTGGTGGCCGCCCTCCCTGCTCGGTTTCTTATTTAGAAATGCAAATGTGGTAAGGATTCTCTCAGAGCTTCCTGCTCTTCGCTCCACACATTATTCTCTCATCCCACCCCCTCCTCCGAGACTTAGTGAGATTGTTTGTGTTACAGAAGCCAGAGGGAATTGAGCCATTTGCTGGAACGGTCCTGTCAAACGAGGCCGCTGGGAGGAGGCCTGCTTCAGCAAGGAGGAATTTCCTTAGCGCCCTTCTTCCTGCAGGCGGGGCTAGAGGTCCAGTGGTTCTGGGGACACAGCCTGGACTCTCTCTGTCTTCTTCCTGTAGAGAGCCAGAGAGTTGGGGAAGAGTAGGCCTGGCTCAGGGAAGGCACCAGGCAGGCCTTCTGAGTCCTTTCACATTAGGAGACCAGGGCCAGGCTCCAGTTTCCAGCAGCTCGTGAGCTCCTCCTGTCTTAGTCTCCTCCCCCTTCCCCCCTCTCCCATCCCCCTCCCCCTTCTCCTCCCCCAGTGCTTGTTCTACAGGCATGAGTACCTCAGTTCATCCCCAGAGCACACCTGAGCGTGAGATACTTGCTCTATCCTACAGCTTTGGACCCAGAGGAGGACACCCTGGGACTCACTGGCCAGCCCTTACCCAAATCAAGCCCACATCCTGGGGAGACAGTCTCCCAGAAGGAGGTAGATGGCTCCCGAGGAAGGAGACTGGCGTGGACCTCTGGCTAACACATTCATAGGTACACACCAGCACACAGTAACACACTCTCTCTCTCTCTCTCTCTCTCTCTCTCTCTCTCTCTCTCTCTCTCTCACACCCACACACACACACACACACACATCGACACCCTGAGAAAGGGAACCTGAGCCTCAGGGAGGTGAAGGGTCTGTTTGAATCACACTGAGTTGCTGTTTTTAATACAACAAAGATGGCTGTTGGTCACGCCATCAGAACACACACCTTCACTCAGCCTCTGTGAATGGGTAGCAAACCCGCCCAGAGTGTATGAGACCGTACCTCACCCCGGCCACATCCTTTTAGCTGAGTCATTATTGGCTTCTGTGTAGATGAGGAGGAAACACGGTCAATCATCTGTATCCTCTCAGTTCCGATGTCTTCCCACAGCAGGCACCCAGGCTCAGTTAACTGTGACAGCTAGAATTCCTGGCAAGAACCTGTGGTTTAAAAAGGCGGAGTGATTGGCTAGAATCTGAATAATCCGGAGAGGTTGGAATGTTGCAAGTCAAGAGCCACTATCTTGGGACAGCTTAGGCCCCTTAATAGCCATGTATGGCCTTTGGTGTACACGACTTGACATCTTTTATGACCGTTAGAAAAATCTCTTGGAATGTAGAAGAGACACCTAGTTTTCACCAGAGGACTGTGAATGTGTCAGATGGCATCTAAAGCCGATGGTTGAGTCTCTCCATGTTTCTCTAACTTACCTAATGAACCAACCGTGGTATGAACAAAGAGTGTTCTTTAGTGGCTTGCTGTCTTCTGTTACTAGAAACGTTTATGAGACTGTGATCTCGATGGAACAAGGAATTTGAGGTACCCAAACCTGAGCTCCCAGACCACAATCACTCGGATTTGTTTGCAGAATAAACTATGTCTTCCTGTCCTTTGAGGTGAGAACTCCTGGCGGTTTGAATGAGAATGGCCCTCCACAGGATAGAAAGGGGAGGTTTAGGATGTAGAGCCCTGATGGAGAAAGCAGTCACCGGCATGGGCTTTGAGTGGACGTGGCCTCTCCCCACATGTGGCTCCTGATGGAGATATGAGCTCTCAGAGCCCTGTTCCTCCTGCTGTGCATGCCTGTCTGCCATGATGGACTCTTACCCTTTGCAACCACGAGCCATGTAAACTTTCTTCTGTCAGTTGCATTGACTATGTGTTTCTTCACAGCAACATAAAAGTAACCATCTATACCAGTCACACCCACAGCTGGGGGAGTCACCTGGGTAGAGAGGGCTTTGCCTTAGCATTAGCACTAGATACTGTGTAACAAGAGATCCAACATTCACTGTCTTAAAATCACAAACTTCAGGGGCCTGGCGGAAAGGCTCTGCTGGGGAGGTGCCCGATGCCAAAGCACAAGAACCTGGGTTTGAGTCCCCGGCTCCCATGTAAAAGCCAGGCGCGCTGGTGTGTGCATCTATAACCTCCAGACTGGGGATATGAAGACGGGAGGATGCCTGAAGCTCGTTAACCAGCCTCCAGATCCAGCAAAAAGGGAGAGTCACTTTTCTTCATTCATTTCTTCATTCATTCATTCATTCATTCATTCATTCATTCATTCATGGTGTTTTTGGGACACGGTTTCTCTGTGTAGCCCTGTAGACCAGGCTGGCCTGGAACTCAGAGATCCCCCTGTCTCTGCCTCCCAAGTGCTGGGGTTAAAGGTGTGGGCCGCCACTGCCTGGCTCAGTTTTCTTTATGACTGTAGGTCCTGGTAAGTTTACCATGCCCCTGTGGAAGGCCACACATCCAAGAGTACATAGGCAACACAAATCGGACTTGATCGTTGAAAAAAAAAGTACACAAATTGGGTTGGTGGGTGAGGAGCGTGGATTTGGGAGGAGTTGGGGGATGGATATGACTGAAATACAGTATATGGCATTCTCAAAGAACTAATAAAAAAACTAACTGGCAACGGAGAGAGAAATCCAAAGTACTTGGAAATTTACATAAATGAAAAAGATTACTAACCAGCCTTACAGATCTGCAGGTGAGCCATCCATGACACAGAGATGGAGGTGTCTGGCTGACCACTCAGGGCTCAGGTTCCCTGGTCTTGCAGCCTGCCCAATCAGAGACTACATTTCCCAGCACCCTTTGCGGTTGGGTCTAGCCATGGACCCAGCTCCCACCAATGGGATAGGTTCGAACCAAAGAGGTAGGTCACTTCCCTCCACATCCCTGTAAGGACTATCCTAGGACATTAGGTGTGAAGCAGCCCAGGTTAAAGGATCTTGGGTCCTGAGTCACCAGAAAGACCCACGTCAGATCGCTCGAAGAACAAGAAACGCTTTTGGGAAAGTGACAGGGAGGTCCTTTATTTTACAGTGTTCTTACTGTTTGCTCCTGGGCCCACTCTAGCCATCTACTCTATTCTCTGTGGGCTACATTCCTCCTCTACACAGAATGTCTACAGGCAACCCTAGACCAAGAAGCACCCCAAAAGGCCCCAGGCTCATGCCCTGGGGACCATGTAGCTCCCTTTTACTTGTTTGATAAGGGCCAAGGCCAGAGATGGCTCATTAGGAAAGGTGCCTGCCACCAAGCTTCAGGACAAACCCCAGGACAAACCACATAGGGGAAGGAGAGAATTGATCCCTGCAAGTTGCCTTCTGACCGCCACAGGTGAACTGCAGCACCTGCTCGCCCCCACAATAAATAAGTAAATTGAGTGATAAAGATTTAAGCAACAGTTTGGCCAAAGGTCCGCCCACTTGTGAGGATGTCCTGCAAAATGATCAACTGTGCCCAGATGTGACGGGCACACCAGGGTCAGCCAGCAGCACCTGCCTGGTGACGGACGGCCAGGAGGTGGGAGGGGGAGGGGCTGGATGTTGGGCGTCTGCCTGTCACCTTTCATGTGTCTGGTTCTCTTAATCTCCCTGGCTACGGTCTTCTTTGCTATTCAACGAGGGGATTGGACATATGGGGGTTGTGGGAGGGGTTTCTAATGAGAAGCGACTCTGGACTGTTGCCCGGAACTGAGATCCGGTGGGGCTCAGGTTCCGTGTGGTGTCTGCTAACCTGGCCCCCGAGTTCACTCTCCCTTCGGAGCATCTTGCTTACCTCTTCTTTTGTTCTCTCTCACGTCTATGTGGGATATCTCCTGGAAAGACATCAATGCCAGGGCCCGACATGTGGGGTTTTGAACGTCGCTTTTTCCGTCTCGCCTGCTGCCGGTATTCAGGTTAGTTCGGCCGCCATGCTGACCCTTTGATCAGAGCCTACCGCTCCTGCTTCCGGGCAGCTGCTTCACACCCTGAGGCAGAGTTTCCACATCTTCACTGAGACACTGGTCCAGCTTCACCTCCTGGGAACACTCTCACGAAGGGCTCTGAGAGCGGAGGGTCACCAGGGCTCTGTCACAAGAGCCTCCTCCTCCTCCTCGGTGCCCTCCAAGCTGTCTGGGTCACACTGGGCTCTGGGGTGACTCCTGGTGCTGTAGCTAATTGCGCTCGGTTCTGTAAGAGGACCATTTCCTCCTTCTCTGACTCATGTTAAGTCCTTCAGAGCAAGAATGTGTTTTCTGCTCCTGCGTTCCCCACAGGTCCTTGGGTAGAGACGAGCAGAGTCAAGGAAATCAAATCAAATCAAGATGACATTTATTTAATGTGGGATGACCGTCAGGCACCCCACTGGGGGCGTTGGCAACTCGCTCTAATTTGCTTCTCACCGAGCAGCCCCGAGAATGGAATAACTAGACCCACGTTTTTGCACATAAAGAAACTGACACAAGACAGGCATCGTCCCAAGGCCAAGGTCACACAAAGAGGAACACAAAGGCGGAATTTCAACTGTTATCTTTCGTGCTTGCAACCACCTAGCATCTATTTGCAGTTTTAAAAATCTTCCGTGTGTGCGTTTGTGCATGCCTGTTTGTGCATGTGCCACAGTTCCCGTGGAGGTAAGAAGACAACCTCAGGTATCAGTCCTCGGGGCCTTCCATCTTGTTCAAGACAGGGTCTCTTTGTTGTTCCTGGCTGCATACGCCAGTCTAACTGGCCTAAGTGCTTCTGGAGACGTCTCTGTCTCCTGGAAGAAATGCTGGACTTATGGGCATGCAACACAGTGCCTCTATTCCTGCACTCCCTTCTTTGGGGATTCGAACTCAGGTCCTCATACTTGCTTGCAGTCACTTTACCCACTGAGCCAGGGAATGTGTTTCTGTGTATGTATGTATGTATGTATGTATGTATGTATGTATGTATGTATGTATGTAATTAGTTGAGTCTGGGTCTCACTGTATAGCCTACAGTAGCCTGGAACTCAATATATAGACCAGGCTGGTCTTGAATTCAGATATTCTCCCGCTTCTGCCTCCTGAGTGCTGGGTTCAAAGGTGTGCTCCACCACTGCCTGACTTCATTCAGCATTTACCAAGCTGTGGGGTAGATTCCTGGCTGTTGGAAGTGGTGGATAGGATGGACAGGGTGGAGGGGTGTGTTGGCGTCTCCAGAATATCGTGATTAAGGCCAAGAAGACTCTGGAACCGAGCTCTGGGGCTTCAGATCTACCTCAGCATGTGAGCTGTGTGCTCAAGGCTTCTCCTGCTTTCTGGTTCTGACTGTGTGGGCGGCTGTTAGGACACTAGCCATTGCTCCATTCTGCCCTGTCCTCTAAAGCCCCAGGATGCGCTTATAGAGCACTTACTGTATACTGAGGCCACTCAGAGGGCTTCCATGTGTAACTGACAATTTGCTACTCCAGCCATCTTTGAATTAATGCAACTATTTCATTACTTCTATTTGATGGGAGCGAACCAAGGCTCAGAGCAGCTGGGATGCAGACACAGTCTGCCAGACTCCACAGCCCTTGGCGTTAGCTCTCTGCCCTGTTTACTGTGTGCTTGATAAGTGCTGATAGCGCTGACTGAATGAAACCACCCAGGAAAGTATTGCCAGCCCACGGGGTCCCTGAGGGGCCACGTCCACCATGTCCTTCTTTCCCCTGGACTCTGACTTATAGTGAAGTTGTGCTCCCAAGAAGGAGACCTTGGGAGCCACTTCTGGCCCTGTCCTGGAGATAGGGCTGCTCCGTGTGACCCATGGGTTCTAGCTGGGTCCTCTGCTCAGCCCTGGGCTTGGTAGGTCCCTCCTCCTCCTTCTCCTTTCTCTCAGCTTCCAGATGGAGGCAGCCCAAAGGCTGAGACTCAGGTATCTGAGCAGATTTCAAAGGTTTCTTATTTGCTTCGTAGGTCTCGTCCCCACTCTATTTGAGGAGGCATCCGTATACCACCCCAGACAAGTCTCCACATTGCCCTGGCATGGCCCGGGCTGGCAGCTGAGGTGGAGGAAACTATCTGCTAGCCTGGGGTGGTGAGGCTTTCCAGACCATATCCAAAAACATTTTTGTCCTTTGTGTCTCCCCGCCCTGCTTTGTGTCTCTAGCTGTTTGAAAGTCAAGATGCCTTTGAGGATTCTTTTGGAGGTAACCCAAAAGAAGTTGGGTTCTGTCTGGGTTTCAGGGCTGTGCCTTGCTGCCCTCAACTGCCACGCCCCCTCTTCGCTGTCTCTCTCACTTTTTTTTTTTTTTTTTTCCGGAGCTGGGGACCGAACCCAGGGCCTTGTGCCTTCCTAGGTAGCGCTCTACCACTGAGCTAAATCCCCAGCCCTCTCTCTCACTTTTATAGGAACTATTTCTGCACATAGAAAGGCACAAGGAGGGTGGCTGGAGAGATGGCTCAGTGGTTAAGAGCACTGACTGCTCCTTTCAGAGGTCCTGAGTTCAAATCCCAGCAACCACATGGTGGCTCACAACCATCTGTAATGGAATCTGATGCCCTCTTCTGGTGTGTCTAAAGACAGCCTATGACCTCAGAGACAAGGACATTAAATACTTGATCCCCCAGGTGGTGGCAGTGTTTGGGGAGGCTGGGGAGGAACAGCCTTGTCAGAGGGCATGTGTCAATGCAGTAGAGCTTTGAGAGTTCAAAGACTCCCAGAATTTTGAGTGTGCTCTCTCTGCTTTCTACTTGTGCTACAAGACATGGGCTCTTAGCTTTGTACCCCAGCCACCAAGCCTGCTGCATGCCCTCCACTTCTCCATGATAGTAATGGACTC
Source organism: Rattus rattus (assembly GCF_011064425.1). Classification (NCBI taxonomy): domain Eukaryota; kingdom Metazoa; phylum Chordata; class Mammalia; order Rodentia; family Muridae; genus Rattus; species Rattus rattus. The sequence continues at coordinate 17,767,142 of NC_046154.1, forward strand.
TGGGCTAGGGTTTCCATTGCTGTGAACAGACACCATGACCTAGACAATTCTTATAAAGGACAACATTTAATTGTGGCTGGCTTACAGGTTCAGAGGCAGGCATGGTGCAGGAGGGGCTGAGAGTTCTATATCCTACTCTGATTGCATCCAGAAGAAGACTGTCTTCTACATGACTAGGAGGAGGGTCTCAAAGCCCACCCCAAGGCCACACCTACTCCAACAAGGTCACACCTCCCAATAGTGCTGCTCCTGAGGTCAAGCATGTTCAAACCACCACCGCAGACTCTCTCTCTGGAACTGTAAGCCTTCCTCTTATAAATTGCCTTGGTTATGGTGTCTCATCAAAGTGGCACAAAGTAACCAATTCAAGTACATAGAGAGCTAGAGGATAGCCTGCTACAAGACCAGGTCTTAAAAAAAATAAAGATAGGGGTTGGCGAGATGGCTCAGTGGTTAAGAGCACTGGGTCGCTCACCTAGAGGACCCAGGTTTGATTCTCAGCACCCACATGGCATCTCACAGCCGTCTGTAACTCCAGTTCCGGGTGACCTGACACCCTCACACAGATATCCGTGCAGGCAAAACACCAATGCCCATAAAGTAAAAAATAAATTATTTTACAGAAGTGAGAGAGAAAGGGGCAGGATAGCATGGTGATGTGAGTGAGAAATGCTCTTCACAGGCTCTGGAATCTGCTCCCCAGTTGGTGGCGTTGTTTTGGGAGGGTATGGAGCCTTAAGTGGGTGGAGGTTTATTGGAGGAAGTACATCATCGGGGGCGGACCTTGAGGGTTTGTAGCTTCACCTCACTTCTTGTTCACTCTCTGCTGCCTGTGTATGGTTGAGATGTGATCAGCCGGCTTCCTGCTCTGGCTGCTCATTGCCATGCTTTCTTTTCCACAACGAGCTCAACCTTCAGGAGACACGAGCCAAATAAACCCTTTCTCCTTTAAGCAGCTTTTGGTTAGAATACTTTATCCCGGCAACCAGGAAGAGAGACAAAGAGATGGATGCCGAAGGAGCCCTGTTTCCTCCCCAGTAAGCCATTTGTCTAACATTTCAGAGGCTGAGAGACGCTCACACCTCTTCTCAGGTACATCCATTGGTTCCTTTGAAGAAGGCCACGCATTGTGAGACCCCCATCTTATTGGCTAAGGGATGGGAGCTGGAACTGGCCTTTGACTGCACAGGCTAAGGCTGTGGTGTCCAAATTTCAAAGCAAGATCCCCGTCAATGTCAACTGTGCTGTTACTGCCTGCTGTGCGAGACAGGATTGTTCTCTGCGTCCTCAGTCCCCTGATGCCCACTGACAGTCAGCAAATAATGTCTGACATCCCCCTGCCCCACTCTTCCCATAACCCCCGAAAAGAGGTAGATGCAACCCAAATTGTGGGCAGAGAAGTTTGCCTGGAGGAGGCAGGGTGTGACTGCTCTTGAGTCTCCAGGTTTCCCAAGGCCTCCCTAACATGGTTGCTGACTGAAGGGCTTCAAATGACATAAATCAGCTTTCCTATTTCCCTTGCTTCTGGGTCTTCGCATGTCTGAGCTCCCTCTAGAGCTTCCAGGGGAGAGCTCTATCTGCCTCTGGCTGCTGCTGGGTGCCTGGCACTCTTTGGTGCTAGCTGGCTGGCAGGGGCACCATGCCGTTCCCATATGGCTTCTCCACCATCTCTGCACCACTGGGATTACAGGTGAGCATCTGTTCCTGGCTTTTTACCTGGGTTTCTGGGGATCCAACTCAGATTGTCTGATGGGATTCATTTGCGGCTCCAGATAGATTGGGGGTAGTGCACAGTCACACAGGTGCTAACCCACCCCTAGTCAGGTGTGTTTTCAGAAAGACATTTACCTTGCTGGCACTGATGGCCCTCCTGGCCTTGTTGTAGTTGTGAGCATGGAACTTGAGACAAACGTAACACACACACTGGGCACTGGCAGTGTGCCGACTGCAAACAGAGCAGTGATTCTCATGCACTGTTCTCGCTGTCATTAAATGGACACAAGGCGAGCGTGGGTGGATAGCAGTGTTTGCTTTTGTAATGGGATATATTTAGCAGGTAACGGATTCCAATAGGCAAAGCAAATGTATTCATTTATTTATGCATTTGTAATTACTTGGGGCTTAAGGGATAATAGAGAATGCCTTGCTCTGTGCCTGGGGTTGGAACCCAGAGAGGAGCTGGTGTCAGGATGGGCCAGAAGGAGGTCAGATGTCATCCTGACTGCAGATGAAGCTGTCAGAGCGGTGTGCCTGATGGTTAGTCCCTGGGCAGAGCTGCCCAAGTCTGGCCAACAAGTAACTCCTGGCCTGTCCTCCTCCTGGCCTAGGGAGCGTTCTCTGCAGGCAGAGAAGGTGAAATGAGCTGTACTTGGAGCCTCTTCTAGACTCACCCACCAGAGGACTAGGGAAGGTGAGGAGTTGTCGGTGGGGCAGTGACAGTGGAGTGTGTGTGTGTAAGTACGCACATGCATGTGTTTGTGTATGTATGTACACGTATGTGTACATATATGTGCATGTGAAGGATGAGGATAGGCAACCTCTACAGCCAGCTGACCCAGGCTTAGTGCCAAGTAGAGAAGCCAGACTCCTCTAGGCTTGGAGTTGGGAATCCCAGATGCTCTGTCCCTTAAAATCGGGCAGACTCTGTCCATGGCCACTGGCATAGGGCCCAACTCCTTCACAGAGCTCAAAATGCCCCCATGCAGACTCCTGTCCACTCTCCTCTGGTCTTATCTTACTCCTGTTCCTTCACATGGAGGGTCTAGCCTCACAGAACCTCTGTGAGGTTCTCTTTAAGCTCTGCATGCTCTCCCCACCCCCTGGCCTCTGCACAAGCTGTTCCCTGGGCCTGGAACACCCTCGCTTCATCTTCTCTCACTGGCAGCTCTGACTTAGTCCTCCACTCGGAAAACATCTCTTCCAGGAAGTCTCCCTGTCTCTCACCCTCCTGTGCTTTCTCTAAATACAATGATCACACTGACTGCATGTAGACAATATCTTTCTGGAGGACAGGGATGCATAGGTGGATGTATATGTATATGCATGAATGCATGTATACATGGATGTATGGATGAATGGATGATGGATGTATGTATGCATGGATGGGTGATGGATGGATGATGGATGGATAGATGATGAATGGGTAGATGATGGATGGATGGTGGATGATGGATGGATGACAGATAGATGCATGCATGGATAGATGGATGGGTGGATACATGCATGGGTGGTTGGGAGGTTGCATGGATTCAGTGATTAATGGATAGATAGCTATGTGTCCATGAATGTATGCATGCCTGCCTTGTGGATGACTGTGTGTATGTGTGTATTGTTGTGTGTATGTATGTATGTATGTATGTATGTATGTATGTATGATGTATGTGTTTGCATGTATGCATACATGGGCACACAGATGCTTGTGTGGATGACTGTGGATGGATGGATGTGTTTGCATGGGCACACAGATGCTTGTGTGGATGTCTGATGATGGATGGATGACACATATCTATCTATCCATAAATTTGTTCATCTGTTCATCCATCCCTTAGTCACCACACAGACATGTGCGCTCCCTGCATAGAACCCCCCATCCAAGGGCAGCAGCCCACCCGGCCTCATTTATACACCTTGACTCCTGTGAGACCTTTGACAGCTCTGGTGTCCTATTCACCAGGACACTGCCATCACCC